>NC_045427.1:10996961-11362586 GCF_902635505.1 Sarcophilus harrisii | reverse complement strand
CAAAATATATGCAAAGATAGGTTTCAACATTCACCTTTGCAAAACTTTGTGGTGTGTGTGTGAGAGAGAGAGAGAGAGAGAGAGAGAGAGAGAATAATATAAGCAAAGGTAATACTTAACTGTGTGTGTATATATATATATATACCTCTTTACACACATACACACACACATTTGTATAGTTGGTGTTCTTCCAAAAGTTTTATATTTATATTTGTGAGATGTACATATAAATGTGTATATACATATGCATGTGCATACATATGTGTGAATCTCTACACATAGGCATACACATATCTATATCTATATATCTACATATATATATATATATATATATATATATATATGTAGATATATAGATATAGATAAAAGCAGAAGCACAGGCAAAGAACAGAGAAACAGAAAGAACTAGTGAAAGTAGATAAGTGTGCCAGGTCTTTAGTCAGGAAAATTCATCTTCATGAATTCAAATGTGACCTCAGATACTTATTAACTGTGTGACTTTAGGCAAGTCACTTAATCCCATTGGCCTCAATTCCCCTTCTATAAAATGAGTTAGATAAACAAATGGAAATCATTCCAGTATTTTTACCAAGGTTATTTTAAATTGGGTTGTGAAGAATCACATATGACTGAAATAAGTGAAGACTAATAATGTGTGTGTGTGTATGTGTATATATATATATATCATATTATTATATAATATATATGATATATATTATATATATATATCATGTTATATATATATATATCATATATATATATATATATATATATATATATAAAACATACACAATACACAAACATACACAATATATACATACATTCATCCATATTCATACATGTATATATACATACACATGTATATATAATGTATATGAATATAAACATATTGATGCATTTATGAGAAACACACAAAGACAGAGGCAGAGACAAAAGACAGAGAGATTGAGAGATATAGGAAAATAGACAGAGAAATGCATTGCTTCTCAGTTGAGAAATTATCGACTGCTCCAGGCCAGGGGACAGATCGATAACAAGGAACAGGAGGGAATTTCTTGGGTTCTTTGTCTGCTCCTCATATCATGATTTATTTCTTCAATCTGAAGAACATCCATTTTAAAAAACCGTAAATTTCCTCCACAAGTTGGTCCAAGCACTTTTTTGGCATTTATATAAAAGAGAAGAGCCTGTTAAACTACCCTACAGAAGGTGAATGAACTGAGAGAGTAACTTTTCTTTGGCAAGGAAATCTCCAGGATACATTTTAATTATCTAAAATGATTTTGAAGTGGATTGATCACAGCATCTCATGCTCATCAGGCATATAAATGCTCACCCAGAGCTTTACATCTCGAGGATTGTTCTTCCTTATATATTTTGCTTGCTTTTCCTTCATTATTCAGGTAAAACTTTTTTCCTTACTGTATGTAAGACCTTAGATCTAAAGCTGAAAGGAAACAGGGTTCATCTAAATGAAGCCCCAACATTTTATAAATAAGGAAAAGGAGGGAGGGGAAAACAATCTTCCTGGACCTCAAAGATCCTGCAAATAGTAAGTGAAAGAGGTGGGTATTGAACCCTAGTCCTCTGATTCCAGAGTGCCTACCTTATCCACTCTAGACCAACTGGCCTAGGGGCCATGGGACCTTGTTGCCCCTAGTTTCCTTGATATTTCTTTGATTTCTTTCTTCATTTTAACTTAAAATAATCCACTAGCCTGTGGTTTTCATTGATGTACAATGTTATGACCTAGCAACTCCATGACTGATGAATCAGGGAGGTTCCCAACATTCATTTGTTCAACAGCCAAACATTAGCAAGTAGTGGGTTAATAGTTGTGAGGAGATGGTATTGCTGTTGTTCTTTGCTTTTGACAGAGGTGAAATGACAGGAGTGATGTTCTGACCCATATGTGAAGTGGGTTTCAGTGAGGCAAAATTGCACAAAATTTTCTGCCTTACTTTCTCTTCCTGAATCATGAAAATCCAGTGGCAAGACAAAAAAGTCAATAAGATTGGAAATTGGAACCTAGTAGATAACCTTGGTATTTTTGACATCTCATCAAGGGCCCAGAACTCCACAGTGCCTATTTCAGCTCTTCATGGCCAACAGAATCTTTTCTTCAACCATTCTACTGGGGGGATACAATAATATAAAAAATAGAAAAGATAAAAACTGACAAACAAAAAGAAAACCAATTAGTTTCAGCCCTCAAGGTGATTATTGTCCACTGAGAGTTATAAAATGAAAACAGATACATAAACATAATTTGAGAAGAAAGTTAATTCTAAGAACTGGACATTGAGAGTTAGAATAGCCTTGTGGAGACTCGGAACAGTTTCCCTCCTTGTTGAATGTTCAGTTTTGTTCTGAGGTTTCCATAAGTTATGTTCCCCTGCCCTGCATACATGTTCTTTCTGTATTTGAATCTACAGGAGAGAAACTATCTACAGAGTAATACTACTGGACAAAGCATGAGTTCAAACCGAGTCTCCTTCATATGTGCCCTCTGCTAAAAAAACAAAAAACAAAAAAAACAAACAAACAAAAAAGACATTTATTCCCTATCCCACAAACTGGCACAATTTTAAATTTTAAAAGGAGCTTTAAAATAGATAAAAGGCATTTTATGAAGGGCATTAGATCCCTCAGAATTTGGGTGTTCCCGAACCAGGGTCAATACATGACTCTAATATCTCTCTATTTCTATATATTCTTAAATCAGCCCTATGCAAACACACATACCATGACTGTATTTAATTGATGGGACCATGACAAACTGGTCTCTGAACCCACTACTTTCTTCGTTTGAAGACATATAGCTATATTCTGAATTGAAATTTCTTATGCCCAGGATATCTTATTGGGAATATTGTAGTATAATAATAGAGTAACTGCTAAATGATAGAGAAGTGTGTGTGTGTGTGTGTGTGTGTGTGTTCTAGAAACCAAACTTTTCTGGGTAACATGCTAATCAGAGAAGAAATAGGAAATTCTTATATATTTAATATATACTTGTCACTGATGCCTTACTTAAAGACTGTGAAGAGAGAAGAGCAACAAGTAGTATGAATACTACCTTAGATATTTACTACAATTGTGTGGATGGGTTTTGGACACTTCATATCCATGGGTTTCACTTTATTCATCTGTAAAATGAAGGGGATAACCTAGTTTACTCAATGTGTGGTCTAATCAAAGAGGATTATATTGACATTATTAACAAAATTATTCCTAGATGGCATTGCCCCAAATCTTTTGCAGGTCTAGGTCTATGATTAGACAGGTAGTTGTCTCAATGGATATAGTATTTTGACTCCAAATCCAGCTAATTTTAATAGGCTGAGATTATAAAAAGGTACCACAGAAAATTTTAATGTGTGTGTGTCGTGTGTGTGTGTGTGTGTGTGTGTGTGTGTGTGTGTGTGTCTTTATTGAGGAGTAGGAAAAGAGTATTGGAGTTGAGTACTGGATTTGGAGTCAAAATACCTGAATCTGAATGCAGGCCCTTCTATTTGCTACCTGTTTGACCATTAAGAATGTTACTTGATATCTCTGGGCCTTTATTTTTGTTTTTGTTTTTCATATGTGTAATGAATTTTATTTTATTTTTTTTACTAGAAGCAGTCTATATACATGTATTAATACCTATGTGCCTGGTGCTAGGATAAGTGTTAACATAGGAGATTCAGAAGTTAATTAACATTCTATCAAAGGAAGCAATTTGTGAACATATAAGCAAATATAGAATATATATATATATATATATATATATATATATATATATAATGCAAAGCAGTTTGGCAGAGAAAGCACTGAAAACTGCCAATCTTAGAAAGTCTTCATGTAAAATAAATAGAAGGGGAGGTGAATTTTGAAGGAAAACACAGATAATGAGATGCAAAAGTAACAATACATGCCCACAGTTCCTTACAGTTCTAAATTTATCTTCTTATCAGCAAACAGACAGATGATACATAGATGGATATAGATATAGATCAACATATACATATATATGTGTATAACACACATATACAGAAACATATATAATGGACATATATGTACTTCTACAGATAAATATAATTTAAATATCAGGCTTTATTTATCTGTCTATGTATCTATGTATCTATATCTATCTATCTTTGTGATTGAGATTTTATCCATCTTTATGTTCATTAACTACAAAATAGATGGCCTTATATCTAAGATTCCCAAGATCTTTCAGCTCAAATGCTTATTGTCCAGCATTCCATTCATTTACGCAAATTTGCAGGTTACATGTTACTGTGTTCTACATTCATTTTTAAAACTTTGATTTCCATATCCTCTCCTTTCTTCCCTCCTCATTCTTCCTCATTGAAAATACAAAACAATTTGATATGTTATACATATTTAGTCATGAAAAAATTTCCATAATAGTCATGTAGTGAAAGAAAACATGGACAAAACAAACAAACAAAAAACTTCAAGAAACATCAACAACAACAAAAAAAAGATACTTCAAGTCTCTCCTCAGACACTATTAATTCCTTCTTTGGATATGCAAAGCGTTTTTCATCATAAGCACCTCAGAGTTGTCTTGAATTATCTCATTGCTGAGAATACCTAAATCATTCATACTTTATAATTTTACAGTAGCTGTTACTTTGTACATAATAGATTTTTAACTTTGCATGAGCCCAGAGAAGAAAAATTATTTTTCTGAGATCATTCTCCTCATTATTTCTTATAAAACTATAATATTATACCATAATCATGTACCACAATTTGTTTGGACATTCCCCAATTGATGGACATTTCCTTAATTTTTAATTCTTTGTATGGTCCAACATTTCAGCAAGGATTGACTTCAGTAAGTAAACATAGCATATTTGCCAAAAATTACAGCTCTAAAACAATCTGGTCAGCTCCTGTAAGTAGGAATTTTTCAGTCAGTCTCATCTCTAACTTATCTTTATCCCCTTAAATCATTCAGAAGAAACAAAATTCAGAATTTGGAGCTGCACCTAAAATTTCACCACTGTATAGTGCAGGATCCAATTTTAAGAACACATTAAAAAGAGTGTACAGAGAAAAGAAACTGGGTTTTAGTTCCTTAAATTTATATAAAATACAAGTTTATATATGAAAATTGGTTGTTGCAAGAGTGTCAGTAGAGACTACGTTTGGGAGACAAGATGGTGGAAAGAGAAATGAATGGCTGTAATTCTCCCATGTTCCTCCAGAAAACTACAAAATAGCATTTCCAGACACATCCTGGAACAGCAGAACCAGCAAAGAGATTGTGTGAAATAATATTTTAGCCCATGAAATTTTGAAGAGCAAAGGAGGAGTCCATCCAATGGTAAAGGAGGGAAGGGCCACAGTCCAGGGCACCAAGCTTTCCAGCAACTGATAGCATGGCCTTCCTCAGTAAACCAGCAGGAGATCCTAAGCCCCAATGTGAGGGAAGGAAGAAACATCAATAGCAGGACATGCCATGTACCTTAGCATACCCAAGGGAGCCAAGAGACTCTGACTCTGAGAATCATTACTTGGTTTGTTGAAGCCCCTATACAAATCGAGATTTCTCCATGCTTCAGCACAATCTGGGCAAACAAGCAGCCCAAAGGACAAAGTAGCCATGCTTCAGTATGGTGGTGAGCAAACAAATAACCTCCAGAGGTCAGATCACCATGTGCCTCATTGTAGACCTGGGGAAAGGCAGAGACATTCCACTGGCCTCAGCACGTACCGGACACCAGCACTAGGGTCCCAGAATGGCATCAGATAAGATTCCAGACCATGACAGCCTCCAGCAGCATCAGCTATGCTGTATATTATGCCTTCAGTGCAGCAACAGACATGAGGGTTCATCATGAGCTTCAGAACATATTCAGTGCAACACCTTATAAGTGCAACCTACTTATAGGTAGCCACAGCCTATCCATTGTCCCCCAAAGTCCAAAACAATGCCTCTTTCACCCAAGAAACAAAGCTCAAATATAAAAGAAAGTGAAATTCCCCACATCCCCTAAAAATAACAATAAAAAAAAACATTAAAATGAGTATCTAATCATAGAAAGTTATTACAGTGACATGGAAAAAGAAAAACACAGCTCAATAGTGGACAATAATTTAAAACATCTATAGGCAAAGTTCCAATGAAAAACAGGTAATGACTTCAAGTATGAAAAGAATATATGAAAGAGCTCAAAAAGGAGCCTAAAAATCATAAAAGAAAGTTGGAGGGAAAATTGGAAAAAGAAATGAGAATGATGTAAAAGAATTATGAAAAAGTCAACAACTTGGAAAACTGCTTTATGAAGTAGAATTGGCGAAATGTAAAAGTAGATACAAAAATCTAACCAAGAAAATAACTCCTTAAAGAGTATAGTTGACCAAAAAGAATCAGTGTCCCAGTTTTTCCACATCCCCTCCAACCTTCAGCATTATCTTTTCCTCTCATCCTAGCCAGCCCTACATTACTGGTATAAATCCTACTTGGTCATGATGCATTATCCTGGGGGTGATTTTCTGCAATCTTTTTGGTAATATTTTATTTAAGATTTTAGCATCAATATTCATTAGGGGGATTGGTCTATAATTTTCTTTCTTGTTTTCAACCTACCTGGTTTAGATATCAACCAAAGGGCAAAGGAATTTAGTAAGAGTCCTTCGTTCCCTATTTTTTCAAATAATTTATATAACATTGGAGTTAATTTTTCTTTAAATGATTGGTAGAATTTACATGTAAATCCATCTGGACTTGGGGATTTTTTTCTTAGGGAGCTGATTAATTGCTTGTTGTATTTCTTCTTCTAAAATGGGACTATTTAAGCAATTTACTTCCTCCTCTGTTAATCTGGGAAACCTCTATTTTTGAAAGTAGTCATCCATCAATGTGTCTCTTGAAGAGTATAAAGTTCCCTTTCACCTTCTGGACCAAATCTGATGATTACCCCAGTTCTCCTTAAGGATGAGAGGACAGGGGCGGAGCCAAGATGGCGGAGAAGACACACGCGACTTTCTAAGCTCTTCTCTTACCCTCTTTATCAATATTATATCGAGCCTCAAAAATAGTCTTGTGCTACAACCAAAAGATAAAAGTAGAACAACTCACCGGCCGAAGAAAATCTGCAGTCTCCAAAAGGTTGGTTCGGGGGCCAGGGGAGACCGGCGCAGACGGGGAAAAATTGGTTCGAGGAGGGTCTCAACCGGGGTGGCACAATCTCACACAAGCGCCAGCCCAACCCCAGTAAGGGCTTTCCTTGGGGCAGTTGTGATCCTGCCGGCAGGGGACGCAGCCCGGGTTATCAATCTGACAGTGGGGGAGCTCGGCGGGGCCAAGACTTTTCAGGGCCGGGATTGGGCGGAACACTGGGGCAGAGTTCCAGGCGGTCGGGGTCAGCTCCTCAGCTGCAATACCCAGTCCCACAAGAGGCTCCGGCCTGGGGCAGGACACTTTCACCACTTTGCCGGGGCACGATAATCCACTCCAGCCCCACTAAGCCGTTTTGATAGCTCGGCCAGTCGAATCCACTCCTGTTGGGGAAGGGAAAACCTCCTGACACTATACCTCCAGGCAAAAGCTTTAAATCTTTCCCTGCTCTCAGAGGGGTAACCCCTTGCCAAGGAGACCTCCTAAAGGCTTTAAAAACATGAATAAAAGATGAAAAGAAAATCAACAGCTTTATGCAGAAAAACAGGTCACAAACCTGAAGGACCCAAAACAAAAATGCATCGTGTCCCCCTTTACATGATGCTCTCATAGAAGAGACCATTAAAAGCTCAAAGAGAGTTAGAAATAAATGGGGAAAAGGAAAAAAACCTTAAAAGAAAAAACTTCCTGAAATAGGTTGGAAAAGTTAAAAATTCCCAGGAAGTGAAATTTAAGGAAAAAATAAAAAATCGGGAAAGTAAGAATTGTGAATTGGAAAAAAATAAAGAATTATAAGAAAGTAGGATTTGGGAATTGGAAAATAATTACTAAAAAAAAAATTAGTGAAAATGGAAAAAAAATTCCCACAGACCAAAACAATAATTCAAAAAATCAATTGGACATCCAGAAAGAATAAAAAAGCTATTGAAGAAAATAATTTTTAAAAAATTAGCGAACAAATTGAAACTAAGTTCTTGAGACAGCAAGAATCAGTCAAGCAAAACAAAAAATGACAAACTGGAAAAAAACGAATTATCTACTTCAAAATGAAACAGACTTGGAAAATAGATCTAGGAGAGATAACGAGGATTTGGATTTCCGAAAACTATGATGAAAAAAGGTAGATACTATTTTACAAGAAATCATCAAAGAGAACTGCCCAGATGTAATAGAATCAGAAGGTAAAATAGGATTGAAAGAATTCATCGAACACCTTTGAAAAGAAACCCCAAAATAAAACCCCGGGAATATTGTGGCAAAATTTCAGAACTATCAGATTAAGGAAAAAATTTTACAAGCACCAAAAAAAAACCATTTAAATAGGTGCCACAATAAGGATCAAAGATCTGGCTGCCTCACATTAAAAGGGAAAGAAGGGCCTGGAATAGATATTCCGAAAGGCACAAGAACTTGGGATGCAGCCAAGAATAAACTACCCACTAAATGAGCATTTTTCTTCAGGGGAAGAAATGGACATTTAAAGAAACAAATGAATTCCATTTGTTTCTGAAGAAAAAACCAAGAACTAAAAAAATTTATCTCCCAAGAATAGAACTCAAGAGATGCGAAAAATAAAAAATAACTCTTGAGTTATTTTTGTTGTGGATATACAAAAAAAAAATACATGTAAATTTGATATTACTGATATAACATAAAAAAGGGAATAGATATGGAAAAGGGATGATGGCAGAATAAGGTGGGAAGGAGGGATAAAAAAGGGGAAACCAATCCACAAAGGGCTAAGAAACTTATCATATCTGAGGGGTTGAGAGGGAAATTGTTAATTTATCTCATCAGAAAGGGCTCAAAGGAAAATAATTGACTTTGTTTTAGAAAAAATTTTCTCCCTTAAAAACAGGGGGGAAAAGAAAAGGAAAAAGGGAAGGGGAAAAAGACTCAAAGTGGGGGAGGGAGGGATTATAAAAGGGTAACATCGTGATAAAGAGGGGAATAAGTTTAAAAGGGGGGTTGGGGAGGCAAGAATAATCAATCGGGTTTTGGAAGAAACGTTTAGTAATTCTTTCCAAAATGGAATGGGGAAATTAAGGGACAGAAGCGATGGATCAAAGTCGAACCCCTACAATATTTTTTACAAAACACATTTAAACAGGGGAACATATAAGAGTAAAAAAGGCTGGACAAAATCTATTATGCTTCAGGTGAATCAAAAAAGGGGGTAGCCATCCTTATCTCAGATCAAGCAAAAGTAAAAATTGATCTAATTAAAAGAGATAAAAAAACTTCCTGCTAAAGGGTAACATAAACAACAAAGAAATCAATATTAAACATATATTGCCCAAGTGGTATGGCACTCAGATTCCTAAAGGAGAAGTTAAGAGGGTTAAGAAGAAATAGACAACAAAACTGAATGAGGAGATCTCAACCTTGCACTCTCAGTTAGAAAATCAAATCACAAAACAAATAAGAAAGAAATTAAAGAAAACAGAATATTAGAAAAATTAGGTATGTTGGATCTTTGGAAAATTGAATGGAGATGAAGGGAATATCTTTCTTCTCAGCAGTTATGGAACCTATTCAAAAATTAAATATTAAAAAAGACCTCAAAATTAAATCAAACGAAATAGTAAATGCTTTTCTTTTCAGATCATGATGCAATAAAACACATTAAACAAAAGTTAGGGGAAATAGACCAAAAGTTTGGAAACTAAACAATCCATCTTAAAGAATGATTTAAACAGCAAATTATAGATAAATTAATAATTTCCTCAAGATAATAAATGATGAGACATCATACAAAATTTTTGGGATGCAAAAGCGGTAAAAGAATTTTTATATCCTTAGGGCACTTGAATAAAACAGAGAAAGAAAATTAATGAATTGGGCTTGCAACTAAAAAAAAACTAAAAAATGACCAAATTAAAAACCCCAATCAAATACTAAATTAAATTTAAAATTAAAAGGGAAATTAAAATATTGAAAGTAAAATCTATTGAACTAATTAAATAAAACAAGAGTTGGTTCTATGAAAAAGCCAATAAAAAGATAAGCCTTTTGGTAAAATCTGATTAGAAAAAGGAGGGAGGAAAATGAAATTAAAGTCTTAAAATGAAAAGGGAGAACTTTCCACCAAGGAAAGGAAATTGGAAAAATAAAGTTATTTTCTCAACTTTAGAAAAATTTGATCCAAGGAAATGGATGACTACCCAAAAATACAAAGACTTCCCAGATTAACAAAGGGGAAGAAATTTTGAATAGTCCCATTTCAAAAAAAGAAATAGAACAGGCAATTAAACCTCCCTAAAAAAAACCCAGGACCAGATGGTTTACATGTGTTTTACCAAACATTTAAAGAAAATTTAACAATCTATATAAATTATTTGATAAAATAGGGGAATGAAGGTCCACCAAATTCCTTCATGACACAGCATGGTAGATACCAAACCAGGTAGGCTGAAAACAAGAAGAAAATTATAGACCAATCTCCTAATGAATATTGACAAAATCTTAAAAAGATATTGAAAAAGACGAAAATCATTCCAAGATAATAACATGATCAAGTGGGTTTATACCAGGAATGGGGCTGGTTCAATAGGAAAACTATCAATAAATTGGCCAGAAACCAAATTCAAAAACCATATGATCTCTCAAGGAGAAAAAAGCATTTGATTCAACATCCATTCCTATTAAAAAACACTTGAGGAAAGGAATAAATGGACTTTCCCAAAAATAATCAGCAGCATCTATTTAAAACCATCAGTAAGCATATATGGGAGACAAACCCCATTCCCAATAAGATCTGGAGTGAAACAAGTTTGCCCACTATCCCGTTCTATTTAATATTGTATTAGAAACCTAGCTTAGAATAAGAGCTGGAAAGAATTGGAATAAGAATAGGCAATGGGAAGCCAAATTTACCTTTGCCGATGACATAGGATACTTAGAGAACAGAGATTCTGCTAAAAGTTTTGAAATAATCCTTTTGCAAAGTTCTGGTTATAAAATAAACCAATAAGTCATCACATTCTTATATCACTAACAAAATCCAACGTCAGGTTACAAAGAAAATTTCATTTAAAGAACTACAAATTAAAATATTTAAATCTATCTGCCAAGGAAAATCAGAAACTTTATGAGCAAAATTACAGACCACTTTTCACCAAAATTAAGTTACCCAAAATTGGAAAAATATTAAATGTTTGGATGGGCGAGCAAAAATAATAAAGTGACTATTACCTAAACAATCTATTTTTTAACGCTTACCAATCAGACCCCAAAAAACTATTTTAATGACCTGAAAAATAAAACAAAGTTCTATGGAAAAACAAAAGGTAAGAATTTCCAAGGAATTAATAAAAAATCAAATGATGGTGGCTTTGTACCAGACAAAACATACTATAGAAGGGATTACCAAAACTATTTGGGAACCAAGGAATGTTGTTGATCAGTGGAATGATTAGGTTCAAGGGATGTCAACAAAATAGCAACCTAGTCTTTGACAAACAAAGATCCCAGCTTTTGGGTAAGAACTTACTGTTTGATAAAATTCTGGGGAAAATTGGAAACAATATGGCAGAAACTAGGCATTGATCCATACTTAAAGTACACCAAGATAAGGTCAAAATGGGTTCAGACCAAGGGATAAAGAATAAATTAAAAAATTAAGGAACATAGGATAACCTTAACCTGTGGGGGGGTCTTTTGCGCAGAACAGAATCATTACTGATCACAAAAATAGAAAAATTATACCAAACTGAAAAGTTTTGTACAAACAAAACTAATGCAGACAAGATTAGAAGGGAAGCAAAAACTGGGAAAATATTTTTACAGTCAAAGGTTCTGATAAAGGCCTCATTTCCAAAATATATAAGTTAACTCTAATTTTAAAAAATCAACCATTCTCCAATTGAAAAATGGTCAAAGGATATGAACAGACAATTTGATGAAGAAATTGAAACTATTTCTAGTCATATGAAAAGATGTCGTCATTATTAATCAGAAATGCAAATTAAACAACTCCTAAGATACCACTACACACCTGTCAGATTGGTAAGATGACAGGAAAAATAATATGATTGTTGGAGGGATGTAAAAAACTGGGACATTGATTCATTGTTGGTGGAGTTGTGAACGAATCAACCATTTTGGAAGTAGTTTGGAACTATCCAAAAAGTTTCAAACTGAGCATACCCGATCCACAGTGTTACTACTGGGATTAATCCCAAAGAGATTATAAAAGAAGGAAAGGGACCTGTATTGCACGAATTTTGTGGCAGCCCTTTCTGTAGTGGTAGAAACTGGAAACTGAATGGATGTCCATCAGTTGGAGAATGGCTGAATAAATTTGGTTATGAAAATTATGGAATATTCTGTTCTTGAAATGACCAACAGGATGATTTTTGAAGGCCTGGAGAGACTTACACGAACTGATGTGTGAAAGAGCAGGACCAGGAGATCATTATATACTTAAACAACAATCTAGATGATGACCAGTCCATGGATCAAGGCCATCCTCACAACGAGATCAACCAAATCATTTCTAATGGAGCAGTAATGAACTGAATAGCTATACCCAGAAAAAGAACTCTGGAGATGACTAAAAACCATTACATTGAATTAGTCCCCTTTTTATGCACACCTGCATCTTTTGATTTCCTTCACGTAATTGTACAATAATTCAAGTCTGATTCTTTTTTAAAAAAAAATTTTTGGTCATGTATACTTATTTTATCAAGTTATATTTTAATATATTTAACATCTACTGGTCATCCGCCATTTAGGGGAGGGGTGGGGGAAGGGGAAAATTGGAACAAGAGGTTTGGCAATTGTTAATGCTGTAAAGTTACCCATGTATATATCCTGTAAATAAAAGGCTATTAAATTAAAAAAAAAAAAAAAAAAAAGGATGAGAGGACATAGTTGTTACTATGAATTCTATATTTTATGATGTTAGTCAAGTTTCAATTACCTGGTATACTTACTCACATATATTCAATATCTTTTAATAAAATGTCCTTTAGGAGAGAGGTCCTTTAAAAAAGGTCCTTTAATAAAGAGGTCCTTTAATAATAGGTCCTTTAGGAGAGAGACTATTTGGTTTAGTATTCCCAGTCTTTAATATAGTTCCTTACACTCAATAGGCAACTAATAAAAACCTTTTAACAATATAAGGAATAAAACCAATATTAATTTTCAAGGAACTTATATTCTATCTGTGGCCCAACCCAGATGTAAACACAAGTTCCTCCCCATTTTTTCCTCCACACACATCATTCAATCTCACCTTGATGAGATATAGTGAAAGATGTAAAGCCATATATTTATCAAGGAAGTTATTAGGTTGCAAAATATTTTAAAATATAAATCATACAAGTCATTAACAGTGAAAGTCATAGTCAAGCAATGAAATAACTTTCTCATGAAAAAAAAAATATGAGGAAAAATTATGGAGCAAAGGAGAATCAGTAGATACTTTACATGTTCCATTGTTCCAGATATAATATCTGGAGATATGAAAAGAAGAGCTGTAAAACACTGAGCTGATTCAAATAGGACAATGATGATGGTATAGACAGAAGTCAGACAGGATGAGAAAATGGGTATTAATACCATTTGGATATTTTGCCATTTTGTGTTCAGTTGGAAGAACCAATTAAATTTGGAAAATCACAGATTCATTATACTTTTATAAAGTTCATTTCCCAGTAATTGTTGACAATTAACAAAATCTAAAAGAATAAATTTGAGTGTATCTATTAAAATCTCCATGGCAACTGAGTATAAGTATTTACATACACACATATACATGCATGTATATGTGTGTTTCTGTGTATATAAATTTAAGAAGAAATTCTTCTTTGAAGAAGAAAATGGACAGAATTGATATGTACCTTTTGACTCCACAGTGGGAACTAATAAGTAAAAATGATTCATGTAGTATATTTAAAGAAATAAGAAATGAGCACTTGTAAGTTAAGTTACAAAAACAGATTTAAATATCAATTGAAATAGAAATCATTTCAGACCAATATGGGGAGTCATATAACATCTTGTTAAAAAAAGATCTAATTAATTGATTTCATAAAAAAAAAATATGCTCGATAACATAGGAGAAACAAAGGGGAAATATAAGTATCATCATTTAAATACTAGATCAAAAAAGTGATCATGTAAGCTTTAAAGTATCTGTTCTATAAACACTTCCAATTGTTGTAAGATATACTCATGGTCTGAGCTATTTTGGTTGCCTTAATGTGAATTTATTTTTTTAATTTATTAAAAATTTGATACTTGCTTAATACTATTTTAGAAGTATTTAATCTGTTAAGTGTGTGTGTGTGTGTGTGTGTGTGTGTGTGTGTGTGTGTTTAAGGCTTTTGAGTTGCTCAAGTTTGAAGGTTCTGACCTGTAGCAGTGCTAAAGACAATTGATCATCTGCATCAAGTCCAGTAGTAAGGATCTCTCAGACACTGGATCACCAGGATATCTAAGAATGTATAGATATCTGGCTGTATATTCAGCTTTTTAATTTAAATGGAAGTTGAAACTATATTGAAGATATATTCTCATAAATGTGAAGGAAACTTTTCTAGCTGAAGCAGACAGGTTCTGTGGAGGAACAATCGGAATAGGGGGAAATTGGCAAGGAGATGTGGGTTTCCACTGCTATAGGGAAAGGAAACAATTGCAAATATTATCAATGCCTTAATTAGCCTTGCTTTCATAAATTTATGGTCACATGACAGTCATCTTATCTCACTCTCTATAGCTGTATTCAAAATACATTTTCTCTTGTGAAAGAAATATATTTTCATCAAATGAAATCATTGTGCATTTCCAGATAAGAATCAGAATTAAAGCTGCCAATTCTTTAGATTTTCTCTCTAGGGGGAAAAAGAAAATCAAGAGCAGTTGAATGAAGCTTCAGTTATGATGAATATGTATTTTACTACACCAACAAGGGATGATTAAAAAAAATGCTAGTTCTATTCATGATCCAATGGAAAGGAGTGATTTATAGAACACAGCAAAGCACTCTCCTTTACCTCCTCTTTCATGCCCCACTTCTGAGAGTTCCCATCTAGTGACTGATGATTCTTGACCAGAATGAAAACAAAACTTGACATTATTGGAGGGGTAGTTTAAATATTTTCACTCTTCAAACTCACAACAAATCTGATAGTATAATGTCAATGAAGAGAGAATAAGTCATAGAAAATAACAGCAATAGTATAATTTTAAATAATATTTAGAACATTAAGGTTTGCAGATTTCTCTATATTACAAAATTTGATACTAATTAAATTTTTATTTATTTAAATTATCTCATTTTACATTTTATTAAATGACTTAATCAGGGCCACATTCAGTGAGAATTGGAGTCAGGATTTGAATTTTTAGTCTTCCTTTCTCCAACTTCAGGGATTTATTCATCAGCTACTTAGTTTGATCATTAAATCACTTGTCCAGGATTTATAAGCCAGTGACTGGGGTGATATTTAGACACAGATCTTGGACAATGGTAATTAAAAACATGTTCCAGGAATTAGAATTAGTTCATTACTAGTTAAGTGAGAAAGGTAAGAATAAATAAATCCCATATCCTAAAAAGCAACAATAAAAAACACTCCCCCCCCAAAAAAAAAATCACAAAATTCTCAATACTTTGTAAACTGAATTAGCCATAAACTAGTCTTTTTAAATTGAAAGTGAAAATTTCCCGGGTATGCAGAGATCATTTTTTTTTTTTTGGGGGGGGGGCTCTCAAATAGCACACACAAGCTCTTCCTTTTTTAATTACTAATATTCTCCTTCCTCAAAACTATCTCATCTCATATTCATGTCTTCTACTTCTTGATGCTTGATGATTCATAATTTATAATAGATGACTTTCTTCTACACCCCTTAATTTTATTTCTGACAATGATCTTCTTAAAGTCTCTTCCTTTCCTCTTTCCAGAAATGCCTTTTCAAGGCATCCAGAGTACTTATAATGTCCTCTCCCTTTTTCTATTCCTATCCCCATTCTTGAGTGTAAATTCTTTTGTAAGAGATTGAGTTACCTCCATACTTGGAAAGCAAGAAGTGAAAAGGAATAGTAATATTTTAAAAGTATGAACATTGATTTACATCCTATTATCTCTTATGCAATGTTAACTTCTTTGTTTAGATCTAGAAATGACTGGTGAGTGTGACTGAAAAAACAAATTATCCTAACTTGAGTCTGGGGGAGGTCAGGATTTAAATACTAGATTTTCATCACTTCTTTGTTGAAAAGAAGAACACAATAGCTTCCGAGTTTAGCAAAACTTTGAAAATGTGCTATTCTTTGAAGAGGAATATGCCTAATCTAACTCTATGCCCCACCAGCTGTTTCTAATTCTTTCTGTCTCAGGTTTTTATCCATTTACTTTAGCATCTGGTGTTTTAAAGATTCACAGAAGAATGGTGATCACAGGAAAGTTTTGAGGGACTTCAAGAGAAATCTCATCTTTTTTTTTTTTTTTTTTTTTTTTAAATCTGAAAGAGAAATGAAAGCTTCCTGAATATCAATAAACTCAAGAAGTTACCCATCCAGCAAGTACTTAAATATCTCCATGGGAGGAAACCTATTTTTTTTCCTGAGGCAGTTAGGATTAAGTGACTTGTCCAGGGCCACACAGCTAGAAAGTGTTAAGTGTCTGAGACCAGATCTGAACTCAGGTCCTCCTGACTTCATGGCTGCTGCTCTATCCACTGTGCCACCTAACTGCCCCTAACCTATTACTTCTTAAGGTGCTTGATGAAATATCACATCCTGCAATAAGAGATTAACTTTCTGGAGGGTGTTTTTGCATTCAGAAGTAAATATGGTGGTGATGGATATTTTGTAGCAACTGCTTTAAGTTTGGATGATGCATCCTCCACAGAGACCATGTAAGGTGGTTAGAATATTCCCCATAGGGGAAATGCTTTGTTATGTCTGTTCTTGCTACCTCTTGGAAATAGCTTGATACTTGATACTTTCCAAGAAGTAACTTGTAGGAAAATATAACTTTGTAAAAACCAATCAATATTAAATGGTTAAATGAATGGTAAAGCCTTGATCACAAAGTACATTAATAATATAGATGAGAATCTAAATGTAAATATTGCTTAACATACCAAAACATGAGTTCAAAGCAATAATGTGAAAGAAAATTTTTCAATTCTTTCAGAGATACCTCTAAACTCTGAGAGGGAAATGTAGGCAGACTTTGGGGGCCTGACCCAATAGTCTAAAAGTTGAGTAAGAAGGAGCCTCAATATTTTTATATGTGTTACATTGATATCCAGTTTACATTTGACTTTTTGAAATTATTTCTGAATATTTCAAATATCACAGAAATGAAAACATAGTTAAATACAATGTGATTTTCTATAGATACAATTGGGTTCTTATGAAATATAGATATCATGGAGATAGACAAAAGTAATTAATTTCCCATCTTAATATAACAATATCTGTTTTCTTAAACAAAGTACATTTGGCATGTAATCGAGGAATTATAAAATCAATTCTCATATAACAATTAAGATTTTAGTCCTTTTAGCAGTATAAATGCAATAATTATTATACCTAATTTATTGATAAGAAAATTGGTTTTAGTATAACAGATTCATAGTGGAAGTGGAAGTGACTTCTGATGTCATCTAATCCAATTCCCTTGTTTAGAAACATGGGATGAGCACTGGATCTGTGATTTCCTGATATATGGGACCCTCACATATGGATACTCCATTCACCAATGTGTATCAGCACTAGAGTTGTCTACATCACCAAAATATTAAATGGCTTACTCAGTCTCATATAGCTAGCTTGTGACAGATCTGAGACTTAGATCCAAGTCGCTAAGATTTCAAAAACATCATTTTACCACTACTTAAACTTGATTCATCATTTTAGAGATTTAGCAACTGATAGATATCAGTGATGAGCTTTAATCTTAAAGTCTCCAAGGCATGATATAATGCAAATAGCTAAATTAAGATTAGACAGCACAAGTTCAAGTTCTCATTCCATATTTTACTCATTCATATGCATGGGATATTCAGTAGGAGTGTCAGTTTGGTGTGAGGGCTTACTGAGTCCCTTTCAGGTCTACCCATCCACCTTTGGGAATCTACTTGCCACCCAACTCCGTTATGGCTCCACGAAGCAATAGCATGTGCCACAGCCACACACTCCAATAAACAGTGTTGTCAGATGAGCTAAACGAGGTTGAGGGTAAGTGACGTGCCGCAAAACTGTCCCCAAACTTGTGAAATCTGGCAGAATAGGCAGATGATTACAGTTTGTTCCATTGGACATGAAGGCAACTGATGCAGGCAATGTGAAATGTTTAGAACTTGGTCAAACACTGAAAATACCATTCCATGCTGGATCAAACTCAGTTGTCCTGATTTTTGCCTTACTACTAGACTTTGATAATTATGGAAAAGAGATGAGACTGATGATTTTGCACAACTACCTCACTTATATACAATTCATTTGCAAGTCAAGACATTACACCATGATGTCATTGGTATAAAAGGATGAACAACAATTATCTGTGAGATCTTGAAGAACTCATTTAACTTCTTAGGACTAAAGTCACCCTATCTATCTACAAAACAAAAAAGATAGGCTAAAAGTTTGATTCAACAAAAAAACTGATGGAACTAGGCTGAAAAATGTTAAATTATGCAACTGGGAATGCTTAGATGTGTCATGGCATTTCAGGTCTTCTGAATTTTGAGCATGATCCCTTTTGAACACTACAGTTGCTGTTCTAATAATAGAAACTTATCTTGTCTGCTTACTTCAAGGGGAAAAAGTCATAGTCAAATTATTTATCCACTTCGGAGGATTCCCCTGCAAGAAAATTATATAATTCCCCTCTACATTCTTTATGTCTAATGAAATCTTTTTTTTTCTCTCCAAACAAAAATTCTTCCATGCAATTTCAAGCCCATTTCCACTCATTCATCTCTTCAATAGAAAATCATCACTGATGCTCCTCATTAACATTATTTTGAGTATGTGAAGATTACTGCCAGCCAGGATTCTCCTCAACTGAAATTTGTCAGTCCTGTTGTCAGGAGTCCTGTTTTAAATGGCCAAAAAACAGTGGGAATTAGTGGAAAGAATACCATATTTGGAAAGTGGGGACCCAGATACAAATCTCATCTCAGATGGTCATAAACTCTGTGACCTGTGGCAAATCACATGTTGAGGTTGAAAAATGAATTGACCTTTTATAAAGCATCGATTGGTATCTAGAGCTACGCAGATTAGCAAAGTGGATAAAGGGACAGATTTGGAATCGAGAACATAATATCCAATTCTGTCTCTACAACTAACATTTGAAATAACCATTGGCCAGTCATTTAATATGTCTGAGTCTCCAATTCTTCATTTATAAAATAGGGGATATTGAGTGCATTGAGAGAGAAAACTTGATCTGATTACATAGTTAGTTGGACAGTTACATGATATCGTGACTAAGTATTGCACCTGAAGTCAGGAAGCCTCATCTCCATGAATTCGAATCTGACATTAGATTCTCATTAGCTGTGTGACTCTCAGTAATTAACAAAACCCTACTTGCTTCATTTATCCCATCTAGAAAATGAGCCAGAGAAGGAAATGGGAAATCACTTTCATAAGTTTATCAAGAAAACCATAAATATGCAGAAGTAAGATGGTGAAGATAGGTCTTTGAGCTCTTTCTGTCTTCCCTCAGAGGAATACCACATCAAGCCTCTGAGTGGATTTTGGAGTGACAGAATCCACAAATATTTAGAGTGTAACAAATTTCTAGGAGAAGACACTTTTTAAGAACTTCAAGAAAGCTCTGCCTCATTCTTGCAGGGGAAAGCAGCATAATGCAGGTGCCATACAGGAAAGCCCAGAGTAGAAAGGTCTCCACATACTGGAGAAATTTACTGGGAAGTTCTTAGCCAAAATACAGCAGTATTAGCTACTCTGTCCTGGTGCAGAAACCAGTAGATGAGCAGACTCGCTATGAGATCTCCAAATTAACTAAAGAAGGTGCATAGTAAATCTCTGGACCCCAGCCTAACATGGGACTTGGCCATGCCCACCTGACATGGGAAGGAAGCTAGCAGCACTGGGCCCAGGACAGTGTGAAGCTGCTGTCATCTATAGACCTTGGGACAATTTCCCCTTTGGCTTTAACCTCAATCTTTAAAAATGAGAAAAATAGCAAAAAAGAGATTTGACCATAGATAGGTATCATGAAGACCAGGAAGAAAGACCTCAAAGCCTTGACAAAGGGTAGTATGAGTAGCTCTCCAATTCAAAATAATCTCTTGGAAGAATTCAAAAGGTATTTTAAATGGATCTTAAAAGAGAGTCAAAAGAAAAGTGAAGAAAGGAATTGAGAACTATGCAAAAGGAAATACAGAATATGAAGAAAATCACTTGCTAAAAATTAAATTTGGCAAAATGGAAAAAGAAAACAATTCCTTAAAAATAGATTTGATGAAATAGAAAAAGAAAATAACTACTTGAAAAATTGAATTGGTGAAATGGAAACTGAGAACATCTCCTTAAAAATAGAATTGATGAAATGGGGGAAAAAATCCAATGAACAAAATGGCTCATTTAAAAGTTCAATTTGGATAAATGCAAAAGAAGGTAAAAAAAAGCTCACTGGAGAAAATAATTCATTAAAAATTATAATTGACCAAATGGAAGTGAATGACTCAATGAGACATGAAGAATCAGTCAATTACCTAAAAATGAAAAAAAAAAAAATAGAAAAAAATCTAAAATACCTCATTAAAAAAAAAAAAAAAAAAACTGACCTGGAAAATAGATCTATGAGAGACAATTTAAGAATTATTGGATTACAGCCATTCTGGAGAGTGATATGAAACTATGCTCAAAAAGTTATCAAACTGTACTTACCTTTGATCCAACAGTGTTACTACTGGGCTTATATCCCAAAGAGATTTTAAAGGAGGGAAAGGGACCTGTATGTGCAAGAATGTTTGTTTGTGGCAGCCCTCTTTGTAGTGGGCAGAAACTGGAAACTGAGTGGATGTTCATCAATTGGAGAATGGCTGAATAAATTGTGATATATGAATATTATGGAATATTGTTCTGTGTTTCCTTGTTCTCAGTGCTTCATGGAACTTATACAAAAAAAATGGACATGTGTTAGGGTATAAAAACCTCAAAATCAAATGCATAAAGGCAGAAATAGTAAAAGCACTTTTTTCAGATTATAAGGCAATAAAAATCACATCCAATATAAGCTCAGGAGAAAATAGACCAAAAGTTAATTGGAAGTTAAATAATCTATTCCTACAGAATGAATTGATGAAACAGCAAATCAGACACAATCAATAATTTCATCCAAGAGAATGACAATAATGAGACAACATATCAAAATCTATGGTATTCAGACAAAGCAGTAATAAGGGGAAATTTTATATCTCTAGATGCTTACTTGCATAAAATAGAGAAAGAGAAATCAATGGATTGGGCTTACAACTAAAAAACTAGAAAAGGAACAAATTAAAAACCTTCAATTAAATACTAAATTTGAAATTCTGAAAAAAGGGAAGATTAATAAAATTGAAAATAAGAAAACTATTGAATTAATAAACAAAACTAAAATTTGTTTTTATGGGGAAAAAACCCCAACAAAATAGATAAACCTTTAATTTGATTAGACAAAAACCAAATTGTTAATCTCACAAAGAAAAGGGAGAATTTTCAACCAATGAAGAGGAAATTAAAGCAATAAGTAGGAGTTATTTTGCCCAACTATATGCCAATAAATTTGATAATCTAAATGAAATGGAGGAATATTTACAAAAATATAGATTGCCCAGGTTAACAGAAGAGGAAATAAATTATTTAAATAGTCACATTTTAGAAAAAAGAAATAGAACAAGCTATTAATCAACTCCCTAAAAAAAATCTCCAGGGCCAGATGGATTTACATGTAAATTCTATCAAACATTCAAAGAACAATTAATTCCAATACTATATACACTATTTGAGGGGAAAAAAAGAGGGGGAAGAAGGAATCCTGTCAAATTCCTTTTATGACACAGATATGGTGCTTATAGCTAAACCAGGTAGGGTGAAAACAGAGAAAGAAAATTATAGACCAATTTCCCTTATGAATATTGATGCAAAAATATTAAATAAAATATTAGCAATAAGATTACAGAAAATCATCACCAAGATAATATTCTATGACGAAGTAGGATTTATACCAGGAATGCAGGGCTGGTTCAATATTTGGGAAACTATCAGCATAATCAAGTATATCAGTAACTGAACTAACAAAAATCATATGATTCTTTAAATAGATTCAGAAAAAGCATTTGTTAAAACCCAACACCCATTTCTATTACAACACTAGAAAGTATAGGAATAAATGGACTTTTCATTAAAATGATCAGTAGCATCTATTTAAAATCATCAGCAAGCATCATCAGCAAGTAAGGGGGACAAACTAGAACCATTCCCAATAAGATCAGGAATGAAACAAAACTTCCCACTCACACCATTATTATTCAATATTGCATTAGAAATATTAACATTGGCAATAAGACAAGAAAAAGAGATTAAAGAATTAGAGTAGGGCATGAGGAAACCAAATTATCACTCTTTGCCGATGATATGATTGTATACTTAGAGTATCCTAAAGAATCAACTAAAAAATCTATTAAAAACAATTCACAACTTCCTCAAAGTTGCAGGATGCAAAAGAAATCCATAGAAATCATCAGTATTTCTATGTATTACCAACAAATTCCAGCAGCAAGAAATTCAAAAAGAACTTCCATTTAAAATAAATGTAGATAATATAAAATATTTGGGAGTCTACCTGCCAAAATAAAATCCGAAATTATATGGACTCAATGACAAAACAGTTTCCACACAAAGAAATTCAGATATCTAAACAAGAAGAAGAATATCAAGTGCTCATGGGTATGCCAAACTAATATAATAAAAAATGAAAATTCTACCTTAATCGATCTACTTATTCAGTGCCATACCAATCATATTGTCAAGAAATTGGTTTATAGAGCTAGAAAAAAACGTAAAAAAGTTTATCTGGTAGAACAAAAGGTACAGAATTTCAAGGGAATTAATGAAGAAATGGAAATGAAGGTGGTCTAGCTGTATCAGACCTATTTTATAAAGCAGAGGTCATCAAAACCATTTGGTACTGCCTAAAAAAATAGAATAGTTGATTAGTGGAATAGGTTAGATTTACAAGACAGAATAGTCAATAGCTTTAGTTTTCTAGTATTTACTAAACCCAAGGAACCCAGCTCTTGGAATAAAAACTCAATATTTGATGAAAATTGGTGAGAAAATTGGAAAATATAATGACAGAAACTAGGTATGTCAATACCTAGGTCAATACCATATCTAACACCCTAAATCAAGATAAAGTTAAAATAGATTCAGGATTTAGACCTTAAGTATGATTATATAAGCAAATCTGAAGAACAAAGGATTGTTTACCTCACAGATCTGTGGAGAAGGAAGAAATTTATGGCCAAAAAAAGATCTAGAGTATCTTATGAAATTCAAGATGGATAATTCTGATTATACTAACTATAAACGTTTTTGTACAAACAAACCCAATCCAGACAAGATTAGAAGAGAAGCAGAAAACTAGGAAAATTTTTTTTTTACATCCCAGACTTCTGATAAAGGCCTCATTTCTAATATATAGAGAACATTGACTCAAATTTATAACAATACACCCCATTACCCAATTAATAGATGTTCACAGATATGAACAAATAATTTTCTGAAAGCCATCTCTAGTCATATAAAAATGTTTAAATCACTATTTATTAGAGAAATGCAAATTAACAAAACTCTGAGGTACCACTACACACCTCTCAGATTGATTAGGATGACAAGAAAAGATAATGATAAATGTTGGAGAAGATGTGGGACAATTGGGACACTCATACATTGTTGGTGGAGTTGTGAATTCATCCAACCATTCTGGAGAGCAATTTGCAATTGTATTCAAAGGGCTACCAAACTGTGCATACTCTTTGCTCCATCAGCAACTCTACTGGGCCAACATAATAAATATCATAAAAGAGGGAAAAGGACCTACATGTGGAAAAAAAAAAATAGCAACCCTTATTATAATGACAAGGAACGGGAAATCAAGTGGATGTTCATCAATTTGGGAATGGCTGAATAAGTTATGATGTATGGAGGTTATGGAATATTCATGTTCTATAAGAAATCAGCAGGATGTTTTATTGAAAGACTTACATGAACTGATGCTCAATCAAATGAGTAGAACCAGAAGAACATTGTACATAGAAACAAGAAAATTATGCCATGATTAGTTTTGATGCGTGTGGTTCATTTCAACAATAAAGTAATTCAGGCCCATCTAATAGATTTGTGATGGAGAGAGCCAACTGCATCCAGAAAAAGGATTGTGAAGACTGAGTGTAGATCACAGAACAGTAGTTCATTCTTTGTTGTTGTTTTTTGCTTCCATTGTGTTTTCTTTTTCAATTTTTTTTTCCTTTTTGATCTGATTTTTCTTGTGCAACATGATAATTGTGAAAATATGTATAGAAAAATTGTACATCTTTAATATATATTGGATTATTTTTGCTGTTAAGCTTAAAGGGTGGTGGGAATGAAACAACAACAACAACAAAATTGGAACACAAGGTATTGCAAGGGTGAATGTTGAAAACTATCTTTGCATATTATTTAAGAACAAAGAAAAAAGATAATCCCAGGAGCAATCATAAAAAGTCAGATATGACTGAAACGGTTAAAGAATAATATCAACACAGTCAACATCTAATAAAGGGTTTTAACAAGTCTTTTTGCCTCCAAGTGCAGTCCTGTATAACAAAACAAAGGTGCTTCTCTTAAGGTTTATATAAATGTTTACTATTATTATTCTACATTAATTATGCAATAACTATCATTTGTTAGTAAATGAAATTTTAATTATGGTGAATATCAATCAATATGTATTTATTAAAATTTTCCTATGTGTCAGTTACTGGGCAAAATGCTTGGGATACAGAGACATAGAGAAATACTTCCTACGCTCATAAGGTTTATATGCTCCTACCTGCTAAGTAGTAGAAATCCAGTTTTTAATATTTCTATATTTCTACAAGCATCTAATTGGTGTTTTCTTGCACATAATTTGTATTTAATAAATCATTGTTGAAAGAAGTAATGAATTACTGGAAAGTTTTCTCTCAATATCACAAGAATGTAGTAGCTCAACTATCATTAAATTCTATGTAAATCTAAATACAACATAATTCTTGTTCATTCATTCCTTAAAATTCCTAATATACCTTAAGGGAGAGCAGAAAGAGAGAGGAAAAAGAAAAACTGGTATTTTCATGCATTATATGAACCAAGTTCCCCAAGAAAGTAGGCCCATAGCCAAGTACTATAAGTAACTACATATTATTTACAAAAATAATCTAACCCACGTATTCACTTTCTTCACACTGAATAGAATCATTGGCACTCCTATTATTATACTGTCATGGCCACCCCATTATTATGAGACTAATGAGGAAAAAACAACTTACAATGGTTTAAATGATTTTTCACAGTTTTTCTAGCAATATGGAGGGAGGGGGTTGATTAAGTTTTGTGAAAAGCATAGCTGAGATAATATAGTACAAGTCATTCATGTGATGTTGCTCAATATTGACTGTGTACCTTCTATGTATGGAAAGGATCAGGATCATTATGACTTGAACGCTTGAACAGAAAATTCAAAATAATTAAAAGACAATAGCTTTAAATCTGGAATAAATGTAAAGGCTGAAAAGTTGAACAATTTTATTTTATAGATGAGACCACAAAATTTTAAGCAAGTTTTTATTTAGCCTTAGCATAAAAACCTTCAGTGAGAGGATACCACTACAATCCAAAACCTCTCTCTATACTTTTGTTTCTAATTGTTTTGAAGTATTCCTCCAATATCCTGAAATCTACTTGGATACTTTCATTCATTTATCTTTTTTTTTCCTTTCATTCTGGGTTCAGCAAAACATTTGAATTGCCAACCTTTCAAGTAAAGATCAACAATGAATGACCAACCAACAGCCCTTCTTTTTCCCTCATTAAATATATATATATATATATATATATATATATAGAGAGAGAGAGAGAGAGAGAGAGAGAGAGAGAGAGAGAGAGAGAGTGAGAGAGAGTGAGTGAGTCTGAAAAACATTTATGGAGGGCAGGTAGGTAGTGCAGTGGATAGAGAACCAGTCCTGAAATTAGAAGGACCTGAGTTCAAATCTGGTCTCAGATACTTAACACTTCCTACCTATGTGACCCTGGGCAAGTCACTTAACCCAATTGCCTCATGAAAAGAAAAATTGTGGTCTAGTTTTGGATTTCCTCATTATTCTAGATAAGTTATCTCTCTACATTCTTTCACCTTTTCAATGATTAGCAAATGTAGTGCCTAAACATGGTGTAGCTGGATTCTTATTGGTGTGAACAAGAAATCCCATTGATAATTATGTTATTTGAATTCAGAACATATAATTCTATTAAGCTATAACAAAGTACCACATTATACCTAATTATAAATTTGGATAAAGTGAATTAAAATACATTTAACCTGTTTATTATATTCATTATTTACACTAATTGAAACCTACCTCATAAAAAAGTATCAGTTGTACTAGGCATAGTATAGTAGAAGAATCACCTCCTTTATTCTACATAACCCATTAATTCTTCTTAAAATTGTCCTTTCTTTCTTCTAACATGCAGTTTACCATTCATCTCAATTAAACATTCAGGCTACTACATACCCTGCTCTTTGACTTATGGATGATTGTCTAATAACATCCCATAGTGGAGTAAGTGGATAAAGATCTTTAAAACATCGAGGTAATCTCCATTCCATCAAATGATATAGCAGATAGTAATTTTCAAGAAAGAAGGTGAAAATAATGAAATGGGACAAAACCTCCATTATCAAGCGATTTAAGTGTTAGAGGTTCATTTAAATTGCATATTAAAGTTTAGTGACTGAAAATCATTCCTTAGAAGTCAGGTAATGAAGAAACCAAGTTGTCATCATTTGCTATAGACCATCTTTGAATAATGGCCCCAAATCAACTCTGATTTGGCAGCTTTCAAGTTAGTTTTTGAAATTACTGAACCACATGCTAAGGATAGCAACCTTTTATTCAGAAATGAGAGTTCCTTTCCATGTTCTAGATGAGAAAATTCATAGATAGCATTTGCATGACACTATCTCCATGGCAATCACCAGCTTGATTAAAATTACAGAATGAGAAAAAAAGAATTCTCAAAATCTGCCCCCAATCTATCAAAGTCTTTCCACTTAGACTTTCAGAATTTTAGACCTGCCAGTAACCCAGAATACCAAATAATCCTACCCCACCATTTTGCAAGTAAGGAACCTCTAGTATACAAAAGTTAAATGAAAATCAACATAACTCAGTCCTTGAGAAGCAAAACCATCCTTAGACCCGAAGATTCAGGACCTTAATTTAAGAGTATCAATTAGCTCATTGTGTGTGTAGAAAGGTATGAAGACTTGTTTCAAATGGAATCATTTCCAGGCTCCTTCCTTTTTTTTTTTTTTTTTTTTTTTCTAGACATGATGAAGCATTTTAATAACCTTCACAAAATATTCTATCTAAAAGTGAACACAATGTGTCAAATATGTTTTAATTGGAGCAAAGGTCAGTGAGACTATGAACTCTAGTATAGTAAAATAAGGATTCTTAACATTAATGTGTGCATCTGTGTGGTGGACTCTTCAGGAGTCCTCAAACTATGGCCCATGGGCCAGATGCGGCAGCTGAGGACGATTATTCTCCTCACCCAGGGCTATGAAGTTTCTTTATTTAAAGGTCCACAAAACGAAGTTTTTGTTCTTACTATAATCCGGCCCTCTACCAGTCTGAGGGACAGTGAACTGGCCCCCTATTTAAAAAGTTTGAGGACCCCTGACAGTCTGGGTGAGCTTATGGATCACTCCTTAGGACTACACTTTTTTTAGCTTATTTATTTATTTTTATTTTTCATTAATCATGTAATTAATTTAGGGCATGGCACATTGATTGTATTTTAATATTTCACTAATCCTGCTGTATGAGTGGAAGGATAGAAGGAAGCAAGCAAAGAAGGAAGGAGATAAAGAAGAAAGGAAAGAAAGAATAGAAGGAAAGAGTGGAAGAAATAAAAGTAAAATCACTGAGACACATTTAATGAAGAAAAACACATTTTTTTTCACTGATTATGTCTGAAAGGAAAATATGCAAATGTATGAATGCATATGTGTCTGTATATATATATATATATATATATATATATATATATATTTATGTACATATAAGAATATGTTTCAACAATAATGCATACTGTCTCCCAATTGGAGATTTTAAACTCCTCAAGGATGGGATAGTCATTTGCTTCTTTTTGTGACTCCAATGCTTATCACAGTACCTGACAAACAGTAATTGTTTCATAAATATTTT
This sequence comes from Sarcophilus harrisii, assembly GCF_902635505.1. Lineage (NCBI taxonomy): Eukaryota > Metazoa > Chordata > Mammalia > Dasyuromorphia > Dasyuridae > Sarcophilus > Sarcophilus harrisii. Next base: position 11,333,938 of record NC_045427.1, on the reverse strand, counting down.
GGAGAGTTAGGTAGTAAAATGGATAGAGTAATATGTCTGTAGTCAGAAAGACTTGAAATCTTGCTTCAAATATTTAATAGCCATGTGATTCTGGACAAGAGGTCTTTTTTATTTATGTGTCAATATTTATTATTTGTAATATTATTTGTATCTGTAAATATATTGCATATGTATATTTCCTTAAAATTTATGAGTTTTATTCAGTTCTTAGCTATCTTTCCACTTGAATTTACTTTGCAGAATTTAGAATGTATTCATCTTTTCATCCATTTGTTTATTTTTTATCTGTGTGTATATCTCCCTTCCAGATTATAAGTTTTTTGGGGGGGATGGGGGCAGTAACTGTTTCTTTATTTTATTGTATTTCCATGAAAAAACAAAGTGACTTATTCATAAGAGATGATTAATAAATCTGATAGAATTTTATTGCATTATGCCTGAAAATAAAGTTGGGCAGCTTGATAGCCAAATGGATAAAATGTCAGGCCTGAAGTTAGAAATATTCATCTTTATAAGTTCAAAACTGGCTTGATACACTTTCTAGTTACATGACTCTGAGCAACTCAATAATTCTGTTTGTCTCAGTTCCTCATCAACAAAAATGATTTAGAGAAAGAAATGGCAAACATTTACAGGATCTTTGCCAAGAAAATATGAAATGGGATCATGAGGTGTTGGGTACTACTGAAAAACAATTGATTGATAATATGGCAAACCATACTCATATGGTTAAGAGGATCTAAATAGGCCGATTTCAGCGAAGCAGGAGATATGGAAAGTTAGCTTAATCAATTTCAAATTTCCTCAAAGATATTCATAAAGTTTACCATTATATATATATATATATATATATATATATATATAAATCCGTCAAAAATACTAAGAATGAATAATCATACAGATAGTACAAGAACCAACAGAAATCACTATATTCAAGCTGAGATACAACTCTCTAAGCAGAAAGTGATCAATAGGTGAAATATAACCAAAAATATTGCTCCCAAAGACACTTTGGCAAGGAGGATATTTCTGTGATGCTGACCCTCTGTAGAGTGCTTATGTTACTATTCCATACTGTTGGATCTTAACTGAAGAGAATTGGACACTATTATTAGAATACTCCTCTTAGGACTTAAATCCCAATTTTCCTTCCCTCTCTAGAGACAAAATCTTAGGTAAAGGGCATAGACAGCATTTGGTAAACTTTTCTTGTTCTTTCTCCATTATAATCCTTAGTTTTCCTTGCTGAAATTTTGTGTTTAAGAATGGTTGTTGGCTTGACCAAGACCGAATAGAGAAACCCTTCCCATTCCCACTAGAACCAGTACAAGTTAGACTTGGTTATGGCATCAAACTAGAAGGTATAATTTAACAAGGTTCCTTCCCTTTAAATAAATAAAAAAAAAAATCTTAGTACCTTTTCCCATTTATTTAATAAAGGGCCATGCAACAATATAATCTTCTGGTTCTGAGTTGAATTATATTTTGGAATAAAATGTGACTTTCAGTGTTTTGTTTCAAATGAATATGGACAACAACTTAAAAAGAAATATACAGCACAATGAAATGCATGTTTTAAGAATGAAAGTACATTCTATCTTTGTGAATAAAAAAAATATTCTACTGAGAATTTCAAACAGTAGAGCTTCCCACTTTTCCACCTACACATAACTCAATTAGTAATAGTTAACACAAAATTATCTTTTTATGAAAAATTATCTGGTCCTGTGATTTTTAACACAAAATTATCTTTTTATGAAAAATTATCTGGTCCTGTGATTTTTGTCAATGTAAAGAAAGCCAAGGCGAAGGAATGTCCCCACACACCAAAGCAGAATAATCCCTATTCTGTAACTTACTGTCTTTTAGTATGATCTACGAGATTGAGAAGTTAAATGTGTATTCTAAAGAAACAAACTTAGAATTTATGAAAGACAGACATAAATATGAATATTGGTTGTATTTGTATATATGACTGTGTATTCAATGATAACCATTCTTTCATTTATTTGAAAATTCTCTTTAATAATGCAGAAAGGAACCAATCAATGCCTGAATGGTCTGTGCATCTTTTAGTATTTCTTTTCCACCAATTTTCTTTATGTTAAAGGATAAAACTCTCACTATGTACATGTGTATATGTGCATGCAAGGTTATATGGTATTGTTGAGAGAGAACTAAACTTGTAGTCATATTGCCTGAAATTGAAATTTTCTAGAGGAATTTATCGACCTATGACCCTGAGTAAATCATATACTTTCAGATCCTCAGTGTTTTCATTTATCAAATTGAGATAATTCATGTATATACTACCTTCTAGACTAAGTATCACAAAAAGTCTTTAAAAGCAATAAAAACTGTATAGAGCTAAAGGCTCTGATGATACAGAAAAAAATCTTTTGGCATTAAGAATCACAGTAAACTGAAATACAATTTATCTGAAAATTCATTGATTTGATACTACCAACAATCTAAAATTGTCTTGTTTTTTTTCAAGAAATGATGAAAAAGCTTTTGACAGAATACAACACCCATTCTTGTTAAAAAAAGAAAAAAGAAAAAAAACCTCCAGAAAGCATAGAAATAAAAAGAGGTTCCTTAACAAATAGGATTTCTTGAAAACCCAATACAAGATTATCTGTAATGAGAATAAATTGGAAACCCTTTTAATAAAATTAGAGTTGAAGCAGACAACCATTATATTAGACATTATATCAGAAATTTAAGCTGTAATAATAAGACAAGAAAAAGAAATATAAGGAATAATTACAGACAATGAGAAAGCTAAAATCATGGATATACTTAGAAATTTCTATAGAATCAATGAAGAGCAAAAAAAAAAAAATCTAACCAAAATAACGACATATTTCAGAAACATATCTGGATATAAAATCAACCCATACAAATAATCAATATTTCTATATATTACCAGCAAACCCAGGAGGAAGAAACAAAAAAACAAAAAAGAAATTCCATTTAAATATTAGATATTATAAAATACTTGGGAGTCATTTACCAAGACACACATGAGAACTCTCTGAATATAATTACAATATATTATTCATAGGTACAAAGTTAGATGCAAATGACTAGAGAAATATTAATTGTCAAAGAGTAGGCTGAATCAATATGATAAAGTGACAATAGTACTTAAATTAATTTTTCAGTGCTACCCTGATAAAACTACTTACTCCAGAGCTTAAAAAAAAAAAAAAAAAAACTAAAATGTATCCAAAGGGATAATATTATGAAGGAAATCAGCACAAGGGCAAGGGACATGATAGTACCTGATCTCAGTATTAGTAGTTTGTAATCATCAAAACAATTTGGTATGGAATAATAAAGTAGATGATTCATGAAAAAGATTAAATATATAATTATTAATACTATTATTAATCCCTTTCTCTCTGTCTCTCTACCTCTCTCCCTCCTTCTTCCTCATGCTTTGAAAGGTAAGTATACCATCTATCTATCTATTGATCTATCTCTGTTTATCTACATCAATACCTATTTATATATGGAGAGGTAATGGCAGGGATGATGTGATTTTGTTGTACATAGTCTCCCATTATTGCTGACTGGTTATTACTTTAGATCATAATATCAGTTTTACGCTATGAAGAGACCTCAGAGATAATTACTTCAAATTCTTTCATTTTATAGACATGAAAAGTGAAACCCAGTTTTTTCATGTATGAAGTTGAGTCACTCGCCCATATTTCCAGTAGCACTTGGGTATCAGTGATCACATGGGAGCCTGACTCATCTAATTCAAAAGATAGTGACATTTCCCTGTGGCATGTGTAACACGAGTTTTGAAATAAAGTTGTCTAAACCCCACCCCACTGCATTCCCTTAAAATGTTATTGAAGGCTATTATTAGTAAAAGTAGTTATTCTTTTTGCACAAATTTTTCATGCTCTTGGTAGGAACATCTTAAACCATAGATTATTTTGAGGAAAGCTGAAAAATGTGTTGGCGTATTGCAAGAACAAGCAACCAGCACTAGTGAACACTAGACTTGGCATTTTTGAAATTACCATGATAATGTATTAATTTATTCATTAAAGTGTTATCGCATTATTGGGCTAAGATATCTCCATTTTGAGTCTGTGATAACAGCAGTTATTAACTGAGCTTAATGGTATATTCATTTTAATAAGACTTAAGCATGAATATTATTGTCTGGTGAATTTTTAAAAATCTAGCAAGCCCAGTTTGACTCTGTTTACATTCTTTAATGAGATTTTAATCTTTCTTGACATGTTTATTCAGGTTATTTGTTTTATAATATAAAAAATCTTAAATGTAAATGAAGGAATCAATACTTCTTTCATTTTGATCCCAAACAATTCTGTATTTTTAAGTATTCCACAGTCCTAGGAAAATATTTCACAGTCTTAGGAAAATAACAGTATTCTAAATATCTCTGTTCATCTGTTTTACTCTGTGTGTCTCACTCTCTCTCATTGTATCTCTATCTTTATATCTGTCTCTTTCTGCAACTCTTCTTCTCTCTGTTTCTGTCTCTGTCTCTCTGACTCTGTCTCTTTCTTGAAGATAATTTCTAATAGAATTTAGATCGTCATAGAGATTTTGTGAATTCTTTAATTTTTTAAAGGAGTAAACATATCTAAAAGAGCAGCTTTGAGTAAAAAAAAATAACAATTTCTGAAGAATGCTGACAAACAGAAGGCTACCATCAGTCTTCATAAATCAAGACAACTACCCTAAACAGCCAGTTTTATACTCTGACATGCCTGGCCTATCCATAGCAAAGGCTACTCCTCTCCTCTCCTCATCCCTCATTGCTTAAAGAACCTAATACTGGATAGGTAAACGATATAGTCCTCATTAAGAAAAAGGCTTTCACGATTTTCTCTAAATTTGTTATAAAGTATGTAAAGGAAGCTTATTGTCTGATGATTGGAACAAAGATAAAATTAAAAGTAACACTGAGGAAAAAATATAGACTAAAAGAAATGCAAACCAATGAAGTTGGATTATTTTTTATGTTTATCATTATTGAATTTGGATATCACAGCATAAAATAGCATAAAACTGATGTTTTTATCATGATTCATTAGAAAAGATGTTGGATATTTAATTATTTGGCTTTGTTTCTGTCTATTAACTGTATGACTCTAGACAAGTGGATAAGTCATTTAACCTTCCCTGACCTTAGAATTCTTCTAACTGAGAGGTTTGGACTATATAATCACTAATGTCCATTATAGTTTTGAATTTATTATTATGTGATCTCTCCTAATATATTTCATGGGAAGTAGAAATGTGCAAAGATCAAAATTAGCTAGCATGGGATCCTTTAGTTTCTAGAATTCAAAACAAATAGAGGAGAAACACCATTTCCTTCAACACAATTCAGTTGTGATTTTTTTTTTTTCAAGAAGACATGATTTTCTATGTTGCTCTATCTTTATTTGCCTCTCATATTATCTCTATCTCAACTTACACCTGTTTGTTGATCTCTCTAATACACATAGTCCTGAAATGACTGACACCATCTTGAATTTGAAGTGACTATGAAATCTCAAGGAATTCAAAGAATATCATCAACATCATAAAATATTCATGTGAATTTCAATAAATTAATATTGATTAAGGCAATCTGATTTGTGTAGCTAATTGTTTTCTGAATAAAAAATGAACAGATAAGCTTATCAGAATTTTGAAATTTAATGATGATGATTTGGGTGAATCGCATCAATTTGGAAGTGATACTGTTACAAATATCTTCGGATGTTGCTTGGGTATGAGTTATATAAGCGCTGCATCACCAGGCCCAGGTTAACTGATTTCTAGGTTTAGTCTTATAATAATGATTAAGTTCTCAAGTCCAGCTGTGAGCCAGTATTGGTGGAAATTTAATAAATGATGACACTGAAACATAAGAATTCAGTTTCAAGACAGTCCTAAAGGTATTGGCTGAATCTTCATGAATAGCAACTTGTGGTTTCAAGCCATCACTACCCACAGCTAAAAGCCTATCTGCTGTAAAGAACTTCAGCTTTCTCTTATTCTCAACAACAGAAATGTTATTTTAATTATCAGAACCACCCGGATCAACTGGTACCTAGAGAGAAATTTTCTAAATAATATACTTTTATTAATTCAAGTGCTTTTATATTATATAACTAATATCACTATCACTACTATACCACCCCCATAATGATAATAAATCTTATCATATTATAGCAATTTAAGATTTTCAAATCACTTTTCATATATTAATTTATTCAATCCTTATAACCATCTTATTATATAAATAAGATTATGATTTCCATTTTACAGATGGGGAAACTAATTCAGGGAGAGTTTAAGATACTTGCTTAGGGTTATAGAACTAGCATACTTCCTTAACAGGATTTTCTGTGTCCATCAATTAGTATTTATTAAGTACTTATTATATGTTGGAAACTATGTTAAGCATAAGAAGATGCTGAACAAGTAATTTAATATCTCAGCCTCCCTCAGATTTTAAAAGTCGTAGTAAAGATAGTATTGATAGAAGCCATTTTCTTACCACAGTAGAACTCTATGAAATAATTCACAACTTTACTGCTTGTTTATATGGTAACAAAGTTTACAAAGTATTCTGTCAACACATTTGGGAAATAGGATATTTTTCATTTTATATTTTCATTTGTTATTTTCATTTTATAAATGGGTAAACTGAATCTTAGAGATATGAAATAGACTTTCCCAAGATAATGAGGTTGTTTAAAATAGCATTGTAAAGAAGAAGAAATGATAAAATTATGATATGAAGCTAAATCTCCCATCTGCAGGTCTAATATTAATTTCACTACACCCCTTTTTTTCTCTCTTCTTTCTCTCACAATCTCTCTTTCCTCTCTTTTCATGCCACAGTCAGCTACATTGCATCTATCTCTTAATTTTGCTTGATGTTGGAATTCTTACAAGGTGATAAGTCACTGGAATTGATAGAGATGATAATTATCTAATTTAGAATAGTACTTAACAGTTCTCTAGTTCACTAATGTTGTTAGTACTTATGAGAGTTCCACAAGATTCACACCTTTAAGAGAACATATATAAGGTGGAGCCCCACTAAAGGACAAGTCCACTAAAACATAAGCCCACTCTCAGAGGTGGTCAGATTCATTCCATATTCCCCATTTGTGCTGGCTGGAGATCTGGAGGGAGCTAGAGGCTGAAGCCGGTAGAGGAGAGGGACTAGCGGCAGGAACCAAAGAGAGAGATAGGCTTCTAAGAAAGCTAACCGGGACCAAGGAAGGAGACAAGACTTGGAAAGCAACAATAAAGGATTTGGACTTTAACTCCTGGATGAATTTGAGGTGATTATTACTCTGAACTGAAAGTAAGGCTGCCTCCAGAAGCCCCCTGAGAAATCTGCTCCCAGAAAACATTGTTTTAGAGAAGAATATTACAGCTTGAGTTTGAATTCATTAAATTTTGAAGTTTTTGCCACTTGTTCATTTTTTTACATTTTTAAAATTTAAAGTTCCAAATTTTCTCCCTCCATCCTGCCTCTCTCCTACTCATCAAGAAAGCAAATATTATGACTTGCTTATGAGTGAAATCATGCAAAACATATTTCAATATTAGCTATGTTGCAAAAAAAAGCAAGAATATATAAAAAGTGAAAATACCAAACTTTGAGTTGTACTCAGTATTCACCAGTTCTCTCTCTAGATAGGGATAACATCTAAAGTTACTCTCAATCTGTACTTGGGTTATTCCTCTTCCTCTTCTTCTTTACCATCTATACTTGATATTGACTTCAAGGAATATTTTGCTTTCCCCCAGGATAAGCTTATTACCTGAAATGTTATCACCCATAGGTACCCCTTTATACCTGCCCAAGGATTATAGTGTGCTGTCTTCCATTGTGTGTCATATGCTCCTTGTAATCAAACACTGTCTTTGTCATATTTTTATCTCCAGTACTTAGCACAATGGCTGTCAGTGCTTAATACTGATTGAATTGAATTCTGAATTCTTTAAATTGAGCTTTTTTGATTCAACTTGATAACCTGAGAAAAAAGTTCATTTAACGATAGTTCTCCCTGCTCTATATCCAGGCTTTTCCATCTTGTACAGTTGAAGGTATCTAAAAAGGCATCTTTTGTTAGAAGACTATCACTCATAATAGATGAACATAGGCACATGAGAATTAATGTAAAAATTAGAAAGATCAGTGTCTGATTTACCACACTTCTAGCCACTTCCAGCACAGATATTCCAAACATTAATTGAATGAAGATATAAGTTGGGACAAGAGCTAGGGGAAAATTAAGTTCATTTTCTTAAGGTTAATTTCTTGTTGAGCATCTTGGGAGACAAAAAGAAGTTTGAAGGACATAGTGAGAGTAAGGGAAAGAAGAGGAAAAAGCACAAAAAAATCCAGATTTTTATTTGGAAAACAAGACATGAGAAAAAGGGAGGCTTAAAGGAATAAGGAGCACAGTAGAATTAATAATTCAACTTAATAATAATATTAATAATAATTTCCCTCCTGATTAGTCAATTGTTCATATGGCATAGTGAAGACATATTTTCAAGTTACAGTTCTATATCTAAAGTCAAGATCTGGCAAGTAAAATTTTTGAAAAGATAAAACAATAAAACATAGTCAAGTGGGGAAAATACTGAAATTTGGGAAAAAATGGATGATAACTTATCAGGGATATTACAGTAGAGATAGTCTTCACATGTAGATCCGACTCAAAAGAAAGTTATGTCTTTCATCTCTGAAATTTCATGATTTTCATCATCCAAATTCACTCCCCTTTTACTTCTAGGAAAGTAGATTCTGCTCTCCATTTTTCAATCTGGCTTTGCCTCCAACTCCCAGAATATTTGTCTGCCTTTGTCTCATCCACCTCCTCAGACAGACAATACATTTTTTGCAGATGCTTCAAAAGTGTTTGCCCTTTTTTTTCCATCTTTCACTCTCCCTATCTTTGCTTTGAGAATGTATTAAAGACAAATGATGATCAGATACTCTAAGGGAATAGAACAAATGGCAGAGGCAGGGTTAAAACAAGCCTGTTTTTTCTATATTATCTTTTCACCCTCATTAAATTGTGAGATGAGTTTCTGGCTTCTAGGGTTTAGAGGGTCCTGGGAAATACCCTTAAAATTTCAGAAACTATGGGTTGAGAATCTTTGTGTTTCTTGTCTCTACATAATTTTTCATAGAGTAAAAATTTTGCTAGGAGTTTAATTGAAGCTATAATTCCCTTAGCAATGTTATCTGCTAGAATGACGTATTTATTTTTAGCTTAAATACTCCTATATTAATCAGAGCTTAGTTTAATACCATGGACTCTAAAATTGCCTGCCTCTATTTTTGGGGAAAATATTTCTATATGTGTGTAAAAGAGAGAGACCGAGATGAAGAAAGGTTGCAAATTAGGGGCAGAGAGAGATTTTTTTTTTTTTTTGGATATTTTGCTTAAGTTCAAAATAACTTAAAATTTAAAAATTCTCAAAGGACAAAACTATTAGAATATTTTTAAGGAATATGCCTACAAAAGAATATTATATTTTTTAAAATAAAATACAGTATATGTTAGTAACAATGATTACATTGTGGTACAAATACACATTTTTTAAATTATTTTTTTTTAATTTTTCTGGTTATACATGTATGTTAAATTTTTAAATAGACATTTCTTCACGAGTCATGTTGGGAAAGAAAAATCAGAATACAAGGGAAAAACCATAAGAGAAAAAAGTGAATGTAGCATGTATTGATTTACATTTGATCTCCATAGTTCTCTTTCTGGATACAGATGGCATTTTCTATGATAATGTTTATGTGAATTGCCTTGGATCACTGAACTTCTGAGAAGAATCAACTCTTTCATATCTGACCATTGCACAATTTTGCTGTTCCAGTGGACAATGTATCCCCGGTTCAGCTTGTTTTGCTCAGCATCAATTTATGTAAATCTTTCCAACTCTTTCTAAGATCAGCTAGTGCATCATTTTTTATAGAACAGTAATATTCTATTATTGTCATATATCATAAAATATTCAGCCATTCCCCAATTGATGGACATATATTCATTTCTAATTCTTTGCCATCCCCAAAGAAAGATGCTACAAACATTTGTTTTTTTTTTTTTTACATATATGGGACTTTTTCCTGCTTTATGATATCCTTTGGGCATAGTTCCAAATTGCTCTCCAGAATGATTGGATCATTTCACAACTTCACCAACAATGCATTAGTGGGCCAGTTTCCCATACCCCAACATTTATAGTTATTTTTTGTTGTCATCTTAGCCAAAAATACACATTTAAAATAGTTGCCAACTCTACATCTAGAGCACTGAGAATGGTATTCCCCCTCCAGCAGAGAATATTAGCAGAAAATAAATTCATATTCTGCTTTGACTTTCAAAGTCACAAAGTCACAGGTTGCCAACGCTGTATTTCTAATGCTGAGAATGATATTTCCCTTCAAGGGGAAAATATTAGCAGAAAATAAATTCATATCCTGCTTCCACATTCAAAGTCAGAGGAATAATACAAGATGGGGAAGGTGTTTGTTGTTTGTTTAGTTTAGGCAATGTGGGATGATTAAATGAGCACTGAGTCTAAAACCAGAGGACCTGGTTCTCTTACATAAGGCAAGTCACTTCACCCCTTGGCTAAGTTTTCTCATCTGTAGAAGAAGACTTTGACAGACAAACCTATAACAGTTCAAAATTCACAATATATTTTCTTTTCAAATCCATTCTGATGTAGACACAGCTAGTCTAGGTACTTTGGTCAGTCATACAAGGCTAAGCTATTCTCTTTGGAATAAGTTGTGAACTGTGCTTCTGATATAGGCTGATTTTAAGGTTAGTTCTAGTAAGTCATTTATAGATTATACAATCAATATTTAATCAATACTATAGATATTTGTGAAAATATACTAATCTACTGCCATAATTACCATGGTGATATTATAATTTATAAATAAATCATTTCAATAGTGTCTAGTTACTTCCATTAAAAAACAGAATTATCAATTTCACATAAACATTACTATACTGTTTTAAAAAGCATCCCTTAAATCTATATTTAAAGAATTTTATATATTATATCTTTTCTCCTTTTGTAAAATAGGAATGGATAAGGGATTTCTATCAAGAATAATGAATAAAATATGTCATATCCTCCTTGAGAAATTTCTGATTTACAGGGAAAATGCTAGTATATTCAAATGAAAATGGCATTGAAAACATGTTCTTTTCAGGTTTTCAGAAGCAAGTATTAGATGCACCCTAATAGGATACCATGTTGGGAAAGGAAGAGGTGATTTTGGTCTTGAGGATCACAAAACTTATTTCCAGGATAGCCCATCAAAGAATCTATGACACTGCTAAATCCCCAAATTAATGCAATGAATATGATACATCTAATATGAGTAATAGCATGTTAAGGAGTCATTATATGGACACCTTATGGACCTGATCATATTATAATGAGGAACACTAGTGTTCATGATACAGAATTTTTTATATAAGTATCTCTGACTCAAAAATGAGACCATAGTTCTAGTCTTTATGAAATCTAGTTGACTCAGAAAGGATACAACATTATGGATAAAGTGTTTTAATTGTAGTCATGAAGATCCTAGTTCAAATTACTTTCCTGACAATAACTATGTGACTTTGAAGAAGTCAGTTACTCTCTCTGGGCCTAATACATATCCAATAAAATTCTAGAAATTTTATCCTCTCTACATATGAAGAGGTTACTTATACTCTGAATTTTCTATGCTGATAAACATTTAATATAATTATAAATTATTTGATGATACTGAAACTAATATAACACAGTCTGGGTCTGTCAACCAGTAGCTCTATTTTCCTACTAAACTAAATCAATCCTGCTACTTTGATCCCTGGGAAAAACCCAGAATATTATAATTTTATACTTTTTAGAACCTTTAGCACATACTTGAAAAATAATTTTTATTTTAGCATAACAGGAAAGGGGTCATTAAGAATTTGTCACCTATTAGGCAACTAGTATTTATTAACCACTTACTATATACTAGGTACTGTGTAAGTACTGGCGATACAAAGACAGGCAATAGACAGAAGATGAAGAGGAAGCTTATGAAAAGGGAGAATTTCCACAGACTCTCAGAGAAGGTCTCCCCTGACTTATAGAACAAATTCCCAATCCTCTGTTACAATGTGTATCTACTGAACTTGAATAGTATTCTGACCTCAATGTACCAGAAATGAGTAATGCCATTAAATAGTTGATATGCAAAAATACAGAACCTAATTATCTTGATGATCCTACTGTATATGTAGCAAGGAGTCAGCTATACCTCATTATATCTTGCCTAACAAAATGGAAATTCAGATATGTAGAATTAACTATTTACAATAAATATACAAGTGCTCTATGTAAAATTTTTAATGAAATGTTTCCTGTTTAATTTTTCCTAGCAATAAAAGTATTTAGAGCATATTAATGGAGTCAGACTTAATTTATTCTGTCCTCATCTTTCTTCATATCCATGACTAGTAATCTTGGAAATCATTTTTTCCAAACCTCCTGCTAGTTAGCTATTATTTTTTAAATGAATGAGCTCATTAAATTTGGGTTCAGATCTAATTGTTCCTCATTGAAAATGTCAGCTTTCACAGTTCATTAATAAGGGTATTAGTTTAAAAAGAAGAGGCAGTGGGTTGGAAGGGGGAGGGGAAGGATTTCATCCCAGAGGGTCTATTGTGATTCTGGTTTGTATTTAATGTTATGATGTGTTTCTTAGTGAATTATCAAGTGGGGATGGGGCAGGAATTACAATACCAGCAGGTTTGTCTGATTTGGAGTGAAAGGATTCACTACTATTCTCTTTACAAATGTTGAAAGCTCAAATTAATTCACATGCATTCAACAAACATTTATTAAATGTCTAGTCTATTTCAGAACTGGGAATTCAAAGGCAAAATTAAATAATTCTTATTCTCAAGTATCTTATTTGCTACAGGAATTAGCAGACAGATATATATGAGTGTATGTATATGTATAATATATATAATGTACATTTACATGTCTATGTATACATGTGTGCATATATGTATGTATGTATAGACAGAGAGATAGATACACTACAAAGGTAAATGATCATTCATTTGGGGTAGCAAAGATTTAACTGTACTTTGTAAATAAACAAGTAAAAAAGGAGTATACAGAAAGCATATGAAGAAATAGAGAATCGTTGTAACACTGGAAGACTGATACCAATACGGGTGATTATGAGTGAACAGTGATTGGTTGTCTGGGAGGGGAACTGCAGTCTAGGTGGACTATAGCACACTCCTACAGGGATTTTAAATATAGTTCTAGGGATGCTTACATTAATAGATATCTTTACAAAATAAAGATTTATTAGGCAATTTACAAAAAAAAAAAAGTAATACTATTTTCAACATACTTTATTCCATTCTGTTTTGTTTCAGAAGGTTGTGTAAAACTGGATGTTAAAAACTCTATTTTCATATGTTTGAAAAAATAAAAAGCTATTCTCAAAAAAAGAAGAAAATAAATAAGAGTGCAGAGAGAGAAAAAAAGGAGAGACTATCATTTTGCTTTTCTTTTTGTATTCCTAGAGTTTAACATAGCACTTTGTATATAATAATGCTTAGTACATGTTTTTCCATTCATTGAAAAAAATTTATTTAGAGCATTTATTTTTCTCATGGCTATAGATGAATTTAATTTCTTCAATTGAAAACTTGCTGTTTCTATCCTTTGACCATATATCAAATGGGGAATGATTCAGTTTCCCAAATATTTTAAAAATCAGTCTTTTGTCAGAAAGATTGGCAATTGTTACTTTTTAACTGATGTAGTTAGTGGCAGTGCAGAGAGTTGAGATGTGAGAATCCCTTTCTGATCAGCACAGGTTCAATGTGAAAGAGTTCATAAACCCGAAATATTAGTGGCAAAAAAGGAAGTTTTATTGTTGGCACTGCAGAAGCCAGCTTTGCCAGAAAGACTGACTTCCTCAGTGGCAAGGTCCTGGCAGAGAAATAACAAAAGGTTTATTGCTGAGAAGAGAATGTCTTCACAATAGGCAGAAGACCTGGCAGGTAGCAATGGCAAAGGGAGGTTCTTTGACAAGGCATAGTCTTGCTTCAGACCTCTGCAAGTTATGAGTTTAAAATTGCATTTTTTAATAGGAAATCTAAGATTGATGTTTCAATTGAATGAGATTACTGCCCCCAGGCCTAGGTCTCCAGTTAAATGAGACCACTTAAGTTCCAGCTAAGTAGGAGTGGTCCTGGACTAATTTTCAACTCAAAAGAGGGTGAGCTAATCCCATAAAATAACAGAATAAAACCACTTATCTTGATTCCCTGAGATGGGTCTCTCCCAGAGGAGAGCTCCTCAGTTTCCCTTCCATCTCCCCAAAAGTTCAAGGGGAACACTTTTTGCATCATAACAATGGGGAAAAAATAGATTTTAGTTTCCTCATCCTCAAAATGATGGAGTTGGAGTATGTTCTCCAAGAGACTATGAGTTTTCTTTTACTTTAGTTGGAAATAATTATATTTACTACCTAAATCTCAATTTTTTAATCTATAAAATATAAATCACTACACTTTAATTCAATAAGCATTAATCAGTCACTTACTATATGCCTCTAGAAGAAAAGCTTTTCATAATCTACCTTAAGTAGGCCTTTCCATACCAATTTCACATTATTCTTCTATATATTCTCCATGCTCTAACCAGATGACCTCCCTGTTGTAACTCATACTTTCCTCCATGTCTTCAAACATGTTATATCCTTCATTCCCAGAATAACCATCTTCTCATCTCTGCTTCTTGTATTTCAAAGTTGAGTTCAGATGTTATCTCTAACATGAAACCTTTTATAGGGACTTGCTAGTGCTCTCAACCCAAAAAAACAATAAATTATAAATATTCATTATGTTTGCATATATATTTTTTTGTGTGATTGGATAGAAGGTATTTGAGGACAGGGCTTTGTTTTAAATTATGCTCTTATTTTAGTATCACCCAACACCAAGTGCCTCACACTTAGATATTTATTAATACAGCATAATTAAATTGAATTGAAATGAAATAGTCCAAAAGAGTTGTGAATTTGATTAAGTAAATCCTTTATTATCATAGACTGGAACTCACCCATGGCTTACAAGTGACTTCATTTCCCATATATGAATCCAGTGCCTTACCCAGTATCAATGTTTAATTAATACCTGTTGACTAACTGAAATGCTAACATTTAAATAGGTCAACAGTTAGTCTTCAAGATCAAACTCAAAGTGTTTCTCTTTTGGTATATTCTGTTAGAATTTGTATTCTAATGAAAGAGAACATATGCATATATAGGCAAGACTGCCAAGGAGAATGTTAGTAGATTTAATGAGAATTATCATTATCTAATTAATCTTTACCATGCATTTCAGTAGTTGATTTGGTCTATTTTCTGCAGAGGGATACATGCCTGCTCACCCCCCCTCCCATTATTTAGGAAATTCTGCATTAAATATTATTACTCAGAAGATATCTTCTAATTTTTCCAAGACATATTTCCTATTGGAAACCATTTGTGAACAATACAAAAGCACATGGTAAATGAATATGGAAACAGTAAATAGGTCATTTCCAGGTCAATGACAAACATGAGATAAGGGGATCCTGCCAAAGAAATCTTGGTGGAAGAGACAGTATTCAAGTTCTCATTCAAAAAAAAAAAAAAAAAAAAAAAACACATCATTATAAGTATATTATTCCCTTAAAAACAAAACAAATAAAAAAAAAAAAATGATGGACATCATAATACTCATTACTATACAATATAATCTTAAAATGTGAACATCAGCCATAAAAGCATTACATAAGATCAGTTCTATCTACATTTCTAATCTTAGTTCATATTACTCATCTTGTTATTCAAATACCCATGTCCTATAAAGAAATTCTACTCATTTGTCATCTTTGCAGTATTGCATGATTGAATCCCCAATCATTATTGCCATATATTCCTTCATCATATCCACCTCTTAAGAAAAAGATAGAATTCATCCTTTTCCTAAAAGTACAGTTCAAGTGCCACTTCCTATAAGACACTTTCAGACATTCCTTGTTAGTGTCTCTCTCTTAAAGTGAATTTGCATGTATTTACAGATAAATACACTCACTCCAAATGTACACTAGAATGTAAACTCCTTAAAGACAGAGACAATTTTATTTTTATATTTTAATCCCAAATACCCAATTCATGTCCAATATTTAGTAGGCATATAATAAACATTTTTTTATATTTGAATTTCAACGAATAAGCCACATATCAAAGAAAGGTTGGTTTAATCATGCCTTTCTAATAGAAATCCTGAGTCTGCACAGAAATTCTTTTTGCAGAGCCAGATGCCACTTCTTACCAGGAATGTTAATTGTTTATTAACATATAAAAGGACTGTTGACCTTTCAGACTACACACACCTTGTCCTTTATAGGGAGTGGTAATGTCACTTAGCATGAGAAGCCAACCTCTGGGCTTGTTATTTTTAGGAAGGTAACCTTTCAAGAAATGTAGAATTTTTTTTCTTTTTGAGAAAAATCTTGAGATTGCATAAAAAGAGAGTTTGAATCGAAGCAACTGCTGTATGCTCAACTCTTATTATTGATAACTTGCTCTTAGAAGCACTTCGGTTCTTCAAAGATTTTTTTTTTTTGTCTCAAGAAGTAGTTCAATCAATGTTTACAATAACCCTGTACAATTCTTAACATTATTCTTACTTTACCATAAACTGCTCTTAAAATCCTCAATAAAAATAAAGACAAATAATTGAGGAAAAACGAGAACATATATCAGTCATGTGTTATATTGTAGGTAACTTTTGGAGACTATTGCCCTCTACCGAAAAGAGCTATGTCATTTGTCCCCAAAATCAGAATTGGCCATTAAGTGAATTTGAAATCTGATTTGTGTTTTGTTTCATTGTTGTTCTTTTTGTTTTTTTTTCCCACTCAACACCAGTTTTTCCAAGTTTCTCTACATTCTTAATATTTTTCAATTTTTAAGAATATTCTTGTAGATCTTACATTATAACATACTAGAACTTATTTAACTGTTTCCATGTAGATGTATTTTTTTCCCCCTTTGGGTTTGTGTTAATTTTACTATAACATAATCCACTGATAGGAATATGTTCTTTCATTATAAGCTTTCCTGTTTGTCTTTGATCTCCTAGGATATATGTCCAACCATGATATCCCTATATCAAATGGTATGAAAATTTAATTACTTTTTCTGGGAAGGGGAAGGGAAACTCAGTTGCCCCATCTTAAACAAGTTTGAAGAGCAATAATCATTCCTGGGTCAAATTCTGCTACTGATTGTTTCTTTTTTTTTCCAGAAATAGCCAGCTCTTCCTTTCTTTTTCTTCCTCCCCCCTTTTTAAAAATGTTATTTATTGTACAAATGTATCAAGAATAGAATTACAAATAAGTTCCTCTTTACATGTACTGACTTATTCCTCTATCATCAAACCACCATGATCTCTACAAAGAGACAGTTCAAATTTAAGTATATTTCTGTTTAAAATTAATTCTACTAAGTTGCCTTTTAAGTTTTCATAGTTGTTGAATGCACTTGAATGTATCTCTCAGATTTCTCCTTAATGCTTCATTGTTAGGATGGCTGATTACAAAATAGAGCATGGTCTTTGATGTGTGGAATTTTTTTTAAATTTCTTTTTTTTCTTTTTTAAATGCAAATTTTTATAATCACGTTGGCTGGGTAGAAAAGTCAGAATAAAAGAGAAAAGCCACAAGAGGTGGAAAATATGGAAACAAAAGAAGCAAACATAGCATGTGTTGATTTACATTAAATTTCCATGGTTCTTTTTCTGAATACAGATATCATTTTCTATCCAAAGTTTATTGGTATTACTGTGGATCAGTGTACTACTGAGAACCAAGTTTTTCATAACTGATAATCACATTCATGCTATTACTGTGTACAACATATTCCTGGGTGTGCTTGTTTCACTCAGCATCAGTTCATATAAATCTTTCTAGGCCTTTCTAAAACCAACTTTTCATCATTTTTTTATAGAACAATAATATTCTATTACTTTCAAATACTAGAACTTATTCAGCCATTTCAATTACTGGCCATCTATTCATTTTCCATTTTTTTCCTACCATAAAAAATCCCTGCTACAAACATTTTGACTCACATAGGTCCTTTTCCCTCCTTTATGATTTCCTTGAGAAATAAACCTATGTTTGGCAGTGCTGGGTCAAAGGGTATGTGCAGCCTTATAGGCCTTTGGGCATAATTCTAAATTGCCCTTCAGAATGTTTGGATCATATCACAAGTCTACCAATAATTTATTAATGTTCCAGTTTTCCCACATCACCTCTAATATTTATCATGATCTTTTCATGTCATGTTTGGTAATATGGGAGGTGTGAGGTGGTCAAGCCTTCTTTCTTAGGGAACCTAGTGACACTTTCTCTGTTGGAGTTTACTATGTTAGTCCCAAACAATGCAGAGGTCCCTGAGCAGCTTTCATCACACTGTAGGTCAGAAATTTTTAATTCAAGTTGGCCATAATGCTTTGCCTTTCTACCAGCAGGGAGTGCAGAGTATCACCCTGCTTGCCTATTTAATTACTATTTTAGCCTAGTCCCAAGTAATTTTTCCAGAAGTATTTTTAGGACGATGCATACATAGCTTTATGATTTTAAATTCTATTCTTTGAATAGAAAATGAGAAAAGGCAAAGTCAGAATTTGAGAGCAACATGCAACCACCAATCTGGTTTTCAGAACATTATCCTTTGCTATGGATTAGGAGGCAGTCATTTTATTTTCTTCAAGATCTAACTGCAATCCCATCATGCACCAGTGACTTCCTATCTTTGCAACCCACAGTCCACCTGCTATCTTGAGTCCTGCCATATCAGCAAATTTGCTGCTTGCCAAAAACTGATCAGATATGGCCATGCTATTTTTCCCCAATTACATGCTTCCATTATCCCAGAAAACTTGGCATTCAACACAAATTGATCCGTGGCAGCCAGGGATAAGATAACAGGTGTATGAAAAGAGGCTTGAGATGAGAAGCGTTATGAGTGTAAGGCAATGAGGCTCATCTTCTCAGACAGCTTTGGATATGGTATGCTTATTGTTACAAAATGAAAGTCCTCATGCACTAGGGCAAGTCACTTTAAGTGATTTCTATTATCATAGTCTCTAAATAGGTATTGTCATGAAATGCATGGAATATAAACATACTAATAAAAGAGACTTATCCAAGTCACTGATCCAGCTGTCCATGTTTTTGTTTTTAATTGTTTCTTCCCAGTGAAATGAATTCATTTTTTCCTTATTTTTAAATCTTTAGAATTTTTTTTTCCTTTTAGGAGAATATTCTTATAACTCTTAGGATGAATGTGATATAAATCTTTCAAACTGTATGTTTGTGTGTTATGATTCCTTCCAGATGGAATGCCTAATCAACCTTCTAAATGTAGCTCTAATTGGACAGATTCTATGATATAGTATAAAAACACGATAAGCTTTTTATAGTGCTTTATTCATTTTCAGTCTAAACCTAGTTCAAGTTCATCATATTAAGTATAAGCCAGTAAGGTAAATTACTAGCAGCATCAACTTATTTTTAACTCGTATTCAATGGTGTCTGGTTTTAAATCTGATCTTCAAAACTTACCAACCATGTGATTGGGGGTAAATAAATTCAATTCTGATTCTGTTCTCTCAACTTCATTGTAAGTGTTCATCATTTACATAGTACTTCAATGTTTGCAATACACTTTACAATTATTTTCTCATTATTTTTCTTCGAACACTGTTATTAGTATCTCTGTTTTACAGATAAGAAAACTGATACACACAAAAGCTAACTGACTTATGCAGAATCTCATAGGTAGGAAGTCTTTGGGACCACATTAGTATTCAACTCTTCCTGACTCCAGGTCTAACACTCTATTCACTATGTCACCTAATTTACTCTTTAAATTGCTAAATTTGAAGTATTAATAATGCCTCACTTTTTAGGAACCTGTGAAAATATAATGGCATATTTCAAGCTTTTTAAAAATCTAAATGTACTAGTTTTTTTTATGTTTCATTTCAATAATTTTTATTTTATTAATTATGTCATTCATAACATGTTTACAATATAGGATCATAGATTACAAGAGGTTAAAAACTGGAAGGCACCTCAGAATTCATAGGACAAATATACACTTTGTGCAAATACAAATATTTGTATTTGTATAGGTAGATAGATGCACATATTTGTACATATGTACACATGCTCTTAAACATATATTTTGAAATATACGTCAGATGGGAGAAAATTGTCAGGTAGGAGAAATGTATTCCTTCTAAACAGAGTAAAGAAAGTTTTAAAACAATCAGTCTATTTTCTGATACTCTTTTATGGAATAGGTTTTTGTTTGTTTATTTGTTGTTTTCTATAGCTAATATAAGCAAATAATAAGGTCATAATACAAGAAGCATCATCTGTTTAGTCAAAGTTCATAGAGCTGAGATACAACATCATAGTATACCTTACAACCCTTATTTATCCTAAAACTAAGGCTTCATAAGTCTGTTAAAAGAACATTTTTCACCAGCTCTGTCATATATTTCTCAGAGGTATGAGTTTCCTATTTAGAATCAACCTCCTTATGAAAATATTTGTTCAAACAATATAAGTCTACACATCAATAGCATCAATTTGTTTAAGTTTTAAAGACATCTTTATACGTCTACATGACCTTTGTGGTGAAATCTTCTGATAGCATGCCTTGAGTGGAACAAGTCTGACATTTTAAAATGTGAGTATACTGCATATATAGTGGGGATAAGTCCCTTATTCTGGTTAATTAAAAGAAAAGCTCCTAATGCCGAGAGTGTGCAAAACAAATAGGAAGAATGGTTTTTCCACAAGATCAATAAAACATATGAATTCAATTCAAAAACCAGTATTAAGTAAGCTCAAGGTGCATTTATGTAATTGACATAAAGAACCACTTATTTTGGATGGGAAATGAACAAGTAGCATTTTGATATAAATTTACCACATTTTAAGTTTTTCAAGAAAAGAGAATTAGTTTAGTTTTTTTTTTTTTTTTTTTTTTTTTTTGCTGCTTTTTTAATCCCAGAAACTAGCACAATTCACTGAATGTATAATGTGCACGATAAAGGTATACTGAATTAAATTAAATTTTGATGAACCATTTCCAAAGACTGTAAATATGCTAAGGAAAAAAAGCCTTCTAAAATAGCTTCAAGTAAATTGTGATTCATTTCATATGTCTCCTTCTAGTCTTATAGTTTTATTCTAGCATTTTCAACACAGACTTAGCAAGAACATATTTCTGAAAATGGGTATGTATTAACCATACCTGCTATCAATAACAATGCCTGAATTTTTAGAGAATTTTCAATAAATCAAAACACTGTAGATGCCTTATATTACTTGATCATCATTGTAAGTCTACTTAGTAGATAATGCAGTTCATATTACTATTATTATTACTATTTTTATCATATGCATTTTAAGATGCAGAAAATTAAAGTGAGAGAAGTTAATTGACTTACTAATATAGGTTATAAATGGTCACTAAGTTAGTAAAGGTGAAAAAGCTGAATTTAAATCAATATTTGGTTTAGTCTGAATCTAACACTAGCTATGATGCTAATTTACCTCTTGTCTAACATTGTATAGCATTATACTCTAAGAACTGGATACTGGTTTACTGATCTTGTCCAAAAAACCCATTTTTATAGAGCCATACAAAGTGACAATAGTAGAACTAAGACCTAAACCAGCTACCTTGTCTATAAATCCAATCTTCAATTCAAGATAAACTGTCTAAATGCCTACTATGTGCTAAGCATTGGTATGCAAAGACAAACAATCAACCTTTCTCTTCCCTCAAGGAGCTTATATTCTACTGGAAATTATTTTTTCTCTCATAACTCTAGCAAATAATCACATTGAAAAAATATTATCATTTAAATTTAAAATCCTCAATTAAACACTGAATTGGAAATCCTGAAAATCAAATGAGTATATTTTTAAAGAATATTATTGAACAAATAAATAATACATATATATTTATTAACAAATTATTATTACTATATAAATAATAAACAATAAAAACTAGGAACTAATCTTATGAACATGCAAAAAAATAGATAAACCAATATTAATCTGATCAAATAAAAGAAGCAAACCAAGTTATTAATTTCAAAAATGAAAAGGGCAAGTTCACCATCAATGAAGATGAAAACAAAACAATAAAAACATGCCAATAAATATGATGATCTCAGAAAAATGGATGAATATTTCCATAATATATAAATTGATTAGATTGACAGAAAAGAAATAATAATAGTAATAAAATAATGCTGTTAGAAAAATAAATTGAACAAGGCATCAATGTGTTCCTTCAGGGAAAAAAAAATAATTATATGGGATATATGGATTCACAAGTGAATTCTACCAAGTATTTGAAGAAAAACTAATTCTAGTATGATATTTGCAAACACAGTCAACGAAGGAGTTCTAATAAATTCTTTCAATGCTATAAACATGATGCGGATACCCAGGGAGAATAAAAACAGGAAATTACGTCAATTTTCCTAATGAATACTGATGCAACAGTTTTAAATAATAGCAATGTGGCATGAGAATCATACACTATGATAATGTGAGAGTTATGTCAGGAACACAAGGCTGTTTCAATATTAGGAAAACTGTCACCATTATTGGCCCTATCGATAACAAAATTAACAGATTTAATCATATACTTATTTCCATAGATTCAGGAAAAAAAATTGAAAAAATACAACTTCCAAACTCTACTAAAAACACTAGAAATAATAAAAATAAATGGAACTTTCCTTAAGCATTATCTTTAATAGAAAAAAGCTAGAAGCCTTCTCAAGAGATCAGGCATAGGGACAGTTAGATGACACAATGAATAGAGTACAAGCCCTGAAGTCAGTTGGATTTGAGTTCAAATCTGGCCTCAGACACTTAAAATTTCCTAGCTGTGTGACCCTAGGCAAGTCACTTAACCCCAATTGCCTCAGGGAAAAAAAAAAAGATCAGGGATGGAGAAACAATTCCCTTTCTCACCACAGTTATTCAACATAGTACTAGAAATGCTGATTATAGCAGTAAGAGAAGGGGGTAAATGAGGGGAAATGAAGGAATAAATATTAGTATGAGGGAACAGAACTATCACATTTGGAAGAAATATGATGTTATACTTGGACAGTTATAGAGAATCAATTAAAAGATCACTACTTGAGATAATTAACAACTGGAAAATTTCAGAATATAAAAAACCCCACAAAAATTATCAGCATTAATATGGATTAACAACAAAATCCAGCAATAAGCCATAGACACATTTCATTTAAAATTCCTGCAAACAATATTAAATACTTGGAGTCTATTTGCTAAGACAAACTTGGGAATTATATGAACACAATTAAAAATGCTTTTCATGCAGAAAGTATGATCTCAATTTCACACACACACAAAAATATTGTTGATGGGTAGGCTGAGCAAAAAGCAACAAAAATGACAATTTTACCTAAATTAATTTGCTTATTCAGTGCCATAGCAAAGTAGCAAAAAATTATAGATCTAGAAAACAATAATAAATTTCATCTTGAAGAAGAAAAAAAATCAACAAAATTATTGTGAGAGAAATGATTATTTCTTATAATAATAACAAATTATTAATTAAGATTAAGGGTTTTCCCTTTGTTTTTTTTTTCACATTCAGAAATAAATTCCTATAGGTTATTCAGGTAATTTATGAAGGATATCACTGATACATAAGATTACCCAAATCCTTGAGACATATGCTTTTTTTTTTTTTTTTTTTTTTTAATTTAATAGCCTTTAATTTACAGGATATATACATAGGGTAACTTTACAGCATTAACAATTGCAAACCTCTTGTTCCAATTTTCACCTCTTACCCCCCACCCTCCCTACATGGCAGGATGACCAGTAGATGTTAAATATATTAAAATATAACTTAGATACACAATAAGTATACATGACCAAAACATTATTTTGCTGTACAAAAAGAATCAGACTCTGAATTATTGTACAATTAGCTTGTGAAGGAAATCAAAGATGCAGGTGTGCATAAATATAGGGACTGGGAATTCAATGTAATGGTTTTTAGTCATCTCCCAGAGTTCTTTTCTGGGTATAGTTAGTTCAGTTCATTACTGCTCCATTAGAAATGATTTGGTTGATCTTGTTGCTGAGGATGGCCTGATCCATCAGGACTAGTCATCATCTAGTATTGTTGTTGAAGTATATAATGATCTCCTGGTCCTGCTCATTTCACTCAGCATCAGTTCGTGTAAGTCTCTCCAGGCCTTTCTGAAATCATCCTGTTGGTCATTTCTTACAGAACAGTAATATTCCATAATTTTCATATACCACAATTTATTCAGCCATTCTCCAACTGATGGACATCCATTCAGTTTCCAGTTTCTAGCCACTACAAAAGGGCTGCCACAAACATTCGTGCACATACAGGTCCCTTTCCTTCTTTATAATCTCTTTGGGATATAATCCCAGTAGTAACACTGCTGGATCAAAGGGTATGCACAGTTTGATAACTTTTGAGCATAGTTCCAAACTACTCTCCAAAATGGTTGGATTCGTTCACAACTCCACCAACAATGAATCAATGTCCCAGTTTTCCACATCCCTCCAACAATCATCATTATTTTTCCTGTCATCTTAGCCAATCTGACAGGTGTGTAGTGGTATCTTAGAGTTGTCTTAATTTGCATTTCTCTGATTAATAATGACTTGGAGCATCTTTTCATATGACTAGAAATAGTTTCAATTTCTTCATCTGAGAATTGTCTGTTCATATCCTTTGACCATTTTTCAATTGGAGAATGGCTTGATTTTTATAAATTAGAGTTAATTCTCTATATATTTTGGAAATGAGGCCTTTATCAGAACCTTTGACTGTAAAATATTTTCCCAGTTTATTGCTTCCCTTCTAATCTTGTCTGCATTAGTTTTGTTTGTACAAAAACTTTTCAGTTTGGTATAATGAAATTTTCTATTTTGTGATCAGTAATGATCTCTAGTTCTGCTTTGGTCATAAAACCTTCCCTTCCACAGGTCTGAGAGGTAAACTATCCTATGTTCCTCTAATTTATTAATAATTTCATTCTTTATGCCTAGGTCATGAACCCATTTTGACCTTATCTTGGTATACGGCGTTAAGTATGGATCAATGCCTAGTTTCTGCCATATTAGTTTCCAATTTTCCCAGCAATTTTTATCAAACAGTAAGTTCTTATCCCAAAAGCTGGGATCTTTGGGTTTTGTCAAAGACTAGGTTGCTATATTTGTTGACTGTTTTATCCCTTGAACCTAATCTATTCCACTGATCAACTAATCTATTCCTTAGCCAATACCAAATAGTTTTGGTAACTGCTGCTCTATAGTATAGTTTTAGATCTGGATACAGCTAAGCCACCATCATTTGATTTTTTTTCATTAATTCCTTGAAATTCTTGACCTTTTGTTTTTCCATATGAACTTTGTTGTTATTTTTCTAGGTCATTAAAATAGTTTTTTGGGAGTCTGATTGGTATAGCGCTAAATAAATAGATTAGTTTAGGTAATATTGTCATCTTTATTATATTTGCTCGCCCTATCCAAGAGCATTTAATATTTTTCCAATTGGTTAGATCAGACTTAATTTGTGTGAAAAGTGGTCTGTAATTTTGCTCATAAAGTTTCTGATTTTCCCTTGGCAGATAGATTCCTAAATATTTTATATTATCAGTAGTTACTTTAAATGGAATTTCTCTTTTAACTCTGACTGTTGGATTTTGTTAGTGATATATAAGAATGCTGATGACTTATGTGGGTTTATTTTATAACCAGCAACTTTGCTAAAGTTGTGGATTATTTCTAATAACTTTTTAGCAGAATCTCTGGGGTTCTCTAAGTATACCATCATGTCATCGGCAAGAGTGATAATTTGGCTTCCTCATTGCCTATTCTTATTCCTTTAATCTCTTTCTCAGCTCTTATTGCTATAGCTAGCGTTTCTAATACAATATTAAATAGTAACGGTGATAGTGGGCAACCTTGTTTCACTCCAGATCTTATTGGGAATGGTTGCAGTTTGTCTCCATTACATATGATGCTTACTGATGGTTTAAATAGATGCTGCTGATTATTTTAAGGAAAAGTCCATTTATTCCTATACTCTCAAGTGTTTTTAATAGGAATGGATGTTGGATTTTATCAAATGCTTTTTCTGCATCTATTGAGATGATCATATGGTTTTTGTTAATTTGGTTATTGACATGGCCAATTATATTGATAGTTTTCCTAATATTGAACCAGCCCTGCATTCCTGGTATAAATCTACTTGATCATAGTGTATTATCTTGGAGATGATTTTCTGTAGTCTTTTTGCTAATATTTTATTTAAGATTTTAGCATCAATATTCATTAGGGAGATTGGTCTATAATTTTCTTTCTCTGTTTTCAGCCTACCTGGTTTAGGTATCAGATACCATGTCTGTGTCATAGAAGGAATTTGGTAGGACTCCTTCATTCCCTATTTTATCAAATAATTTATATAGCATTGGGGCCAATTGTTCTTTAAATGTTTGGTAAAATTCACATGTAAATCCATCTGGTCCTGGGGATTTTTCTTAGGGAGTTGTTTAATTGCCTGTTCTATTTCTTTTTCTGAAATGGGACTATTCAAGCAATTTACTTCTTCCTCTGTTAGTCTGGGAAGTCTGTATTTTTGGAGGTAGTCATCCATTTCACTTAGGTTATCAAATTTATTGGCATAAAGTTGAGCAAAATAACTCCTTATTATTTCTCTAATTTCCTCTTCATTGGTGGAAAGTTCTCCCTTTTCATTTTTAAGACTACTAATTTCATTTTCCTCCCTCCTTTTTCTAATCAGATTTACCAAAAGGCTTATCTATTTTATTGGCTTTTTCATAGAACCAACTCTTAGTTTTATTAATTAGTTCAATAGTTTTTTACTTTCAATATTTTTAATTTCTCCTTTTAATTTTAGAATTTCCAATTTAGTATTTGATTGGGGGTTTTAATTTGGTCTTTTTAGTTTTTTAGTTGCAAGCCCAATTCATTAATCTTTTCTTTCTCTGTTTTATTCAAGTAAGCCTCTAAGGATATAAAATTCCCTCTTATTACCGCTTTGGCTGCATCCCACAAATTTTGGTATGATGTCTCATCATTGTCATTATCTTGAGTGAAATTATTAATTGTATCTATAATTTGCTGCTTCACCCAATCATTCTTTAAGATGAGATTGTTTAGTTTCCAATTACTTTTTGGTCTATTTCCCCCTAACTTTTTGTTGAATGTAGTTTTTATTGCATCATGATCTGAAAAGAAAGCATTTACTATTTCTGCTTTCTTGCATTTAATTTAGAGGTCTTTATGTCCTAATATATGGTCAATTTTTGAATAGGTTCCATGAACTGCTGAGAAGAAAGTATATTCCCTTCTATCTCCATTCAATTTTCTCCAAAGATCCAACATACCTAATTT
Organism: Sarcophilus harrisii; assembly: GCF_902635505.1. NCBI lineage: Eukaryota > Metazoa > Chordata > Mammalia > Dasyuromorphia > Dasyuridae > Sarcophilus > Sarcophilus harrisii. The sequence goes on along the minus strand of NC_045427.1, from coordinate 11,306,281 downwards.
TTCAATATTCTATTTACTTCTTTAATTTCTTTCTTATTTGTTTTGTGGTTTGATTTGTCTAATTCTGAGAGTGCAAGGTTGAGATCTCCTACTATTACAGTTTTGTTGTCTATTTCTTCTTGCAACTCTCTTAACTTCTCCTTTAGGAAGTTGAGTGCCATACCACTTGGTCATATATGTTTAATATTGATATTGCTTCGTTGTTTATGCTACCCTTTAGCAGGATGTAGTTTCCTTCCTTATCTCTTTTAATTAGATCAATTTTTACTTTTGCTTGATCTGAGATAAGGATGGCTACCCTCTTTTTGACTTCACCTGAAGCATAATAGATTTTGCTCCAGCCTTTTACTTTTTACTCTATATGCATCCCCTGCTTTAAATGTGTTTCTTGTAAACAACATATTGTAGGGTTCTGACTTTTGATCCAGTCTGCTATCTGCCTCCTCTTTATGGGGAGTTCATCCCATTTACATTTACGGTTAGAATTACTAAATCTGTATTTCCTGCCATCCTAATAACCCCAGATTGTGCTTTACTTATTCTTGCCTCCCAACCCTCTTTCCCCTTTTAAACTTATGTACCCCTCTTGTATCACGATCTTATCCTCTTTATAATCCCTCCCTCCCCCTTGAGTCTTTCCCCTTCCTTCCCTTATTACTCTTTTTCTTTTCCCTTTTCCTCTCCCCGTTTTTAATGAGGCGAGAGGAATTTTCTCTAAAACAAATGTCAATTATTTTTCTTTGAGCCAACTCTGATGAGAGTAAGATTCACACAATGTTCCTCCCCTCTCTAAATTCCCTCAGATATGATAAGTTTCCTTTGCCTCTTTGTGGGATGTGGTTCCCTCTTTTTATCCCTCCTTCCCACCTTATTCTGCCATCATCCCTTTTCCATATCTACTTCCCTTTTTATGTTATATCAGTACAATCAAATTATACATGTATTCTTTTTGTATATCCACAACAGAAATACAATTCTCAAGAGTTATTTTACCTTTTCTGCATCTCTTGAGTTCTATTCTTGGAGATCAAATTTTTGTTTAGTTCTGGTTTTTCTTCAGAAACAAATGGAATTCATTTGTTTCATTAAATTCCATCTTCTTCCTGGAAGAAAATGCTCAGCTTAGCTGGGTAGTTTATTCTTGGCTGCATCTCAAGTTCTTGTGCCTTTCGAATATCATATTCCAGGCCCTTCTTTCCTTTAATGTAGAGGAGCCAGATCTTGGGTGATCCTTATTGTGGCACCTCGGTATTTAAATGGTTTTTGGCTGCTTGTAAAATTTTTTCCTTAATCTTATAGTTCTGAAATTTTGCCACAATATTCCTTGGGGTTTTATTTTAGGGTTTCTTTCAGAAGGTGTTCGATGAATTCTTTCAATGCCTATTTTACCTTCTGATTCTATTACATCTGGGCAGTTCTCTTTGATGATTTCTTGTAAAATAGTATCTAGGCTCTTTTTTCATCATAGTTTTCAGAAAGTCCAATAATCCTCAGATTATCTCTCCTAGATCTATTTTCCAAGTCTGTCGTTTTTGCAAGTAGATAATTCGTGGTTTTTTCCAGTTTGTCATTTTTTGTTTTTGCTTGACTGATTCTTGCTGTCTCAATGAATCATTAGTTTCAATTTGTTCAGTTCTAATTTTTAAAGAATTATTTTCTTCATTAGCTTTTTTTACTTCTTTCTGTATATGTCCAATTGAGTTTTTGAATGTATTGTTTTGGTCTGTGGAATTTTTTTCCATTTCACTAATTTTTTTAGTGAATTATTTTCTTTTCAATTCACAGATCCTACTTTCTTGCGTGTTCTTTGTCTTTTCAATTCATGGATCCTACTTTCTTGCGAGTTCTTTGTCTTTTTCAAATCACAAATCCTACTTTGTAGTGAATTCTTTATTTTTTCCAATTCGTATTTCAGGAAGTTGTTGCTCTCTTGTAAGGCTTCTCTTTCCTTTCCCCATTTATCTTCTAACTCTCTTTTGAGACTTTTAATGGCCTCTTCTATGAGAGCATTCTGTAAAGGAGGACAGTCTGATGCATTTTTGCTGTTTGAGGTCTCTTCAGGTTTGCTGACCTGCTCTTTTTCTGCATAGAAGCTGTCGATTGTTCTTTTCATCTTTTTATTCATGTTTTAAAGCCTTTAGGGTAGGTCTCCTAGGCAAGGGGGTTACCAGCTTCCTCTGCAGAGCAGGGAAAGATGTAAACCGATTTCCGGCTCCGAGGTATGGGAGTGCTCTGGGTGAGAGTTTTCCCTTCCCCCAACAGGAGGTGGATTCAGCACTGGCCGAGCTATCAAACTGCTTAGTAGGGCTGAGTGGATTATCGATTGCCCTCGGCTAGAGACTAAGTGGTGAAAGTGTCACCGCCCAGGCCGGAGCCTCTTGTGGGACTGTGAGTATTAGCAGCTGACTGCAGAACGCAGACAGCCACAAACTCTGCCCAGTGTCTCTGCCTGATGCAAATCGGCCCTGGAAAAGCTCTATGGCCCCAAGCCGAGCTCCCCCTGCGCAGATTGGAGGCTAACCCGGGCTGCGTCCTCCTGCCGTGCAGGATCACAACTGCCCCAAGGAAAAGCCCCTTACTGCGGGTTGGGGCTGCGCGCTTGTGCTGAGATCTGTGCCTTCACCCTCGGTTTGAGACTCTCCTCGGAACCTAATTTCTCTCCCAGTCTGCGCCGATCTCCCCCCTGGCCCCGGAACCAACCTTTTTTGGCGAGACTGCAGATTTTTTTCGGCTGGTGAGTTGTTCTACTTCTTATCTTTACGAATTGTAGCAGTCAAGACTATTTTTGAGGCTTGATATATTATTGATAAAGAGGGTAAGAGAAGAGCTTAGAAAGACGCGTGTGTCTTCTCCGCCATCTTGGCTCCGCCCCCTCTTTTTTTTTTTTTTTTAAACTGGGTACATAATCTGTGAACTTGAGTGGGACCCCATACACCTAGAAAACCTTATAAAGAGAATCTAATCTAGATGAAGTCTGGCCCATTGTGTCCTACTGAAGCAAACTTGAGTAAAGGTACACCCCTTTGCCTAGATTGCCTAGGTATGGGTGATCTGAGGAGAGATGAATAAAAGTGATCTAATCAAAGTTGTGTATAGCAATCCCTGATTAGAATAGGCCAACTTCTTGTAATATTTTCTCATTAATTGTTAATCAGAGTTAATTTCCACCTGTCAACACCCACTCTGCCAAGGGTATGTAAACAAGTGAGTGGCCTCTATGATTCATTTCAATCCCTGAGAGTGCATTTTATTATTAATTTTAGCCATAATTAATAAAATTATTATTAATCATTTGCTAGCCATAATTAATGAAATGATTATTAAGTACCTAGAAATTTTGTCTCCAGGACGTTTAATACCTTGCAAATAGGAAAAAAAGTTAAAAATGTGAAAAAGGTGGTTTAACTTTAATAGATCTGAAACTATAAAAAAGAAGTAATCATCAAATCAATCTGATATTCTCTTAAAAATAGATTTGTGGATCTGTGGAAGAGGTTTATTAGTATACTATTTTCTCCCTCATTCCTCTCAGCATTTAAGATTGAGATTGAGATGGTACTTCAAAGATTTTTTGTGTGCATTTCACCAATAGTGATTTTAAACTTTTTACATGACTATGAATAGCTTTGATTTCTTCTCCTGAAAACAGTTTATATCCTTTTACCATTTATCAATTGGGGAATATCACTTATTTTTACAAAATAATTCAATTGTATGTTTAGTATATATTTGAGAAATGAGACTTTATTAAAGAAATATTTTGCATTTTTCATATTACTTCATTGTTTATTGTACCTTTTAGCATATTGTACTTTCCTTGGTTATTTCTATTAATTAGATGCATTTTTGCTTTTTCTTTGTGCATTACTGCCATTACATTCTCCATTTTTTTTCCTTTACCACTTTATCTCTTTAACTCTTCTCAGAATTCTTGTTGGGTTTTGGTCCAGTTAACAGTTTTCTTTGAAACTTTCTTTTAGCAGCTGTCTTCTGAGTTTGTCATAGTCATTCCTACCATCATAGTGACTTTTTATGGCTAAATTCTTTGTGCGTATTTCTGTTTACTCATCTTTTCTAGGCTACATTTTAATTTTGTATTTCATGTTAAGTTTAGGCTCTCTTCCCCTTAGTTTGGGAAGGTATTGTCTCAAGCTTCAGGATATTTTGTGTGCTATTTCACAGCTTCTTCTGGGTATGTGAAACTTTTTGTTGCTTCCTAGATGGTATAATTCTGAAAGGGTTGTTTTTCTTCTGGTATAAGCTGTCATCTTTATTTAGAAAGGATTTTTAGTCTCCCGGGACTGCAAGGAGCAGAGCTCTCTTTGCCCTATAAATGTAAGCTGGACTGCTGCTTCCTTGTAACTGATCACCAATCTCCTTTCAGCCTTGGAACTGAGACCCAGAATTTCATAGCATCGAGACATGCTAATCAGTGCCAGCTATACCATTATCAGCAAAGGGTTCCCTATAACTTCTTTCTGACCAACTTCTCAATTTTTATGTTTCTAGCACTTTTTGCTATTGCTTCATGTATGTATTCTTGAAAAGCCTTCACCCTGGTGTCACAGATTTCTCCTGCTAACTTCTTAAGTTTGCTTAGGATGCTTTTCCAGACCAATCCAATTGTATTTGAGGGATTATTTTAAAGTTGTTTAGAGGAGAACATTGGAGATTGAGTGACTGTCTATAATCCCCCTCCTATCCTTTACCATTACAATTTTATTTCTGTTTAGAATTATTTTTCCCTCATGCCACCTGCTATATTTCCTGACAATTGCCAGAGCCAATAATCTCAATTCCAGATTTCATATCAGTCAACTATTGATACCTTTAGCCAGTTGGCTTTGACCTTGATGTTCATCATTTTGTAATTTCTGTGAGCTGTAAGTAGAGCTGAATAACACTGAGAGTCAAGACCCAGTAAATCAAGCTATGCTCTCAGCTTGGGATAACAATCATCTTTTGTGCTCACTCTTTGGTGAGCTTGGCTACAGCAACATTTCAAAATTGTTTCATGTAAATATTACATTGCTTTGAATAGTAGCAGGTGTTCTTTAAGCTTGGACAAGCACCTGCTCCATCCATGTTCTCTGGTTATGAAGTCCTGCTATGCATCAAACTTGTCACATTGTTGATATTACCCCTCATTTTCAGAGCTATAGCTCATTGGCTATCCATTAGCATAAGTATTGAGATCTTCCCACATTGCCCCACATCCCTCTCACTAGAAGCAGGACTCTGGCAAATGTTGTCTTGCTTGTAAAACATGCTCCTCATTTTGAAAATAAACTTTTGTATGATTTATGCATCTTCTGTCTCTTGACTACTCTGTTCATCTCTTGACAATTTACAATTTAGAGATTTGCTCCATTCAGTTAACATTGCCATGGGCTTAATATGTCATAAAGGTCAGCTTAGAACATGGAAACTACTGAGAATGGCCATGATCATCTCCTGTAATATTCTTCTCTAAAATATAATGTTCTCTGGGAGCAGGTTTCTTAAGCAGCTTCTGGAGGCAGCCTTCATTTAAGTTCAGTGTAATCACCCCAAATGCAGCGAGGAGTTAAAATCCAAATCCTTTATTATCTCCTTCAAAGTCTTATCTTCTTCACTTGGGGCTCAGCTAGTTTTTCTTAGAGGCCTTCTGTAGTATTGGTTCCAAGAGTTTAAGCTGCCTTCTCTGGCTTCTGAATCTCTTCAAATGAATCCTGGCTGAGGCTCTGAGAGCTTTTAGTGGGCTTGTCCTTTCTGGCCCTGAGAGCTCCTCCTCATATACCCCACATTGAGTATAGACCAATCATAATATCACTAGGAAATGATTATTTGTTGTAGGATTAAATCAATGCTAAACTAGATTTAACCACTGTCTCCTCAATTACACTTACTTTGCACTTTGTAAAAATCCTAACATATCCCACTTTCTTTTGTTTTTAGAATATAGGTGGTCATAAGCTCCCTGGGTTGTCAAGAAGGTGAGAACCCCAAAAAAGGAGTTGATCATGCCTTCCCTGACTGTTCAAAAAAGGGGTAAAAACAACATAAAAGGAGGTGATCATGCCCTCCCTGACATCTCAGGAATGGAGATGAAAACACCAAAGGAAAAGGGAAATCAAATCAGATTGGAGGGTTTCTGAAGGGGCTCACTTGAAACATAAACATGCATGCATCAACATGGGAGGTATTACACATAATTACATAAATTACTTATGCACATAGCAATATAAAACAGGCTAGTAGTGACATAACAAATAACAAGAATCAACTTGAGGCATTATACATGTCCATAAGTCCTAGAAATAGTCCAAAGGAATTCATTGTCCATTAGTTCATGTGCCAGGAATCCAATAATCCCTGCAAGTTTTGAAGTCCTGCAATAGTCTCATCAACAATTTTTCATCTCAAGGAAACCAATGATTCCTGCTGGTTTTCAAGTCCTACAAAAGTTTTATCTTGTATTAGCGAATCCAATGATTTCTGCAGATTTTGTTCTTAGGTCTTCTTTGTTTCCAGATTTTTCTCTTTTTCTGTCTCTCTCTGATGGACAAGGTGAATACAGCCCTTTGGCACCCATCTGATTCCTTCTCTATCTGTAGAAACATAAGCAAATCTTTTCTCCCAAGCAGTTGACCTATCTAGTCCCTTCTATTTACCACTTTTGGGATTTCTCTTCATTACCTGGCAATTATATTGGAGCTGTTTACACTGAACACTGCCCTTCTGTTGGGTTAAAAAGTCAGTATTCTCCCCAATTGTAATCCCTTTCTGCCATCTGATTGCTTTTTGGATGACTGGTTATGTAATCCCTTTCTCCCATCTGATTTCTTTTCAGCTGATTGATCATATCCTGAGCTTCTAAAGGTGTAACCTCAACTGCCATCGTGCCCCACCTCTCTTTTGATTGATATCTTGGAACTGGGCTCTGCCTTTCATTTCCCTGGATCAATCTACATTCTGAGGCCCAGTGGAAACCATTGTGGCATTTTGGACACAAAGCTTTAGGTCTTCTCTCACCCTGTCTTCTCACTCTATCTCTATATCTACATTGGACTCTCAGATGTCTTATTTTTCCACACTGAAAACATCAACAATTTTCTCTAGAAATGCCTTGCAAAGAGGGACCCTGTCTTCCCATGGTCATCATAGTCTGGGTATAATAAGCATTTGTGCCCACTGTGGCACACTGTCTTATGATCTCCTCTAAAGGAGCATCTTTGTCTAGTCCCCATATAATTCTTCTACAGACCTCATTGGCATTTTCCTTAGCCAGATGTCTTAGCATAATTCTTTTAGTTGCATTTTCTCCAATAGTTCTTGTAACAACTGTTTGCAAATGTCCCACAAATTCAGCAAAGGGTTCATTGGGACCTTTCTCTATTTTTGTGAAGGTTTCCCCTCAATCTTTCCCTGGAAGGGTATCCCAAACTTTTATAGTAGCAATAGCAATTTTTTCCTATGCTCCTATGGGGTAATTAATCTGTGCTGAATTCTCTGCATATTGATTTTCATCTTTTAGTTGGTAAAAAATTATTTGTACATTAACTCCAGTTTGCTTATTGTGTTGGGCTTGACTCCTACATAATTCATGATAATCCAAAAGCTACAATAAATTTTGTTCAGGTTCTAAATATGTCCTTGCTATGTATTTCCAATCACTGGGTGTTAAAATTTCATAAGCCAAACTCTCTAGTAACATCTTAACATAAGACAATGTAGCCCCATGAAGAATGTATCCCTTTTTCAAATCCTTATTTTTATTTCCAAATTAATAGGAATGTATCTTCTCCTTTTTTGACCTGAAGACTCAAACTTTTCAATCACAGGGTGTGCATTTATTTTTAAATCAGATGTATCCTATCCTTCTCTCTTGGCCTTAACCAATGCCTTTTGTAATCTTGCCATAGTTTGCTTCATAGGTGGTGCTGAATGTGTTACTGCCTCCCCTACTCCTCTTTCTCCCTCCACCCATGAAGGGGTAATTGAGGGAGGTAGCTCAGGGGATGGGGAATGACCTAATTTCTCCTGCTGTGAAGCTTCACAATTAGCTCCATTCTTATCTGATTCTTCCTAGTTGGAAGAATCACCTAGTTTGGTTGGACCCTCCCCATCCTGTTCTTTTTTCTTATAACTTATATAATTTCCTAAAGCCAGTTTTATTAAATTATATGTATTGTGTGTCTTTGGAAATTGAGTCAGGTCCATTTTCATTGTAGAATTGACATAGTTGCTCTCCTACTAATTCCCACTCATTTGGATCCAATTCTTTTTCATTAAAGAATCAAGGAGATGTGTACTGTACAATTTCTAAATTATAATCCAATTATAATAAAACCTTAGCTTTTCATAAGTCTGACAATGCTCTCTACACATTTTCCTTGAACTGGAAAAGAAGGCTGTTTACTAAACATCTGTCCCATTTTAACTGAAATACTAGTTTAGCTTTTTAACAAAGTTTCCTTGTTGTACTCACTCTAATTTCTGGGTCAGAGATGAAGGTTCTTGATCCCATGTTCAGGTGCTAAAATGTAATATTCTTCTCTAAAATATAATATTCTCTGGGAGCAGTTTTCTTAGGAGGCTTCTGGAGGCAGCCTTCGTTTCAGTTCAGTGTAATCACCCCAAATGCAGCCAGGAGTTAAAATCCAAATCCTTTATTATCTCCTTCAAAGTCTTATCTTCTTCACTTGGGGCTCAGCTATTTTTTCTTAGAGGCCTTCTATAGTCTTGGTTCCGAGAGCTTAAGCTGCCTCTCTGGCTTCTCCTCAACTGAATCCTGGCTGAGGCTCTGAGAGCTTCTAGTGGGCTTGCCCTTTCTGTCCCTTACAGCTCTTCCTTATATATCCCACACTGAGTATACACCAATCATTATATCACTAGGAAACCATTATTTGTTGTAGGATTAAATCAATGCTAAATTAGCTGTCTCCTCAAATCCATTTACTTAGCACCTTGTGCGAATGCTAACAATCTCCTTCATAAAAACCAACAAATCCTATTTCACATAGCCATAGTCTTATTTAAAATTTATTTTATGTTTCTCCACCTACTTAGAAGATAGAATTCAAGTATTTCAAAGGTACCACAATTCAGTTGAATAATCACAGTAATTTAATAGATGACTCTCCAAATAATGTGCATATTGCTAGAATACTTTGATGAAATCAATTGAAAATGAGAACATTCTGTGCTGCCTCTCAGCAGCAGGTTGGAGTCAGAAATACTAAAATACAAATCCAGCCTCAGACACTATTAGTTATATTATCCAGGACAATTAATTTAATCTCTATCTGTTTTAATTTTCTCATCTGTAAAATAGGAATAATAAAAGCAATGACTTTCCAGAGTTATTGTGAAGGTGACATGAGAAGATAATTTCAAAATGTTTACCACAGTGCCTGACATATTGTGTTATGTAAGTGTTGATTTAAATTATTTGTTGTTGTTATCTCCTACATGATTCCACCCCCCCAAATTTCCTAAATTGGCTGGAGAATTCCACCAAATATTCCCCCATGGATATGTTGTATATGACCTTATATAAATATCTACATGGTGGAGTAGAGAAAATGTTGGATCTAACTCAGGAAGCCCAGAGTTTTATTTTGTCTTTAGATACTTACTAACTATGCGACTTTTGGGCAGTATATTTCCTAGAAAATCCCAATCTATAAGGAGTTGAAAATGAGTGAAAAACTCAATCACAAAAAAAATATAGAGAGATTTGTCTTTCCCAATAAAACACAAAAAGCATTTGCCATTTTAAAGGTTACAGAGAGAAATATAGAAAAGCAACAACCACTAGGGAGAGAATACCTCTGGTGGGAGAGGTAACATAGATTCTCTTCTCCCACTTCCCCTGCCCCAATCCATTTACTATGTCATTATGGAAACTGTTACAGTAGCAGGAGGAAAATTCAGCTGAGAACACAGTGACATATAAAACTACATAAGATGTAAGAAGACAAGTCATTGGAGGGGGGAAATCAATTTAATAGTATGAATTCTAATGCTGCAGAAGAATTTTATCAATGGACACAGGAAACTCAATATTAGGAGTTACATTGAAATTCACCTCATATGTGTCTCACTACCACATCATTACAATTTTGATCTATTTATTTCAATAGATGTTGCATGCATTTGTGGGAGCATATACCTCCAGTTTACTATTGTTCTTCAGTATTTTTCAGTCCTATCTGACTCTGTTATTCCATTTTGGGTTTTATTGGCAAAGATATTAAATAATAGCAAGTTCTTATTGAAGTATCTTTGTAAATTACTTTGCTAAAAAACATTATGTCTACTGGCTGAATGTTAATAAGAAGTTCACTAGTAGGGGTTCAATCATGTGTTCTGCGATATTTTCCTCTTTAACAATATGTAGTTGTTGCACCTCTAAACATCCAATGTCCCTTTTTAAATGTTCAACAGGGACAGTGGCTCCAGAAGGGATGGTATTTAGTAATTGTTTTGCACTAATCTTGGGAAATTGCTTTTTCATTGTTTAATCAGTCTTATGATCTTATAAACTCCTCCAATCAAGGGAAGGGAACAGAACTAATCTTTTCAGACATCTCTATTTCTAACCAGCTGTATTCATTTTGAAATACTACTTTGAGTTCACCAAGTCCCCAGCTTGGTGTCTCCCCCACCTACCAGATTTTTAACTTTTTGTGCATTGTTCATCATTTTATTAGATTGCAAGTTCCCTAAAAAGTGGGACTGTATCTTTTTTGTTTATGTATCACTTACAAATCGAGACATCTCCCTCCTGATGTCCTCTGTCTTTTTTGGAAAAGGACAAACAACAATCTGGGAACTTGAAAAATATCCTATTTGAGTGCCATTGAACTAGTCATTTCAAATATTTAGATTTCTCTTTACTCATCTCTAACATGACCAATAGGGTCCTTTCCATCTCTAAACGTCAAAAAATAATATCCACGTATTTTAAGTCAACTCTCAGTCAGAAGTGATGACAAACGCCACGATCGTTCATATAAGTCAGGGACTGGACATTCCAGGGAACCAAAACAAGGTATTCAGTAAAATGAACAAATGTTGATAGCACAAATTTAACTTTTCTCCTTCAAATTTAAACATACATTTCTGTTATATTATAATTTAATTCCCAAAAGGACAGCTTCCCTGAATGGAACCTGCTTCACTTTAATTTGACCCTAAAAGTTTCAGCTTTTTTCCCCGTTTCTTTGAGGTGTTACTCCTCAGGGCTTCTGTCAAAATGTCTGGTTGGGAGGTCTCTGAGAATTGTAGTGAAGAGCAGTAGATATAGCAAGAAAAGAGAACAATTGCAACAGTCAAATCCTTGAGGGCCCAATTATGTGCCACAAAATTGAAGGAATCTGATTCATTTCTAACTTCAGACATTTCCATTCTCAATTTATTTTGCTGTCAAAGTCCAAATATATATATATGGTTTACCCGCTATAATGGGAGTGAAATGTTTTCACCAATGGGAATAGAGCTGATTTAAATTATACATCTTCAATAATTAGCCCAATCATCTTCTAGACTTTTCACCTTTTGAAATCTTTATTGTTTATTGTTATTAGTATTAAAAAAAGTCATAAAGGGCAAACTCTCCAATATGTCATTTTTTTCTTTAAAATTCTAAGAAATTCTAAACTACAGGTGATTTTTAAAGTAAAGGTTTCTACAGAGAGAGAAACTTTCCTGAAGTTTCTCTTTCATCTTCAATATTTTTTCATTTCAGTGTGGTTCCAAAACTAATATAAAATACATTTCAAAAAAAAAATGAGTGAAAACTGTGTGGAAGGGTATATAAAATATCAATTTTATCTGAACATTGAAAAGATGAAATGTGTTTTGCAGTTTCATTTATTTTGCCAAAGTTATTGTTTTCTAGTGATGTCATAATAGACACAGAACAGAGATTTCAATTTCCTTATCCCTTGTTGAAGGATGGAAGAGAATGTTCTCAGCTGAAACAGAACTAATTTACATATTAAAACAAAAATAGAAGCAAGCCAGGGATATTTATAAGGCTGTAAATCATTACAATTAAATGACTTCCTAAAAGTTATGTACCAGAAAATCATTAATATATATGATCTTTTCCACATACAAAATAAGCCACAAATTAAATATGAAACAATGTATCTATTATATATATATTAAATTTAAACATTATTTTGTATGATGATTTGTAGCTATATGATAGTGTGTTTTTCTGTGTGTGCGTATTGATATATATATATATATATATATATATAGAGAGAGAGAGAGAGAGAGAGAGAGAGAGAGAGAGAGAGAGATATTTATATGCAGGTGCTTGACCCTAATTTGGTGAAGTCACTTCAGCTGCATGTCCTTCTAGCAATTCCCTAGGGCTTATATTTATATATAAAGTCATAGATATTATTTTCTATCTTAATGGGGTTCTCACAATAGTATCTCCCCACTGAAACCAAGTCATGTATCCTTAAGGTGCTTGTTTAGGAAATTGGGTTATGAGGGCTTTGCCAAAATTCTGTAGAATTCCCAGAATTCCCTAATACACTGACCAGGATATAGCACACACATAAGACAAATACAGCAGCAACAATACATGTTTCTTTAAAAATGAGTAAATAGATAAATGGCTACATAAACTCAGTTCAACCAGAACAAAGTCCTAAGGAAGTTCATTACCACTTAGTTATCATCATTTTGTATTCTTGATTTAAAATTAATTTCCTTTTCTCAGGGATGCTGAACTTATCTAATGATATCCCTGCTATTACTTCTGTATATGAATGATGTTCCCTATCCAGCAATTGGAGGATAGCACCTTCATTTTTTAAATTTTTATTTCATTTTTAATTTGTAGACTACAACAAACATCTTCATAATATAGTATAACAACAACAGAATAAAAGATGATTTCCTAAGAAACTGAAAATCGATCATGTACAACTTGCTATTTCTTTTAAATGTATAATAAAAAATCACATAATTGTTTTCTTTCCTTTTCTCTCCCTCCTACCATAGAGATGGGTACTGTTGCACACATGTAGATATGTATTTGTGCGTATATGTAAAATTATTCTGTACATATTTCTATTTATCAGTTCTTTCTCTGGATGAAGATAGCATCTTCCTTCATATGCCATATGTACTTAATTAGGATATTATAATAGCCACAATAAAATAATTTGATTTAAATAATTTAATATCACATTAAACAATTTTGAAATATTGAGAGACAATATTGACAGTCAATTTTATTTGTACAATCAACAGAATGTCAAAACTGAAAGGGGCTTCAGTGCACAAAGAATTCAAAAAAAAACTAACCTTCCTTCTCTCTTAATTAGATCTAGTTTTACTTTTGCTTTATCTGATATCTGAATTGCTACATCTGTTTTTTTTTTTTTTTTTTTTCCTTTTTCCACTTTGTTTGAAGCATAATAAATTCTGCTCCAGGCCTTTTACTCTTACTGTTTTTATCTCTATGTTTCAAGAACAGCATATTGTTGGATTCTGATTTTTAATCCACTTTTCTATTCTCTTCTCTTTTATAAACATTCATCTCATTTACTTTTTTTTTCATTCATCTCATTTACATTCGCAGTTACAATCACCAGCTATATATTTCCCTCCATCCGATTTCTTCCCTTTCAACATAGTAGCTATCTGTAGTTAATATTCTTTATTGTTTCTTGCTCATTTTCTTTCATTCTTTTCTCCTTTTTTAAAATTTCAATGTTGACCTCTGCTACAGGGGCACAAGAGGCACTGTCCAAAGCTTACTCTGTAGTTATGAACCTTGGCTTTGAGCAAGACACTAAACTGGGTGTAGCTCTACCTGCTCTCTCTAGACAATCACCTGGTTTTTTTTTTTGTTTGCTTGTTTTTGTTTTTGTTTGTTTGTTTGGCTGACATTTTCTCTTCTGTTCTGAGATTAGAGGCTGTCCCACTGATCTGCTTTGCTACTGATCAGACCAAAGATTACAGTTGCTTATCTGTTATAATTGATTAAGACCCTTTCACTGGCTTTCTCTAAACAGCCTTTTCTTCCCAGTGAGAATGACCTTTCTTGAAGTCTTTCTAATGTATCTTGAGCTGAAGAAGACTTTTATTCTAGTCTAGTCTATTCAGAGGCTTGCTTTCATTTGTTTTTTTTGTTTTTTTTTTCCAAGAGAAACTGTGAAAGCTCAAGCAGTTTCCTAGCTTCACTTTCCCATCTTGGCTACACATCTGGAACTCAACAAGATTAGGAAAATTCCAGGAACAGGACAACTGCATTTTAAACTCAACCAATTACAGATCAGTTGAACTCTGAATTAAATTCAGAGACAACAATGATTTCAGAATTTATAGGATAAGAGCACTTATAGAGCAAACTTAATTATAAATAAGATCAGTATGAAAATGATACAGGATACAGGATCAGTAGAAAGATAATGTAAAAGGGACTTGAATAGCGGCATAAAGAAGCTTCAATTTATTCTTCAGGCTGTTTTTATTGCTCTTCAGTCATATCAAATTCTTCATAACCCCCCTTTTTGCAAAAATCTGTGGTGGTGGTTTGCTATTTCCTTCTCCAGTGGAGCCAGTGGATCTATTTTTTTTTCAGACAGTCAGTGGTTATAGGACTTAGCCAGTATCACATAGATAATAGTGTCTGAAGCTGGATTCGATCCAGGTCTTCCTGACTCTGAGCCCAGTCTTTATCCACTCTGCCACCAGCTGCTTCATTGATTAGATTGTGCAAAGGCATTAAAAGATTTTTGAGCAGAGACATGACATGATCTAATTTGCACATACCAAAAAATACTTTGAATCAAGATTGAAAATGGAAATGGGGAAGAAAAGTGAAGAAAGGTCAGAGAGAATAATCAGCTTTTGAGTGGAAGACTGGAATAGAGCTATATACCCTAACTGCAAAGGGGTAACTCACTGGAGAAGGAGGCTCTGATGCTAAAAGATGTTAGAGGGTAAACATCAGGTATTTTAGGATAAGGGGAAGGGATACATAAGACATTTAATATGCAAAGCTGCCAACTCAGAATGCTACCATAGCTCCCTGACCTGGTACAGAGGAAAGAACATTTTATTTATTAATAGAATGTATGTAACTGGACCCAAAGAACCCTATATAAAAGAGGCCAGTGGGAAGGTGGGGTGAGACAAAAAGCATGCTGGGGATTTGGTTTTCATTTATAATAAGACATCCTGGTAGAAAACTTCATTCGTTTGCTTCTTTAGAATGGCTTTGTCTTGGAAAAGGAAAGGTGATGCCTTTTTTGAATTTAAATTCAAAGGGATGGTGGCCAGATGAAAACTAAGCTGATGAACACAGTAGGGAATCTTGAACAAAAATCAAACCCATGGAGCAGATAGATTGACCCCATTTGGACCTCATTTTTGAAGGCAAAATTGAAACTGTGCATGTAAGCATGGCCTGATGCTTATACTTGCCATTATACTCTATAATGATTTAAATTATACAAAGTACTTCCCCCTTATTATTTCATTATTGTGTAATGATAAGACTTTGAGGGAAATATTAATAATCTTCTTCCCATTTTATAGATGTGGAGAATGAGCTAGAAGAGAGTTCAGTGTTTCCTCACACACTAGAATTATGTTGTTTCTACTTCATCGTGTGCTTATTGAAAACCCTCCCTCATCCTCCTAGATGGCAGAACTTCACTTATTTTTCTTTCAATATCAGACACTTATTAAAATATCTTGCCCAAATATCTGGTTCTTGATACATGTTCACTGAATGAATGGAACTTGCCTAAGGCCCCATTGTTAGTAAGTGGTAAAGTCAGGATTTGAACCAAAGTCTCATTCAATTTTAAGTCTGTTACTATAATCATGATGTTGCATCAGCTCCATAATTTGCATTCTATAGCCTTCCCTGACTACCACAGAAAGAGCTGATATAAGAAAAAAGAAAAAAAAAAAGAAATTATCATTTATATTGCCAGAGAACATTAACATATGCAGAGTTCTTTCCTAAAGTATGTGCTCAGAGGTAAGAAGCACAGCAAAAATATTTTGGATATTATACCTTTATTAGAAATATTTGATGCTTTCCTCCTTTTTATATTAGGGCATTTATTCCATTTATGAAAAAAAAATTCAAAACAAATTTAAGAAAAATGTTTTTGATAAATTATAAAGGGCTGAAACTGAATGTGTGCACTAGAATCAGACAACGAAGCACTTAAGGCCAATTACCTATTGGACAATACTCTATACACATATGCTTGGCCCTTCTCACTATTCTGTGCTGGCTCGATCTTTTGGTGTATACAGACAATTGTAGATGGGATTAGGGGGTGGAGTAAGACAAGCCACAGTCACTTTGCAGGAGAACAAGGAGGTGGGTGACGAGCCTCATGGAATTCTGTCCCTTTCCTTTACTTCTCCCCCTAAAGACTAAAGACTTTTGCCGATCCTGAATTTGGATGATCCTGAGGTCAACAGGCAGCTAACTGGGACTTCACAGTAAATGATACCATATTCATAACTCCTGAATGTTATAGTAAGAAAAGCTTTTAAAACCTATGAGAATATATATATGTATGTATTTTAGTTTTTGTCATTATGAGAAAAAAAACACAAGAATGTTTATGTCCATTTTAGTGATGGGCAAATGGAGGCTCCCAAAGTTTTGATGAGAATTTATCTCAGGCCAGGTATTCTGATGTTATATTTAGTATCATGATTTAGAATTAGAATGCAAGAGATGAAAATAACGTGACTCTAACCCAATGTCTTCATTTCAGAACTGTGGAAATGAGAGACCAAGTGTACAATAACTCTTCCTAAGTTACACAAGTGATTCAAACTTGAGCCTAGCTTTGAATGTGACTCCCATTCCAAAGTCTGACCATCCACATCATACCACCCTTTTGTCTGCTCTAAATGTGACACAGATATGTTTGGTACCTGTAACTTACTCTTTGTACTGTAACTTACAAAAAAGTGCTTTTTGGTCACCTGAACATGGCATTCATAACAACTTTGAGCTGGAAGGGACAATGACTTCATTTTACATGTGAAACATCTGAAACCCAGAGAGTAATTTATTCAAAGGATATGAACTCAGGTCCCAAATGATCTTTCCAGGCTTAACATATAACTAATCTATATTCTTACTCATGCATTTTCTTCCTTTTTTCTCTCTTTTTCTTTCTTCTTTTTTTTCTTTATCTTCTGTTCTTTTACCAATTTATTTCCTCTATTCTCATTGGGTATTTGTTTTCTATCTCTTTTTGCTGTTTGTGTTTGTTTTTATGTCTTCTCTCTGTATGTCTCTCAATTTCTTTCTTCCCATGTATTTATTTCACTAAAGGGAAGGGAGAGATCCTGATTCATCTATTTTCTTGCTCAGGAGAGGTAGAGAGGAGGATAATCTGACAATCCTATTAATTTCTTCCAGTTCTGGACTAGCCTTCCTTGGCCTCTGATTTTTACCTTTGAAATGCACATTTTAAAAGGATATTTCCTCCCTTAACTACCACTCCATATTTCATTTTAGCATAACATTCCTTTCTACCTAGGAACTTATTATAATTTTTCTCTAATCACAATTTACTTCCAAACTTGTTTGGTTTCCTTTTTTAAAAATGGTTTTGTTCTTATATTCTGTAGCTTCCAGACATCCAGTTATTAAGTTTCATTTGTTCCCATGTTTATCTGCCCAGTGACCCTCCACCATTCACTGTTCTCATTGTCCCCAGATCATTACAAGATTGGTGTGGGGCAGATAGTGAACACTAAAAATTAAAAAAAAAATGAGAGAGAGAGAGAGAGAGAGAGAGAGAGAGAGAGAGAGAGAGAGCGCAGAGAGAGAGAGAGAGCGAGAGAGCGCAGAGAGAGAAAGAGAAAGGGAGGAACATGATATTTGATATTTTGAGAGAAATTGAGATCTGGAGAACATTTCTTTCAAAATATATGAGCTGACACCCAGAGAAAGAACGCTGGGAGATGACTAAAAATCATTACATTGAATTCCCAATCCCTATATTTATGTCCACCTGCATTTTTGATTTCCTTCACAAGCTAATTGTACAATATTTCAGAGTCTGGTTCTTTTTGTACAGCAAAATAACGGTTTGGTCATGTATACTTATCATGTATCTAATTTATATTTTAATATATTTAACATCTACTGGTCATCCTGCCATCTGGGGGAAGGGGTGGGGGGTAAGAGGTGAAAAATTGGAACAAGAGGTTTGGCAATTGTTAATGCTGTAAAGTTACCCATACATATAACCTGTAAATAAAAGGCTATTAAATAAAAAAATAAAATAAAATAAAAAAATAAAATAAAATTAATACCAGAAAAAAAAGAACCAAAATATATGAGTTGGTATTGTGCTAGAGTGAAACATATACATATCTTTCATTCAGTTATTCTTTTCAACTCCATGATTTCAATATTTTGAGAGCTGAATTTTTAAAATAGAGAAATAAAAGGGTGTTAAATCATAGAGGGCCAATCTATAAACTAATCCAATAAAGAAACACTTGTTGAGTCCCAAGAACCCTTTAGTTAGCAACTCTACATGGTAACCCATTTGGAGTTCTTCTTGCTAGTTAATGCTATGTGAAAACATACCTAAAATGAAGACCTTAAGGACAAAATTTAATATAAAAAGATAAACACAGCAGTTATCTGACATGTCTTTGGGGAAGGATTTTAAAAGTTTTTTTTTTTTTTTTTTTTTCTCTTTAGGCCCTGAAGTAAAGGGAATATCTTTTTATGGTCTTTTTCTTGAACTAAATCAAATAAGCAGGAAGCCAAAGAGCTGGAAGGGTGTTCAATTTGAACTAGTTCTCCCTGCTGCCTGAAATTGCCTTTGTTATATGACTGTGAGACAGCACACTACTGTCTTAAGAATTGATAATGAGCATCACACAGAGGTAACAGAAAGGGTCATGAAAGTTGTGAGCAGGCTGCAGTTTGTCACCAAAAAAAAGCCCTGAATCACTGCAGTGAAGGCCATCCTCATGGAAATATACAGTTCACAAAAGAATGTGGCAGTCATGTGGCAAGGATGAGGTTCAGCAATTGCATAGGCAGCTCACATGCTACACTGCTGTCTTTGTGATGTCTAGGTAATGGCTTTATTGGGTCACTGAGGCTGAGCACATGTGTCTGTGTCAGGCTCTGTCTTATCAGAGGGCATATTTACATGCCAAAAATTTTACAGTTCTATATTATTATATTTTACATATATTTTCCTATGTTCATTTTATATTCTCCTCCACTATTTAAGAAGTTAGTTTTTTTTTTCAATTCAGAAACAACTTCACTCCCTCCATCCTCCACTCAACAGTCAACCAAATGTTTATTACATTGAAACTTATCATGTATAATTCTGAATTATACACAATTGTGAATATGAATAAATTGATTATGTAAGTTTGATGTATATTGGATTATTTGCCATCTAGGGGAGAGGTTGAGGTGAAGGGAGAGAGAAAATATATGGAGCATAAGATTTTGCAAGGGTGAATGTGTAGTGTTCTGGTTGATTTTCTGGAGGTCTCTCTAGCAGCCTTCGTTTCAGCTGAGTAATCACCAGAAGAATAGCCAGGTGTTAAAAGTCCAAATTCTTTACTATCTCCTTCAAAGTCTTGTCTCCTTGCCTGGGGCTTTGGCTAGCTTTCTGGAGGTCTTCCAGAATGTCTTGGTTTCTGTGGGGGAGATAGGAGGGCCACCACAATGGTCTCTGTCTTGAAGTTTGCCTCAGTCTGAGAGCTTGTGCTCCAACCTCCAGCAACTGTCTTCCCCTAGTCTGTTCCAATCCCCCAGGAAAGCCATCAGGAGCCTGACTAAAGATGAAATGTCTCTGGCTGAGTTTGTCCCAGCTTATATACTCTACTGTAATTACATCATTATAGGCATGAATCTTGTAGAATAGGTGTGAATCTTGTAGAACTATATTAAGTACTAAGTACATGTACTGAACTAGAGAAGTTAATCACCATGCTAAACTAGAGAACCATTGTCTTATCAATTCCTCTGACTTAACACCTTGTAAGAATCCTTGTTTCAAGTACAGACTTCTGGCCTATAACATGAATGTTTAAAATTATCTATGCATATGTTTTGAAAATAAAAAGGTTCAATTGAAAAAGAAACATATCATATACTTTATATACCATGTATCCAACAGATGTTTCTTACATTGAAATAACTGCTTATCTAATTCTAGAATTCTGAACATTGGTCATCTAAACATCATAAAATTCAACAATATGTAGTAAGGCCTTTGTTTCTCTTCAAACAGCATATACTAGTGTTTGGCAGTTCTAATTATTAGGTATATTTTTATTATTTGACTCCTCACATCTATCCTGTGTTTCCACCCATTTGATCTGAGTTTGGCATCTAGAACAATAGACACAATTCCTTATTCGTCTATTTGAATGTAGTAGCATTGTCTTCTCTTAGATTTCTCCCTCCTAAACATCATCAGTTCTTATAGTTCTTCACATGATGGCATTCTTTTAACATCATCATCTTCCTGGTCAAAATCCTTCAAGCCCTCTTTCATTTTCTTTTTGTAGGTATGTGTGTGTGTTTTCTTTTTTTTTTTTCCTTTTTTTTAATTAAAGCTTTTTCATTTTTAAAACATATGCATGTATATTTTTTCAACATTGACCCTTGGAAAGCTTTGTGTTCCAATTTTCCTTCCCATTTCCCCTATTCCCTCTCCTAGATGGCAAGTAATCCAATATATTGTCAACATGGCAAGAATATATGTTAAATCCAATATATGCATACATATACAATTATCTTTCTGCTCAAGAAAAATCAGATCAAACATAAAAAAAAATGAGAAAGAAAATAAAATTTAAGCAAACAACAACAAAGAAGAGTGAAATGCTATGTTATGAACCTCACTCAGTTCCCACACTCTCTTTCATTTTCAAAAAAAAATCCTTTAAAAATTTGTTAAATGTATGGTACTACTTGTCATCTAGGGGAAGAAGTGGAGGGAAGGAGAGGAAAAGTTGAAAGAGAAGTTTTTGCAAGGGTCAATGTTAAAAAATTACCCATACGTTTTGTATAAAAAGCTATAATAATAAAAAAGCAAAAGGAAATAAAAAAAAATTGATGTTAAAATTTTAATCCAAACTTGTAGTTATCAAGCTACCAGCTAAGACTACTGCTTCTCTTTCGGGAGGGCCCCTATACTTCCACCAAAAAAAATGATATATAAGTGCATAGTGAAAGTATGGTTTTGTCACCAAACAGAACTCTCTTCACTGAGTTAGTTACAATATGCCTATTAGTCAGTAGACTAATTCCTGACCAGTTGTCTGTAGCAAACAGATATTAATTGACTTTTCAGAGGGCTCATGACTCATCAGTGCTGGAGGCAGGTTTTCTTGACCCAGACCAATCACTTCATAAGATTCTTTGGCAATTCTACGCAGCTGATAAGAACTGATCTTTACTATATTTTAAGGGTTACATTATAGTCAAAATTTGTGGCTCACAACCATTCAATAGCATAACACTAGCAGTATCATTTCCCTTATTTTACAGACAAGGAAAGAGAATGTAAGAACTTAATTGATTTTCCCAATCCTACAGCTAGGATTTACAATCAAATCCTCTGAAACCAATTAGGTAAATACATATTTGTAAATATAGTTTTTGTAAAGTACTGAATAAATAAATTAAAGTATTTGTCAAGTGTTTATCATGCACCAAAAACTGGGGTAAGCATTGGGAAAACATATACTGGCAAAAACAAAGGAAGTTGATATCTTTAAAGAGGTTCAATTCTACCAGGGAAGACAAAGAAAATTGGGGACAGGAAAGACACCTTGAGGACAAAGTGGTGAGGTATTCTAGAGAGCAAAAGATATTCTGGGTTGGAGAAGAACATGCCTTACATGGGTGTCTTTCAAATTGAAATTCAGGAAGGAACTTTATGGAAAATGTGGCCAATAATTTGAATCATGAGAAATCTATTCTCAAGTCACCTGACATAACATGCAAACGTGGTGTTTGCTATCTATATCTAATGAAAAAATAAAAAAAACTATAAAAGATATGGCCAGACACCAAATCATTAAAGATGCTTGGTTCATTTTTTTTCTATAGGATTACAGAGAATCATGACTTCACCTCCCAGCTTCAAGATACTAGCCAACAAATACAAGGGTAGCCACAGACATAGACAAATTAGGAGTTTGTTTTTTCCCCTTTAAAAGGGGCACATGTACCAAACAGATATTCTCTACCTTGAAAGCTTATCAAGTTAATTCATACTTCATTATGTACTAAATTATAACTTTAAATTTTACTTATATAATTATAAATATGTATAAATATAAAAATGAAATTATAAATATGAATTATATACTAAATTGTAACTTTAAAGAAATGTACATGTTCTAAACATCAGTATGCTCATCCATAAAATGGAAGTACTGATATGTATATTACTTAATAAACATAACTGTTTTGATGAATAATCTTTATTGTAGAAATTAATATTACTGGAGTTTTATTTTTTTTTCTAATTTTATCATTCATTAGGCCATCCCCTATATCAAACCATTCTCAGCTTTTCCAAATGACAGAAATAAGGTTGTTCTTAGTAAAATCCAAATAAGCTATCAGCAGACTATTACAGGTGATTGGAAATTCAATTGGGATGATGGGAAGAAGTCTCTACATGTGCATCAGTTCTTGCTGTCCTTGCTATTCTCTAGGTTTATTAGTTATCTGATGAAGTGTCTATCTGATTCTATTTCCAAAGAGAGGGAGAATTTTTGGTGCCTTTATTAAAGCTCTTTTCAACTACTGCTTTGTTTTGGAGGGGGTTTTTGATTTGTTTTTTTTCCCCACAATGTAATCTAACAGCATGCTTCAGTTTATTCCATTGTCACTGATCATAACCCTACTATGTACAAGGAACAGCTTTCTAAGTATCACAGTGAACTCATTTTAAATCTAAAATTGATTCATCCCCTTCTGCACTGAACAACCCGCTCATGCAACTATTGCTGAATCAGGTCCTCCCCCAAATCTGCTGATACAGTCATCAAAAATGAAACATGAATGTTGGACATCACATTTATCTCACCTTCATTTTGTCATGCTTATTTTAACCCACTCTTTCAGTTCATCGAGAGCATCTTGAGTCAGTCATCTGTCATCCTACCTTTCATTACTTTTTTGTGCAATCTACACATTTTTAAGTGCTCTTTTGTATCTTTATCCACGTTGTTGATTAAAATGTTGAACATGTCAGAAATGATAACTTATGCCTGTGACACACTATCTCCCTTGGGGATGACATCAAGCTATTAATCACTGCACTTTATACAAGTGATGGAAACAGCTGAAAAGACAATATGGTGTTAGCAACCTTCCTGTTTCACTGTTGCACTGCAAAATCATCATAGGGATTGTATCCAGGGATTTATTAGTTGCAATCATGATACATGAGGTATTTTTTATTCTTTCCTCAGTTGGAAAACTAATCACTTCCATTAAAAAAAAAAAAAAGCAAAACACAGTAGCAAATACTAACGCAGAGCTGCTTCATCTTTTCATTTATTAGTCAACCTATATTAGCTCTTAGTGATCACTATATTTTATAAATTTCATAGATTCTGTCCCTTAACTACTGTTTTTTATCACTAGTTCACCACTGATATACAGTTTTTATTCTCCAGTCAATAAAAACAATTATTAAGAACTTATTGTATTCCAGAGACTTGATAAGACCTGAACATTTAAAGAAAGGGATAATAAAACTAAAACCAGGCAATCACAAGCAAAAAATAACTAAATAAAAACAAACAAACAAAAAGTGCTGCTCTAAAGCAGCTTATATTCTAATTAAAATATAAAAAAAGCATCATATACATAGATGCATATACATATACATACAATCTCTACATAGTGTATGTGAAAGTCATCTGAAAGGCATAGATATCCATAGCTTCAATAATGTAGAAAGAACCCCAATGATGTTATTTGAATTGGATCTTAGAAGAATTCAGGGAAAGGAAGGGACAGAAGGTAGGGGGAAGAAAATTTCAATACAAGAAACAACCCTTTCAACAATGAAATGATTTTCTGATGGAGAAAAGCATCTACCAGATGAGGTTTATGGGCACTGAGTGTGAATCATAACATAGTATTTTCACTCTTTTTGTTGTTGTTTGCTTGCATTTTTTTTCTTTTTCATTTTTTTCCTGTTTGATCTGATTTTTCTTGTGCAGCAAGATAACTGTCTAAATATGTATGCATTTATTGGATTTAACATATATTTTTGTCATGTTGAAAATATATTGGATTACTTGCCATCTAGGGGAGGAGTTGGAAGAAGGGGAGGGAAACTGGAACACAAGGTTTCGTAAGGGTTAATGGTGAAAAATTATCCACACATATGTTTTAAAATAAAAAGATTAAATAAAAAAATAATAAAAAGTTAAAAAAAAAAAAGAGAGAGAGAGAGAGAGAAAGAAACAGCTAATACAAAGGCAAGAGACCGGGGGATTGTTAGAGGTGAAGAACTGAAAACAGATCAGTGCAGTTAAATTGTAGACTGCATTGGAATGGTATAGAATATTTAAGGACTGGAATTTAGCAATACCAGAAAGAAGTGTTCATACAGATAAATAGTTTGGAAACCTCCCTTGAGATTTAGCCTGTTGGTAGATAGAGATGATATGTAATAGGAATTGCAAGCCGCATTGACTCTCAGTAGTGGTATGGTCAATAGACTAGGCTGCATTATTTGGTTGGAGAAGTATGAAGGTCAGGATGTAGGATGCTGCAATGGAAAAGACAATCTCCAAGACAGTCTGAAACAGGATCCCATTGAGTGGGAGTGGACAATGTCTCCTGCCTCAATTATGGTGAATGAGTAAATCTTAAAAGATGAGAGGGATACATCTGCAATAAGCAAGCTGAGAGATTGATTCTCCCTGTAAATAGTCTCACCTTAAGACCAATAGTAGGAAAAGACTCAATCAGTGAGCCTTTATGAATTGTCTCTCATATGCTACTATAGTCTTAGGCAGTATAAAGAATATGATGTATCCTAGGATATAAATGTAAAATAAAATTATCCTTGCCCTCAAGGAGGGCATGATATTCAATTACATCAGGGAAATAATATATAGATAATATAAGCAAAGTTTAAACATCACATTTTTGGTCTATCTAAAGAGAGGTAAATGAAGAAGAGCTGTATATAAAAAGTGGTACATGAGCTAAGTTTCCACTCTTATGGGGCACCTTTACTGGTCAGTACCTCATGTGGTTTCTATAGCTTCCTCCTAGACTCAATGTATGTCTTATGTAAGCATGAACTTCTGCTACTGAATATAAATAACAAAATCACATCTTATATAGAATCACATCCATTTACTTACTGGAAATTGAAATCATAAGTACAACCCTCATTGTGGACTTTTTTTTCCTTCCTGGGTAGAAGAAACCATTATTTAGTAATAGTCTTTTTGTTTATATGCTCCAAGGTAATTGTACTCTTTAAATTACATCATAACCATTTTCAATTCCTTAGCTTTATTCTTACAAATGTTTAAAAGGAAATTAGAGCCAAGATAGTAGAATAAAGTCAGGGACTTATCTGAGATTTTTTGAGAAGTGATCATAGAAAATTACTATGGTGGCAGATATGATCAAGAGAAACTCAGAAAAAGACAATAATGTAAAAATTGCTATATATAGATAGTTCAAAGAAAAATGAGAATTCATCTCAAGTCCATAAATACTAGGGTACAGAAATCTATCATACCCTATATGGTAATAGGAACAGAAGGGGATAAAAATGAGGGGTCTGATAAAAGGGAAAGTAACCTAGTATTAGAAGAAAAATATTTTTGAGGAAGAAAAAGGGAAGAAAGATACAAAGGAGAGAGAAAAAAGAGAGAGAAAGAGAGAGAGAGAGAGAGAGAGAGAGAGAGAGAGAAGGAGGGAGAGAGAAAGAAAGAAATGAGCAAGGAGAAAATAGGATGGGAGGAGGTACACAGTAGTATTCATAAATGTCAATGTGACTGGGATAAACCCATCATTAAATAAAAACAGATAGAAAAATAGATTAAAAATCAGAATCCTCCAATATGTTGTTTTTATGAAACACAGCTGAAGTATAAAGGCAAACACAGATTAAATGTAACAGACTGGAGCAGAATCTAGTGTTCTACAACTGAAATCTCAAAAATAATCGATTAATTAAAAAGCAGGGCTAGCTATAAAAAACAAAAGGAAAAGCAAAAGTAGATCTAATTGAAATAATCAGGGAAACTACATTTTTAAAAGGAATATGGACAATATTAAACCTACATGTACCAAATGACATAGCATCCAAAAATTTTAATGAAAAATTAAATGATTTAAAGGAGAAAATAGTAAAATGTCTTGTGAGGGACTGTAGTGTTCTCTTCTTTTCTAAAATATGATGGTTCTCTCTGGGGGCATGTTTCTTGGAGAGGTTTTCTGGAAGCAGCCTTAGTTTCAGTTCAGATCAATAATCACCTCAAATGCAGCTAGGTGTTAAAAGTTTAAATCCTTTATTGTCTCCTTCAAAATAGCCTGGTTAGTTTTCTTAGAGGCCTATCTCCTTCCTTGGTTCCAAGAGCTCTTGCAGCTTGTCTGCCAGCTTCAGCCTCCAGCTCTCTCTGAATCTTGGTTCTGAATCTTCTCCCAACTGAATTCTGGCTCTGTCAATCTCTTCAACTGACTTCTGCTTTCTCAATTTCTTCAAGTCTCTTGATTGAAGCTCTAAGACCTTCTTACATATGAGGTCTTAAAGTTGTGAACCCAAAGGTTGACTCCTCCTCTGAGAGAGTGGGATTATAGGAGGTGTAAACTTTGTGAATCTCATACTGAATCCTGAAATCTCCCAAACTTGTGAACTGATATGTGAGCTAATGTGTGAACTCTCAAAGGTGTAAATATAAGCATTATTTGTATCAATTCCAGTGATTTAACATCTTGTAAGGATTCTAACAAGGGATCTCAACTTTTCTTTCAAAACTAAATAAATCTGCCCAAACACTAAACCAAAAGCAAACTAAAGAGACAAATTTAATTTTAGAAAACAATCAATAATTTCATTACAAGGACAATTATGATCCAACATACCAAATTTATGGGATGCACCCAAAGTAGTATTTAAGGGGAAAATATATATCTCTAAATGATTTCATCAATAAAATAAAGAAACAATTTATGAATTGGGCATCCAAATAAAAAAAAATCTCGGAGAAAAAAAGAAATTAAAATTTGCTAATTAAATACCTAATGAGAAGCCTGAAAAGCAAAGTAAATTAAAAATATATATATAAAACAATAAGACCATTGAATTATAAGCAAACGTAGTTTTTTGGGGAAAAATAAAATAGATAAATCACTGATTAATTTGATTTCTTAAAAAATAAAACCAAATTGCCAATATCAAAAATAAAAAAAAAAAGTAAATTCATCATCCTATAAAGTAAAAGTAATTGTTGAGATTCATTTTGCTCAAATGTAGGACAATACATCTAACAATCTAAATGAAATAAATGAATATTTACAAAAAAATACTAATTGCTCAGAAAAAAAAACAGATGATATAAAATACTTAAATATTCTATCTTATAAAAGTAAATTGAAAGAAATGCACTCCAAGAAAAACTAGATGGATTCCCAGATGTAATCTATTAACAATTAATACTCTTAATTATAACAATTCTAATACTATAAATACTATATTTTAAAAACTATATGTTACCAAGTATTTATGATGCAAATGTGATAATGTTATTGATATTGTTTTTTTCTTTTAATTGAAATCTTCATGACCTCATTTGGGGTTTAATCAATAGTGATTTAGAGCATCTTTTTTCATGTAACTATATATGACTTTAATTTTATAATCTAAAAATTGTCTGTTCATATCTATAAAAACTGTCTATCAATTGGGGAATTATTTCATTCTTATAAATTTGACACAGTTCTTTATTTAGTTTAGAAATAAGACCTTTATCAGAAATATTGGCTATAAAGATATTTTTCCCAGCTTTGAACTTCCCTTTTCATCTTGTTTCTATTAGTTTCCTTTGTGCAAAAACTTTTTGTGCTTTTCATAATGTTCTCTTGTCCTTTTGTCATAAATCCCTCCCTTCTCCAAAGATAGACTAGATAAATTATCCATTATTTTGCTAATTTGTTTATGGTATTATCCTTTATGCCAAAATCATGTATCCATTTTGATCATATTTTGGTATGGGGTGTAAGATGTAGGTCTATCTGAGTTTCTGATACATTATTTTCTAGTTTTCCCAGCAACTTTTGTCACATAGTAAATTCTTATTATTGAAACTGGAATTTGGGGGGTTATCAAAGACTAGATTGTTATATGCCTTGATTGATATGTTTTGTGTATCTAATATATTTCACTGATTCATGACTATATTTCTTAGCCAGTACCAAATGGTTTTGATGTCTGTTGCTTTATAATATAGTTTTAGTTTTGGTACTGCTAAGCCATCATCCTTTTTACTTTTTTCATTATGCTTGATATGCTTGACATTTGTTTTTCCAAATGAATTTTGTTTTTATTTTTTTTTCTAGTTCTACAAAATAATGTTTTGGCAGTTTGATTGGTATGGCACTGAACAAGTAGACTATTTTATTAAGAATTGTAATTTTTATTATATTAACTTGGGCTATCCATGAACATTGATATTTTCCAATTGTTTAGATCTGATTTTATTTGTGTGAGAAATGTTTTGTAATTCTGTTCATATAGTTCTTGGGTTTGTCTTGGCAGGTTAGTCACCAAATATTTTATTTTGTATATAGTCATTTTAAATGGATTTACTCTTTCTCCCTCTTGCTGATGACCATTGTCAGTATTATATAGAAATGCTGATGATTTGTGTGGTTTTATTTTATATTCTGCAACTTTGCTTAAACTGTGATTTTATTATATGTGTGTGTGTATATATATATACATATATATATATATATATATATATATATATATATATATATATATATATATTATAATAAAGAATTTGGATTTTAACACCTGGCTATTCTTCTGTGATTACTCTGCTAAAATAAAGGCTGGTCCTAAAACCTCCAGAAAATCAGCAAGAAATACTACAAATTAGATTGTGAGACTTATAGCTATAAAGTTGGGCAAAATGGCTCCAATTTACTGCTTTAATTTCTTTGTCATATGGGTTGTAAATTCAACCCTTTCATATTTGATGCTGGTGATGTAGTTTTTTTTTTTCTTTCCTTTTATCTATTTTGTTATTTTTTTTTTCATAAAACCCATGCTTAGTTTTGTTTGTTATTTCAATCCTTTTTTTAGTTTTTATTTTGTTTATCTTTCCTTTGACTTTTGGAATTTCTAATTTGGTGTTTAATTGGGTGGTTTAATTTGTTCTTTTTAATGTTGCATCTTTTAGATGCATGTCTAATACATTTATGTAGCTATTTAGATATATATGTATTTAGAGATATATTTATTTATGGAACTATTTAGAGATATAAAAATTTCCTTTAGTACGGCTTTGACTGCATCCCATGTGTATCCCATAGTCTTTGTTTCATTATTTTCATTTTCTTGGATGAAATTATGCTTTGTTTCTGTGACTGATTATTTGACCCACTCATTCTTTAGACATATAATATTCAATTTCCAATTGTTTTTTAGTCTGTCTTTCCCTGACCCTTTATTGAACTTTTTATTGTATTGTGTCTGAAAAGGAAGCATTCACTATTTTTGCCTTTTTGCATTTGATTGTGAGATTTTTATGTCCCTGGTAAATGCCATGTACCACTGAGAAAAAGGGGTTTTAAAACCCTGTTCAATTTTCTCCATAGGACTATAATATCTAGGTTGTTAGGATTCTATTAACCTCCCTAGTTTCTTTCTTATTAATTATGTAGTTAGATTTGTCTGATTTTGAGAGGGTAAGGTTAAGGACCCGACTAGAATAGATTTGCTGTTTCATCCTGTAATTGCCTTAAAAGCTTCTCTAGAAATTTTCCTGCTCTACCACTTGGTGCATATATTTAGAATCATTATTTCATTATTTACTATACTCTTTATCATGATACTTCCTTCCCTAATAAGTTTTAATTTAATATATTTTTACTTTTGTTTTATCTAAGATCAGAATCACTATCTCTGCCTTTTTTTTTTTTTAATTCAGCTGAAGCATAATAAATTATTTTACAGGGTTTTACTTTTACTCTGTGTGTATCCCTTTGCACCAAATGTGGTGCAACATATGGTAGCATTCTGTTTTTTAATTCACTCTATTTGCCTCTGTTTTATGGAAAAGTTGATACCATTCACCTTCACAGTTATGATTACCAGCTAATATATCTCCCCCTACCTTATTTTCTCCCCTTTATATATACTTTTGTACTCTGTTTTCACCCTTTCCTTAGTGTTTTTTTTTTATCCACATCACCTACTACCTTATTCCTTATTACTCCTTCCCCTTCTTTTAGTAATAGTTTTTTTTAAACTCACTCCACCTACTACTTATAATCTATCAACACTTCCCTCCTTCTCTTACTCATTTTTTCTAGTATTTGTGCCTTCCCTTATATCCTGTCCCCCCTTTTTCTTTTTTCTCTTTATTCTACTTTTTTATAGGAATAAATAAATTTCTCTAACCAACTGAATGACCAAGTTTTTCCCTCTTAGAGCTAAAACTGATGAAATCAATCTTGAAATAGATCTTTTAGTTATTTGGTGTAAACTAAATGTACAATTATAATGTCTCTTTCCTCTTGTTTTTTCCAGAATAGATCTTTTTTCCACCCTTAATCACTTTTTCTTTGATTTCATCACAATACAAGTCCATTAACAACCACACCCTCAGTCAATGGGATGCCCCCCCTCTGTCTGCCCCAGTATCAGATCCAATTCTCAGGGTTAAAACTCTGAGATATGGTCAACCATATCTTATCCATCTAGGAATCTAGATAGTTAAACCTTTAAATATATATTTTTCCCTGTTTACCTTTCCATGTTTTTCTTTAGTCTTATATTTATAGATTAAATTTTCTTTTTAGTGCTACTGTTTTTCAACAAAAATGGTTGAAATTTCCTTACTTTATTGAAGTTTCATCTTCTCCTCTGAAAGATGATGCTAAATCTTACTGGGTAGTTATTTTCTTTCTTGTAACCGTAGCTCCTGTACCTTCCAGAATGTGGTATTCCAGACCCTCTGAACCTTTATTGTAGAAACTGCCACATCCAAAGTAATCCTGACTGTTCCTCCTTGATATTGAAATTGCTTTTTGTCTGGCAGCTTGAAGTATTTTTTACTTGAGTTTTTGGTTTTGAAGTTTTGCAACAATGTTATTTGGGGTTTTCATTGTAGGATCTCTTTCCAGAAGTATTCTGTGGATTCTTTCAATGAGTATTTCCCCCTCTGTTTCTAGAATATTCAGATAATTTTCCTTAATGACCCCTTGTAGAGTGGTATTTAGGCTCTTTTTTTGATCATGTCCTTCAAGTAGGCTATTAATTTTTAAATTGTCTCTTCTGGATCTATATTCCAGGTTAGCTGTTTTGCCAATGAGGTATTTGACATTTTCTTTCTTTTTTCATTCTTTTTATTTTAATTGACTGATTCTTGCTGTCTCACAAAGGCATTAGCTTCCATTTAACCTTTTCTAGTTTTTAATGTATGATATTCTTTTATCTCCTTTTCAATTTAGTTTATTCTACTGTTTAAGTAGTTTCTTTATTTTTCCCCTTTCTTTTCTAAACTGTTGATTCTGTCATGTATACTTCCCATTTTTTCTCTCTTATACTTCTCTTATTTGCTTTGTGAAGCATTTTATGAGCATTTCCAGGAAGCCTCTTTGAGCTTGTGACCAATTTATCTCACTCTGGGATTCCTTCTATGGACATTTTGTCCTCATCTGAGCTTGTGTTTTGGTCACCTGTCACCATAGTAACTTTCTATGGTCAAGATTCTATTTTGTTTCTTGATCATTTTCTTTTATTTTCTTTTCCCCTTTCCTCTTTTTTTTTTTTTTTTTTTTGTACTTTTAAAGTGGATTCTGCTCCTGGGATGAAGGTACTGTTCCCATCTTCCTGTGCAGCTCCAAGCCATGTCTTTGAACACAGGGGACCTTTGTTTTGATAGGGGGTATCTTGTGTGATTTTGCCAGGAAACAGCCTGGTTTCCCAGAGTTTACTTTCTAACTGGTACTGGGGGCTGTCACTGATTTGCCCCTCTACTGAGCCAGGATTGAAAGTCTTAGTTGCTTATTTTCTGTGATTAAGAATCTCCTACCAGTTTTCCCAGAGTTTATCTGGACTGGACTGAACACCCTTTTCACTCCAGTGAAACTGACCTCTCTTGAAGTTTTTTCAATCTATGTGGAGCTGGAAAGGGGTTTCATTGCACAAAACTCTTAAGAAGCTTGATTTCATGAGGTTTTCCAGGAAATCTGGGAGAGCTCAAGTAGATTCCTGACTTTACTATGCCATCTTGGCTCAACCCTTGAAACTTGTTGTAATTTATTTTTTTTTTAATTCACTTATTATTTAATAGTTTACACCAGTTGTATTCGAAACATTTTTAAAATTTGTTTTTAATGTCTTTGAGTTCTTGGTTCTCTTTCTTATCTCTACCCACAATTAAGAAACAACAAGTGAAGTTATGTGAAACATTTCCATAAAAGTTGTTAATGAAAAAGAAAACATAAATCTCCTACCATAATGAAAATAAAAATGTTTGGGTTAAAAATAGAAATAGAATATTAGAGACTGTATTGATATATATTCAGACTTGATCAGTTACTTCTCTGGATAGGAATAGGATTTTTCATCATAAGTCCTTCAGAGTAGGTGTGGATTTTATTTCTGAGAAACGCAGTCATCTATAGCTGCTCATCCCAGAACATTGCTATATTCTGTATACAGAATTTTATTTTGTTCATGGAGGACCTTACAAGTTTTTATTTTCTTTTTCCTGAGAGCATCCTGCTCATCACTTTCCAGAGAACAATAATATTTCATCAGAGAAACTTGCTTCAAAAACATTTTTTAGCAATTAATATTGCTTGTTATATTTCCCCCCATTTATTTTCTCTTTCCTTCCACCTTGTCCCTCCTCCAAAGTGTTTTGTCTTGCTACTGACCACTTTCTCCTCCAATATACACTCTTTTATCAACCTTCCCCCCTTCCCATATCCCATTTCCCTCTTGTTTTCTTGCAGGTTAAGGTATATTTCTATCTGCTTATTGAATATGTATGTTATTTTCTATTTGAGCCAATTCTGATGAGAGAAAAGTTTACTCACTCCACCTCTCCTCCTTCTTTCTTCTCCATTGTAAAAGCTTTTGCTTGTCATTTTTATATGGCAGATAATTTGTACCATTCCACTTCTTTCTTTCCCTTCCTCAGAGTGCATTCTCTCCACCTTTAATTTCACCATTTTAAAAAAATATATAATATCCCTTATTATGCAATTCACATCCATTATCCTCTGTGTATATATACACTCCTTCTAATTCTAGAACATTCTAATAAATTATAAGTATCATCCTCCCATGTAGAAATGTAAACAGATAAACTGTATTAAATCCCTTATATTACTTTCCTGATTACCTCTATATGCTTCTCCAAAGTCTTGTATTTGAAAACCAAATTTTCCATTCATCTCTGGTCTTTTCATCAAGAATGCTTGAAAATCTTCTGTTTCATTGAATAGCCATCTTTTCCTCTGAAGGATTATACCTAGTTTTGCTAGGTAGTCACCTGGATAAGTGACTCTTGGTTGCAATCCTAGTTCCATTGCTCTCCATAATCTCATATTCCAAGCCGTCTGGTCCTTTAATGTAGAAGCTGCTAAATATTGTTTTATCGTGAGTATATCTCCATTATATATAAAATGTTTCTTTTTGAATCCTTGAAGATATTTTCTCCTTGACCTGGGAGTTCTAGAATTTGGCTATAATATTCCTGGGAGTTATATTTTACTATCCCTTTCAGGATGTGATTGGTGGTTTCTTTTAATTTCTGTTTTACACTCTGGTTCTAGAATATCAGGACAGCTTTCCTTGATAATTTCTTGAAAATAATGTCCAGGATCTTTTGTTGATCATAATTTTCATATAGACCAATAATTTTAAATTATCTTTCCTGGATCTATTTTCCAGGTGAGTTGTTTTTCCAATGAGACATTTCACATTTTTCTATTTTTTTTCACTTCTCATAAAGTCATTAGCTTCAATTTGCTCAATTTTTTTAAGTAATTATTTTCATTAATATCCTTGTGTACCTCCTTTTTCAATTGGATAATTTTGCTTTTAAATGCATTCTTTCCCTCATTAGTTTTTGTATTTCCTTTTGCATCTTAGTTCTTTCCCTAATTTTCCCCCTATCTTTCTCACTTAATTTTCAAAATCCCTTTTGAGCTCTTCCATAGCCTGAGACCAATTCTTATTTTTCTTGGAGGCTTTTGCTGTAAGAGCTTGGACTTTCTTACAATCTTCTGAGTGTGTTTTTTTGGTTCTCTTTGTCAGCATTATAATTTCTAGTGGTCAGAAACTTTTTTTGTTTCCTGCTTATTTTCCTAGTCTATTATTCTGCTTTTAACTGCTTATTAAATTAGGGTTGTATTTCCAGGGTGGAGAGTACACTGTCCCCAGCCTCAGGGGTTTTATGCAGCTGTTTTCTGAACTCCTTCTAGGAATCCAGTTACAAACTCTCTTTTCTGTCCTGAAGTTGTTAAGGGGTGTCCCCACCCCACTGTAGCTATAAGCTCTAGTGTGCTAGCTGGGGCTAGTGCTCTGCTGATGGGACTTAATTGGGACTGTGCACCAGATCTCCATACCTTGTCATATGTTAATGGACAGGCTAATTTTCCAATAGCCTCCACAGCTGTGGATCATAGCATCTGAAGGAGTTGCAGGGCAGCCTTTGCTGAACAGGTGTTGTGAACTGGGAACCAGATAAATTGGAGGCAGGGGAAGAGGAGAGAGGTCAGATAATACACAACAACCTCTCTAACTGAGAGGTGAGAAAATAGTAACCACCTCTCCGTTTCCTTGTATCATCCTCTCACAAGAGGAGATCCCTTCTGGGTTGGACCTCCAGCAGCCATTGTCAGGTGGCTCCTCTGTATTCCAGAAGCTCTCCTGTGTATTCCAACAGCCACAGACACTTTCCAATGATCTTCCCAATCCTTCCTGGTGTCACCAGGCTATGAAATCCAGAAGACTCCATCACTGCTGCTGATTCTGAAGTACTGTCTTGCTAACACTGGGGAGCTGGGGCCAGGGTTGAGCCTGTCCTGGGGATGCACATTGAGCTCCCACTCTGATTCCACAGATTTTCTGCTGACCTGTCAACTCCTCTGGTGTTTCTGGGCTAAAAGGTCTGGAAGCCATTGGTACTGCTGCTGATTCAGAGGTTGGGCATAGGCCTGGCTATGTTTGTGTCTAGAGATGTATCTGTTTGCCCTGTCCTGGGACTCCCACCGTATTATCACAGATCATTTTCTGTTGAGCTTCTAAATTCGTCTTTGGCTGGAAAATAGTCTACTCCATCTTTTGAGTGTTCTGATGCTCTGAAATTTATTTAGAGTCATTATTTAAAGGAATTTGGAACAGTTTGGGGGAGAGGTTGGTGACTTTACTCTTGTGTTGTGACTTATAAAGACCCTATGGATGGGTGTAACACCACAGTTAGCAGTAAGCAGTAATTACCCCACAGATCAATGTCCTTTCTTCCTCATTTTGTTTTATTGTTATCCATTCTGGAAGATTACCAATTTTTATCATTATGTAAAATGTCTTGATTGTGGCTCATCAGACCAATATGAGCTCAGAATGCTTGGCCATAGGTCAGACACAAGTATGAACATTTGGAATGGCTTCTCTAACTTTGTGCATTTTATATTTCTTCTGAGCTACTTCAGTTCTCTCTTGTTCACAGAGCACAGCACCTTCTCTGATGAGGGCACACTGGGATGGGTCCACCTGTGTCAATATCTCCCATGGTATACAATCAATTCTAAGGTCTTGAGAGACCTTGAAAAAGTTCTTGCATTGCTTTTTCTGACCACTTTGTGAGTGTTTGCCCTATGTGAATGATCCATAAAATAGATTTTTTGGCAAGCAAACATTTGGCACCCAGGACTGTTGTGCTTTCTGCAATAGAGTTTGAATGTTTGGCAGTTTAGTTTGAGAAAGGACCTCAGTGTCTGTCATCTTATCCTGCTTCTTCATACAAAAGCTGACTGAAATTTTCCAGATTATATGGCAAGAAAACATTATGTCTTAGTAATTCAATGATACCTTCATTGTCCATCACTATAAAGGTAAAGAGAATAGATTTTCTGTGTGACAATCATTTCCTAATGTTCTTCATTACTTTGATATTCAACAGCCATGGTTGCAATGTAGCTGGATCTAGCAACAGTACATTGTCTTTGAAGTTTCTATAGGCTTTCTTATCAAGGATTTATTTATCTTTATCTTCCATTGTCACTTTATGTTGCTGTTCTTCCAATTTGGAAAACTATTGTCTTGGGTGGAAAAGCCAAGATTGAATTCAGAGGTTAGTAGACAGACCTTTTCCCTACTGGCTGCTAAAATGACATTATTTTCTTCACCAACCAGAAGTTATTTCTTCTTTATTCTCTCAATGAACATAATAGCCAAAAAAAATACAACCTTTTATGTAATGTGGATATGAACTTGCGCACTGATGCCTTGCTGTCAAAAATAAATGTTAGAATAATTTTCATCATCTTACCCTAGTTGGGATTATGAAAATCGTACAGGGAGAAGTTGGTAGAAGAGAAAATTAAAGGTCTATAATTAGTTTTCCTTTGACTCGACAGTCAGTGCTATCCTTGGAACCTGTTGCCTATATGGGAAGTAAGAAAATAGTCAATGAAATTTGGATATTTGGATAGCTATTGTTCAGATTTTCTTACTATCTCAAAATCTTAGATGGTCAAGGATGAACTCTAATCCTAACAAGCTAATCAGCTAGAAACAAGAACTAATCCAGAGATATTTGGTATCTTTCTATATATATAATGAATTCCTGGGAAAAGGAAACCTATTAGGCTGGGATAGATACTAATGGTGTATCTGTAGTAACTAGGACAGTAGAACAATTAATCCATTAATGAAATACATTTGCAAGAATTACACATGAATTACACATACTAGGTGTCTAGTATGTGAGAGTCTCTGAATACATAAAGACAAAAAAGTTCCCTATCTTATTTAGCTAGTTTATTATAAATAAATTAGCTAGTGTATTATAAATAAAACTTCAACATTATTACTGCTAACCTGTGATCCATAACAATCAGCAACACATGTATTTTCAGTCTTCAAAACTTGCTTTTTTTTTCTTTCTTTGTTTTCTGACCATACAATCCATCTCTCATTTGTTCCATCCTCTCTATTCCAATAACTGCCACCTTAGTTCAGATTCTTGCCTAAACTATTGGAATATTCTCCAAATTCTTCTTGCCTCATATTTCTTCCCACTCTATTCAATATGGCTACAGAGTGATTTTCCAAAAATGTACAATCAACATCTCTATTCTTAAAAATATAGCAACTCTCTTTTATCACAAACATCAAATATGTACTCTTCTATTTATTATATCCCCTCCTTTACAGCATAACCACAATGCAGCTTTCCAATTTTATTATAAATTACTTACCTCCATGCACTCTAAGATCAGCCCAAGTGCCTTGTAATTGTATTTTCCTTAGAAGTATTTCTCAATCTCCTTTTGCAGTAGCTGAGATTTTTGCAGTAGCTGAGATGTAATTCTATACTACTTTTGTCTGTCAGACTCCCTAATTTCCTGGAAAGCTGTGCACACATGCTATCTTCTAGAAAATGTCTTCCATTATTTCCCAGATGGGAGTATTTACATGACTGTATCTCTTTCATATTTATTTTGAATACATTTATGTAGTAAGGTTAGACAATGATATATTTGTATAGCAAGTTTTAGGAATGAATCCTTATCATTAATAGCAAGGCACAAGTTAGATAGATTGTATAAGGTCCTTCACTAGTTAAAAACAAACAGCAGCAGCAACAAAATCTTTATCTGTATCTTGTTACTTGATCTATTATTTTACCCAATCTTTACCCTTTTATTTTTTCATAAATTAATAGAAACTTGCAATTTATCTTATTAATTAAATATTAGCCCCAAAGACAGTTCATGAAATAAGATGAAATAACTTTTCCTTCATATTTTTTTTTCTTCCTCAGATTCCCTATTGTTTAGTATTATAAATATATGAATGTCAGTTACTATGAAATGTAATAATACTGGAATAAACACTACCAGGACACATTGAAACACTGAGTATCAGTGAGAAAGATAATATCCCAAGTCACTTCTGTTCTTTAACTGCAATTTCTGACTTTTTATTTCTGGAAAAAAATGTTCTAGCATTCAACTTTGTTCAAGATAGAATGTTATTCAAGAATTATTTTTATGAATAACTTCTCCACCAAGAGTTAAAACCAGATGTGGTAGCTAATATTTCAGCAGCTTTCTCCCCTTAAAGATTATATTTAACTTCATCAATTTCTAAACAAAACTTTGCTTTCTTTTAATTGACTTCTCTTGTTTCTCTCAGACAGTTAACTTCCCAGGGAGACTGTTACAACTGTCCCTCTACTAAGATTCTATTCCTCTTTTAGATATAGTAATAGTCCCTGTTGGATGGAATTTTAAGAATTGAGTTTTATATATATGTGTGTGTGTGTGTGTGTGTGTGTGTACACACACACAATGTCATTTTCTCTGGGTAGGGAACATTTTCCATAATGATAAGCATTACTTTATTTTGCCTTGTATTATTACATGCCAACAAGATGATGTTGCATAGTTAATAGGAGTTGAAGACAGTAACTGGGGCTCAATTCCCTCATCTGACACATCATGGCTATGTGATTCTGGCCATGCCATCAATTTCTTCAGACTCTAAGCAGTTTTTTGGAGGGAGGGCAATGAAAATTATCGTGACTTTCATAGGGTCACACACATAGGGTCAATTCCACTGAGTTAACACCTTATTGTAAGTATCCTTGTTTCAAGTATACTTCTCCAAAGTTTTGGCCCTCTACACATACCCAATAGGAAAACTGTTGTATCAAAGACTATACATAGTTTTTAGATCTTAGAGCTGAAATTGTGGAATTGATGAGATGATGCTTCTTTAGTATATATATATATATATATATATATATACACTTTAGTAGTTAGCATAGTGACATAATGGTCCTCTAGTTCACACATAATCAGCATGCTGCAATGACATAATTACAATAAGGTATACAAGGGCTAAGAAGGACTAGAAAGAGACTTTCCATCTTTGGTCATCCTCCTGGTGGCTCTCCTGCATACTTCACTCCTCCAATAAGACCAAGGCTCATCCTGAGGTCCTCCAGAGAGTTAGCCTGGACATTACAGGAGTCCAATGACTTGGGTATAAATTATTCCTGGACTTCTTATTACTTGTGTGTCCCTCTTTGGGCCTCATCTAAAAAAGAAACAAACTGAAGCATTTGACAAATGACTTCTTAAGTTCTTTTCAATTCTAAATTGATCATCTGACTCCAGAAAGCATTTCCCCCATTTTACAGATGTGTAAACAAGTTGAGTCTTATTTCCTGTCACATAATTAGAGGATTTCACAAATGAGGATCAAACTCAGATTTTTCTCAGTATTTAAGTGCAGTATTCTGTGCCCTACTCTGTAATGCTTAAGCAACTATTTTGGAGATTATCTGCAAATGAGAAGTTGATGCAAATTTCCTAGAGATTTCAAGAGTTTGCTAGAAATATGCAATGTGAACTTCATGCATATTGCAGTGAAGGAATTCCCTAAGCTTGGCCATCTGACTGTTTGTGGAAGGTATTAGACTTTCAACAGGAGGCTGCTTGTGATACATGCAGATGAAAGAGTGAGCCGTGCCTGCTGTCAACAGGCTGCACCATTGGAATATGTGCTGGACACAAAATCAATCCAGATTATCGAGAGCCATGTCCCAAAGGGAGATGATTGCAAATTCCAGTGTGTACATTCTGTATGCCCTTGGTGAATGAAGACTGTGCTTCTCTGATCTCCCTTCTCCCTTCACACTCCAAAGCCCTTTTCTTCTATTCCCGGGAACAAAAGGCTCTGCTGGCTGAAAAGGTCAGCGCTCTGCATCATTAGTCAGATAGGGGTGGCTTAAGCATACCTGGGAAGGGTCTATCAGTCCCACTCAAAATGTTTTCAGGAAGGCAGCAGGAAAAAAAAATAAAAAAGGAATCAAGTGATTTTTAAAATCATTTTCTCTAGCTGCCAGCTCCCAAGAGGTACCAATCAAAGTCCTATATTTATGCCATCAGCTTGATAGCACCAATCTGCCAAGCTATGTGGAGTCGCAAACATTTACCTGACAGGCTTTTTAGCACAAAAAAGTTCTAAACAAATTTTACTTATTTTGCTGGAAGTCTAGCCAGGCTTCAGTAATATTGTCTGGTGTCTACTGTACAGAGTGCTAGGATGCTAAAATATTTATATATCTCACTATGTGCATTCCTTTTAACAAATATTTATATACATATTCATAGAAGTATAAAATCTGCAACTAAAATCACTTGCCCATTGGTCCAATGGAACGTCTCACTCTATAGCCTCTGTTTATAGGGTTTTATAAGGTATCTCCATGGAATGGGTCAGAAATTAAAAGAGCATTGGTCCACACCAATTCTTTCCACCATTTAGACTTTTTAAAAATAAATAGGACTTGGAAAATTTTAAGTTTACATAAAAATGGCACTTGTAAAGATATTATAAACTACCAGTTCACAAGTTTAATTTTTAATTTCATGATATTTATTATATAAGCATCATTTCTTGTATCTCAGAGAAATGTCTTTCTGTGTTACTTATGAAAACATGGGAAGGAAAATAAGACAATTTTCTGAAGAGAATTTAGGTATTCTAGAGCGGGAGGCAGTCTCTGAACAGAATTGAACTTTGAAATAGACCCTGCTCTTCTGCCCACTACTCTGTTTTACCTTCTTCTCCAAAGTAAATATGATGTAAAACATCTAAGAAGCCTTAATAATAATAGCTATGATTTATATAACAATTAAACTTTGCAAAATGTGATACACACAGATATCTAACTATAAAGATAATATGTTTGTGTGTGTGTATGTGTGTACAAAATCTCACTTGATTTCCCAATAAACTTGTCAGGGATGTGATATTATTATCTCCA
The DNA here is from genome assembly GCF_902635505.1 of Sarcophilus harrisii. Lineage (NCBI taxonomy): Eukaryota > Metazoa > Chordata > Mammalia > Dasyuromorphia > Dasyuridae > Sarcophilus > Sarcophilus harrisii. The sequence continues at coordinate 11,264,977 of NC_045427.1, read as the reverse complement.
TTTTATAAATGAAGAAATCAAGTTATATAGAGATTAAATAACTTTCCCATGCTTCACATAACTAGTAAATGCCAGATCCATTACATTACATAGTTGTCTCTGTAATCTAAAAACAAGCAAACAAACAAATAAAAAACTAGTTATCTCAAAATGTATTAATTTAGTCAATATGAATTTATTAATCAAATATTATGTGGTTGGGACAGAGCTAGATGCTAGGATGAGGGAAAGACATAGGGATTGGACCTGTGATCCCAATAGTAAAGATAACTCTCACACGGGACAAAAGAAAAACAAACATAGCACTTCTTTATAAATAAAGGTTGGTGCCATCTCCACAATGGTTATTCAGAGAGTTCCCTGAGCCAATGAAAGCTCAAATGACCTGCCTAGGCTCACATGGCCAGGATGTCCCAGAGAATCAAGATCTACCTGTTCTTAGTCTTACTATGCATCTCACACATAGTGGCCACTTTAAAATGCAAATTGACTGACTCAATCATTACTTAGCTTCAATTTCAACTCTGAATCCACTAAGACATACCAATATACTTTATGCTAGATTTTTGAAAAGGATAAAAATACATGTATTTCTATCATACTATAACTCACTTCTGTACAAGGGAACAGCTTATACTCACACACAAACACATACACACACATATATATATGTACACAATGGTGCATATAAATATGGATATTGTTAAATATCATCATGTATAGGTATATATTCACATGTATCCATGTGCATATGTATAATATGTCCAAAAAAAATGCATGGGGTGGGGGGAGGTTGTAGATTTACTCACTAAAAACTAAGAAAGCCGGGAGAGAAAATAAACACATTTATAAGGTAGCATCTATGCTGAGGACTCTAAATAGCACATGTTATAGGAGACCAAGCACAGACTGGAATGTATCTTGGCCCCAGTATGTCCTTCGGGGAACCTATCACTGTATATTATTTGAGCTAGGACAAATCCTATAGGACCCTATGGAACTTTGACTGGAGGACTACTTTAGAAAGAAAACAAGCATTCTGTTAGTCCCTAATCTTGACAACTTCTCCAATTAAATGATTAGTCAATTTTGTGATTACTATGTTCCTGGCACTATGCTACACCCACAGTAGCACTAAGCTAGTTACACCTTTATTTTCCCTTAACACACCACATAGTTGCAGTCACAAAATACACAGAAGTAGAGAGGTTTTCTGCTTGCTTCTTTTAATTCTGTAAAATCATTACATTAACCAAAACAATATTCAGCTGTGAAATCCTACTGAATCATGTTAACTCTCAAGAAATGGTAAGTATAAAAGAGATTTTATAACAGATATTTGAACAAATCTAATGTGCAGTGACTTTGAGAAGAGTATACATTATTAGGAAGGTGGATATAGGTTCACCTCATGTATTTTCCAAGAAAACATTACAATGAATTCAGGTCAAGTAAAAGGTGACTTGTCAATTAAAGTCAAGGGTCTTGAAATGTTCCCATGCACAGATGACACTTGTTAATTGTCTTGAGACCAAGAATACAGCACAGCTGTCTTTTTGTTATTCATGGCAATGAATAAGAAATTGGTTCCACCTCCCACACTACATAAGAAAAAAAAAAAAAAAGAGAGATGGGAAAAACATATAGTGCCCTGACAGTGACATGGAGGCTAATGCGCAGCATTTTGATTTCATCTATAAAATATATAAATGTAGTATTTTGGACAGCACCTCAAGTAAGTACACTGGATACTAGATGCAGTAGGATCACATTATATATTTGTATATATGATTTATCTCCTTTTTATCTCCTTATACTAAAAGCTAAATGAGAGCAAAGGTCATTTTCTACATGTATTTGACATAGGAGGTGTTAACATTTCTTTATGTTATGGATTCATGGTCTCTCGACAGGAAACTGTAGATCCTTTATCTAGTGTTTAAATGCTAAAATAAAATACATATAATTACAAAGAAAAATAATGATTTGACATAAAACTCTATCCTTCACCCACTGCCCCCGCACTCTTTCCATCTCTCTGTCTCTCTCAAACACACACACATATCCACATTTATATGTGTGTAGGTATGTAAACATACAGATGTATCTATATGAGTGATTATATGCATATGTACACACAGGCATACATGTATATGCATATACATATAAAATGCTGGGCTTAGAGTTAAGAGGATCTGAATCCAGATATGATATCACATACTTGCTAACTATGTGACCCTGAACATTTAATTCAGGGTCATATAGCCTTGTTTTGACTGCAATTATATTGAGTTGTTTGGGACATATTGAGTTTGAGATGTTTATCCATTTGGAAATATTCAGATGTTGCAGAGGTAGTGAAAGAAACTAAGATGGAATATAAAATTCTATCTCTATGGAGGTGATATTGAAATCATGCAGGTGTTTGAGAACACCAAGACAAAATGTTATCATACAGAAAACAGAGAGGACAATCCAGAATGGAGATATGTGCTGTCCTCACAGATAAATGATGTGTAGTAAGGAAAAACATTTTGTGCTTTCATAGTTCATTTTCATAAACAGTGGGGGAATTACCTTATTTATTATTATTATTTGATGGTAGTTTGTGTGGTGAGTTTATTGCTTAACTCTAGAATTGCTGCAAGGCATGTTTGGAACATTCCCCATCTTGTATTGGGATAGTAAGCAAATATATATATATATATATATATATATATATATATATATATATATATATATATATATTTGCTTAATATCTATTATAATATTATATATTATAATAAATATTTATTTATTTATTTAGGCCAAATTTTACTGCATATCTAGACTTACCGATTCTATTCCTATATATCTAAAGCAATTCATGTGTCCTATCCAGAAACTCTGTGCAGCATTCATGTACTTATACCCTTTTTGGTAACTACCCACATGCAAGCTACTCAGCTACTCAACTAATTACATCCATGAATTCTTATTTTAAATTCTATTTAATATAAAACTTAGAGCAACTCGGGGGAGTCTCAGCAATCTGCAAAATTATTTAATCTTTTTAGTAAATTTTTTTTCAGTTTTGTATTTTGTTCTCAACCTAAGGCCACTTGATAAATTCTCCTCGAAAACACAATCCATATGTGACTTAGTAGATCATTACTAAGATGCTACCAGAACTGCTTTAAAATAACAGAAATGGTATCAGATTGAACACAAATTGTCAACAAACATTTTTAGACTGTTGCTATGTTCTAGACATTTTGCTAAGGGCAGGGGATTCAGAGAAAGGAAAACAACAACAAGAAATAGTATTTGCTCTCAAAAAAATCTAATTCTAATGGGGAAGACAAGTTGCAAACTACATGCAAACAAAATGAATAGGTTATATTAAAATAAATTTAGTATAATAATAAAAGCAAGGTACCAACATTAAGGTGGATAAGAACAACAACAACAATAACAAATACTCCCTGTAAAAAAAAAAATAGCTTTTTAGGAAGAACTTGAAAGAAATCAGGGGACAGAAATGGGAGGGGAAAATTCCAGTCATGGGGGTCAGTCAGTTAAAATCCATAAAATCTGGAGATGAATTATCTTGATCTTGGAACAGCAAGGATGTCAATGTCCCTTATGTGCATGTGTCTGAGAATGGTGTAAGAACCTAAGTCTGAATGTTTTCTAGCCCAGTACTCTCCTCATTAGATTGACCTGCATTTAAATTAAAATAATGAGTCTATCAAATTTGCATTGTTTATTTCTTCCAGTCCCCTCAAGCCTCAGATATTCTGTAAGACAGTAGAGTGTGGGACACAGTTGAAAGAATATAGAACAGATATTCAAATCCTTGCATCTTTCATATGATGCCTTTTCTGCTTGGACCATGACGTCTATCCTTACCCCACAATAATCTGACATTTACCACTCAGGTCATTATCTCTGATAGTGATTTTTTGGCTTTATTTGCTAGGGGAAGAAGTCAGACCCCTACATAATTTTTTCAGCCAAGTCCCTGGAACACAGTATGCATTCTCTGTCTACCCAATCATCACCTTCCATTTATGTGTTGTCTTTTCGTCTGTCAGGATGAAATTTATTTTGTCAGAAGGGACTATCTTGCTTGAGTATCTTTCATGCTTATCATGCTGCCTAACAAAGAGTAAATCTGTCTATCTCTATCTGTCTGTCTCTGTCTCTCTGTTTCTCTGTCTCTCTCTCTCTGCTCTGCCTGTCTTTGTCTCTGTCTCTCTGTATCTTTCTCTGCCTCTGTGTGTTTCTCTGTCTGTGTCTCTCTCTCTGTTTGTGTCTGTTTCTCCATCTCTGCAAGTCTGTCTCCATCTCTGTCTCTCTGTTTCTCTCTCTCTGTCTCTGTGTTCCCCCCCCCCCCTAAAAAATTAGATCCTGAGTCTGGCCCTTATTCCTCTTTGCATGAACCATGCTGTAAATATATATATATATATATATATTTTTTTTTTAAATGGGACAAATGTATCAAACCCTCCTTATGGACTCATCTTTTCTGTATTCAAACTAACATCCTGAAGTTAGCAGCAACCCAAAGAGTAGCTGTCCAGCACAGAACCCTGCTGAATTTGCAGCTCCTATTAATTAGCATGTTGAGGTAATTTCCATAGAGCTAGAGAGCAGTGTTTTGGTGTGTTTCCAAATATTTCTTTAGTGTTCTTGGCAAAATAATTTCACTAAGTAAGAAAATAGCTGGAATTCTATAGCACAGGTTTAATCTCTGACTTATGCCACACTTATCTAAAAATAAATTCTGAGTTATTCTCAGCTCAAAACAGCTGCTGGCATGATTTATGAGACTGTTCCCTAAGAAAGTGAAACATGGGTATATTTAGAAGAAAATTACTATTTAGGCCCTATAGACCTTCTTCTATGTCGAGAGAAGCAACACTGCATAATTTGGTCAATATGTTGACACCGTGCATTTAGCTTCAGAGGCTTTTCCATTGTTCTTCTTCCTCCCTTCCTTTCAGTGCCTGTAGTGAGTATCTTAATGTCTCAGGTTCAGTTGAAACATTCAAAATATTTTGCTCAAAGATCACAAGGGAATATTCATGAGATGTCTTGGTGTAGGTCATGAATGGTCAAACTACATATAGAAAGCTTCCTGCCTTTAAATCTAACCCCTGACATATGTTAGTTATCTGATAAATGACAAATCAATTAGCATCTTCTTGCATTTAATTTGGGTGTATTTTGTATTGACTTAACTGTGTATACATTTTTCCCCTCGTCACAAGAAAATTAATAAAGCATTTAATAAGCATTTACTAAGCATTATCTAGTTATCAGTACTACACTAGTCACTGGAGATTCAAAGGATAAACAAGGAGAGTTGCTGACCTTGAGGAACTTGCATTCTATTAGAAGGGAAAATGTGTATATGTAAATATCTAAATGTACTAAAACTAAATACAAATAACAAAACAAAAAATAAAGTTGCAGAGGATGGAAAATACAAGACATTAGCAATTGGACAGCAGGAAAACATGGAAATGGATATGTGGCTTGAGGTAAGTTCTGAAAAAAAAAAGAAATGCTAAGGATTCTAAGGGGCTACTTTGAAGTGGCAGGACAATCCAGTCATGGGTCATAGCCAAAGAAAAGACACTCAGCTGATGCATGCTATGAATGAGAATTAGTTGGAATACTAATTTGCTGCAAGAGGCTTTCACATATGTAGAAATACTTGAGCTGGGCTTTAAAAGGTAGATAGAATATCAACATAGTACTTGAGCTGGGCTTTAAAAGGTAGATAGAATATCAACATAGCAATAGGGCTAAGTAAGTCTTTGAACAATACTAATAGTAGTTTGTAGTAAAATTAACTAGCACAGACTGTCTACACATTGCCAAGATCAGTAGAGATATAAAAGAAACATTCATTTCATCTGGATAACTGTGATAGTTCTGTGGGAAAATAGGGAGGACAGTAGCAAGAAGGATATAGTGGTAGGTATGGCACAACATTTACTATACCATGCAACCCAGTGTCAACTGTGGTCATGCCTTCCATCACATTTGGGTCAGGAGGAGTAATTTCTTTTAAACTATGAGGATATTGCTGATAATTAGTACTAAGTTTCACAGATTTTCTTGGATCTTCATTCAGAGCCTGAGAAGGGTACCTTTATTTCACATGCTGTAGTATTTCATCCAACATAGGCATATCTTATTGACTGATTCCCAATAAAGTGATAATCAAAATTCTTCTTACCATTCTAAGCACTGAGCAGAATTTTCAGAGGTGAATGTAAAATGTAGAATGCATTTATTTTGAAAAAAAATAAAAAGGTTTTATAATTCCCAAAAATAAATAAATAAAGTTTACTCCAGCTCTAAAATAATTGTGATTTGATTCTCAAATCTGAAAGTGAAGCAGAAATATAAAGAAGGCTTCCATACTTGGATGTAACCTCTTATGTTGATTTTTCTCAGTATTGGAATGAGCATAATCATAAATAAAGGGCTGTCTTTTTGTAGTGACAAAGAACTGGAAACTGAGTTAATACCCATGAGTTGGAGAATGGATGAATGCTATGTTATATGAATGTTATGGAATATTATGGTTCTATAAGAAATAATCAGCAAGATGATTTCAGAGAGGTTTGGAAAGCTTGCATAAACTGATATGATGCAAAGTGAAGTGAATAGAAAGAAAAGAACATTTTACACAACAACAATGACATACAGTGATCAATTCTGATGTACATGACTCTTTTCAACAGTGAGGTGATTCAGGCCAGTTCCAATGGTCTTGTAATGGATGGAGCCATCTGCACCTAGAGAGAGGACTGTAGGGGCTGAATAAAAATGACAACATAGTTATTTTCACTCTTTTTTGTTGTTATTTGTTTACACTTTGTTTTCTTTCTCATTTTTCCCTTTTAATCTGATTTTTTTGGTGCTATAGATAATTGTGGAAATATGTATAGAAGAATTGCACATGCTTGACATATGTTAGATTACTTGTCATCTAGGGGAGGGGGTAGAAAGAAAATAGGGAGAATAAATTGAAACACAAGATTTTGCTCAGGTGAATGTTGTAAACTATGTATATGTTTTAAAAATAAAAAAAATCTATAAAAATAAATATATGGCTCTCTAGGACTTTTTATCTAGCATGCTTATTTTGTAGATGAGTATACTAAGGCCAATAGAGGTTAAGTGACTTGTTCAAGATAACACAGATAATGAGCCATATCTGAGATTCAAACTTAGGTGATGAGATTTTTTTAATGACATCACACTGGTTGGATTTTGGGTTTATGGTCAATTTCTCAATTCCCATTCCCTAGTCATTCTACCTTTCTTTTCTTTGTCACCCACTTTCTGAGATAGTCTTTGCCATGAAGCAAAATTTAATGTAGTTGAAAAGATAAGCAAAAAATGGAAACATTAAATGATAATGCAAACTGTTAATAACTGTTTGAGACATTCCATTATTCATTGCCAAATGAATTCCATAGGCCATCATCATTGTCTACATGGACAAAAGAAAGAGAAATCATTTTAGGTTGAACAGGTCAGAATCATGGAATTTATGATTTAGAAAGAAACTAGAGGCTACCTGGCCCAAACCACACCTGAAGTATGACTTCAGCCTGTTTTAACTTTCAGTGATATGGTGTCTACAACAGCAATGGAATAATAGCAGTTATCATATATCATAGGGAGGACCATAAAAACCTTAGGACTGACTTATTCCCGAAACTTTCTATATGTGTTTTCTCCTTGTTAAATCTTTGAAAACAGGAACTGTCTTGCCTTTTTTGTTTGTTTGTTTGTTTGTTTTAACCACAGTGCTTAGAATAATGCTTTGCTTATAGAAAGTGATAAATTAATGTTTTCACTCTTTCATTCAGTTATTCATTCACATTAAGCTGTACAAAATGCTTTACTTATATTATCTCATTTAATCCTTACAATAGCTCTGGTGGTATTGAGTGCTATTATGATCACCATTTTACAGATGAAGAAAGAGAGAGATATTAAGTGACTTGTCCAAGAACACAAAGCTGCAAATATAGGAAATATATGAATAAATATTTGAATTCTGTTCTTTCTCACTCTAAGTCAAACTCTATATTGACTTTGTGATCTATCACAATAAAGTTAGTATAGGTGGGGTTTGGATAGTTTAAAATATGCATGTATACGTGAATGTTTTGTTATATTAAATTAAAATAATATAATTTCTGATAATTTCTCTTAGTTCTGCACTATGGACCAAGCAAAACAAGTTTTCCATGATAGTCCTTCATATATTTGAAGACAGCAGGCCCATCATATGTTTTCTCTTCAAATTGAGCTTCTAAAAGTTTTTCCTCCTATTCTATAAAGATCATGAAACTGGATTCTTCTAGGACTTGAATTGTCCAACTCTGGATTAAACCCAAGTTTACTGATGTCCTTCTTAAACTGTGGGGCCAGAAGTAAACTGAATTTTCTATATAAAATCTCACCAGGGCAGAACATTTCATGGTCATTACCCAAATAACCATGAGTACCATGCCTGACTAGAAGTAGACAAAGATTGCATTAGTTCTGTGATTGTCATATATAACTACTGCCTCTTAATGGGTTTGTAATTTACTAAAATCCCAATTTTTTCCTCTCAGTTTTCTGTATAGCCACATATTCTTTTTGTATATGAAAATTTGACTCTTTAAAAATTAAATACAAGAATTTGTATTTTGCTTTTTTTCTTATTATATTCAGTCTACTTGACGGCAGGATTCTAAAACATTGTGCTCTGTTCATGTTGGGCAAGAGTGGGTTTCACAAAAGAACTAATGTACAACTTGAATAAATACTGCTATTTCCTTTTTTAAAAATAAAAACAAATATTTCTGATTATAAATAACCTGCTATGAAGCCTTTTGTGTGATAGAGATAATGCTGGACTTCATGTTTTATGCCAAAAGAGCACATTATCTGGCAGGTGCTAAAAACAGAGACCCTCTCAGGGACTGGCTGTTGTCCAGTAACCATCTGAGATCAATAAGGAGAGAAAGTTCATCAGTAGCTTAGCTACTACTAGTCATTTATTTCTTTTGCTTCAACAATCCACAAAACAAAAACACATAATTGACTGCTGTCCTTCTGTTTCTTTTGGGCTCATTGGCAGAGTGGTAGTAATGAATACACAGCATACTATGAATCTCAAAGCTCTGTTATCATTTACAGACAAAAGAAATTGTTGATCATCTAAATATAGCATGTTCTCTCCAAAAGCCCCCAAATCATCACTATTAAAGAAATATAAAGGCATAATTATTACTATTTTTGTTACAGTGGAACCCAACATGCGTATGGAAGCTATAGTCAAATGGGACTTTTTTGATAAATAAAATGACTTTATTTACCAAAAGGCAGCAAATAATATGACTTCTTGGGAAGCTTGATCACCTTAACTTAAATGGCTGGATCATCTTTTCATTTAGGTCCAAATTTCCATGACTCCATTTGGGATTTTCTAAGCAAAGATACCAGAGTGGTTTGCCATTTCCTTCTCCATCTAATAGATGGAGAACTGAAGCAAGGAGAGTTAAGTAACCTGTCCAAGGTCACACAGTAAATGCCACAGATTGGATTTTAAACTCAAGAGAATAAATCTTCTGGACTTCAAGTACGGCATTCTACCCATTGTACCCCTAGCTGCTCATGGCTGGTGATGAGCAGAAGCAAAAGAGGGAAAGTGCCATTTTAATAACTGCAGCCTATATAGAAACACATATTGAGAAGAAGATGATAATGCATTTATAAGAACAAACTGAAAAGGTTCTGCATATTAACTGACTATATAAGAATAAGAACTCTTATCTATTTCATTCATAGCTCTGCTTGAACCTATCTCATAAGGAGAAGAAACATTCACCAAATGAAAGCATGAACAAATGCTGATGACTTCTCTCCTAGGCCTGATGCACATCATTAAACACAGATACAGAGAAAGCATATGACACATAAGTCCAGGAGGCTGTCCATCATAATTCCTGTCCAGTACCTGAGGTACTCTACTGGCAGTAGCCCGTCATAAGCCACTATTCTCCCTCAGTCAACACTTGCTCATTCCATACATGCACCACACTACAGCTCCTCAGCAGTCTGCATAATAGCCTGTTTGAGTCTTTATTTAGGTAGGGAGCATCCTTGGTCTTTAGCTCATTTCTGACTTTAGTTATGGCCAAACTACAGTTAGACCTCATACATGAAGGAGACAGTGATAAACTTGAGAGCCATGATCTTGCCTTGTTGTTCAGGTAAATCCTTAATGCTTTCCCAGTTGTACAGATCCTCACTCAAATAATTATTATAATTAGCAAGGAAAATCATATATATATATATATATATATATATATATATATATATAATATTTAACATATTTTGCTAAGGCAATTGGGGTTACATTTAATATTTTTTAAACTTTAAAGTACTACATAAATATTAACTATTATTGTTATCAGGATTGTTATTGTTCTGATTTTTTTTTTTACTTGCCAAACCCTTATAGTTTAACTTCCTTACCTTTGATATTGATTGCAGACTGTTTGACAGTATGTTCTAACAATTGTAGTTGTGTCTATGTTAACACTTGCATTCTAGTGAAGAAGGCTACATAGTAAGTTATACATTCACTGATGTTTTTCTATGGTTCTAAAAAGTGTTTGCTTTTTTTCTTCATAAAGCATGTTTCTAAGACATAGGAACTGACATTTTGGTCTAGTATCTCTTGTAAGCCTATTGTTCAGATATCATCTCTCTGACAGCAATGAGGGAAAGCAAAAATATCATGCCAGGCTTGCCTTGGCTGACTGTCAATGTAAAGACCTGTCTGGCATAAATTTTGAAATGGAATTCATGTGAATAGAATTATCACTCAATGCTAATATCCAAAAGAATATGCAGAAATCACCCAAACAGACCATGGGATTTTAAAAATAAGTAAACTGAATTCAAGAGAGGGGGGGGTGACTAATAAGCATCAGAACCTCCCTAGAAAGCAGGTCCTGCCACTCAAAGTCTGAGACTCATTTCAGTACATGATTAATGCATTTCTGATATAAATGAAATTGAACTGAACAAAACATCACATTGAGTTTAGAGGATAAGTATGTAATAATCTAGATTGTAATGGTAAACATTTGGTTTATTAAAACAAAATAGTTATCACCAGATTATCGAGAAACTTGGATTCACACAAATGCCAGAATGTCAGAATTATAAGAGATGTCTGGAAGTTTGCTATTTCAGAGGTTCCCATTTAGTAGTCCCCTTTGGGCATTAGTGATGATGGCCAAGTGTTGTTTGTTTGTTGTTGGTTTTATTTTGTTTTGTTTTGATGTTGCCTTCAGCAATAAACAATTGCCTAGCTAGGAAACAAATATATTTTATTTGTGTGACAAGTATTTGCATATTTGAAGCATTTGAAATGATGATAAGCACATCCAAAATATTTTGGATTTTGGACAGCAATTACATCAAACCCTAACCTCTTCTAAATGCTTACATCCTTTGAGTTTCTTAAATTATCATAAAATGGTTTCTGTATCACTATAAAGCTTTGACATTCAAATGTAAACTAATTTCCAGGGGATGATTATGTATATACTCTCATTTGTTCAAAAAAAAAAATGGAATCACTTTTTGATAGCACCCCATAGACGAAAAATTAAAAAAAAAAAAACAACTTCTACTACTGATTAAACAAGTGACCATACAACCTTTTGTAAAGTTACATATATAGTTTAAAGTTGCAAGAGACTTTTATTGCATTCTAGTCCAGCTTTTACCCCCAAAGAATTTCTCATTATCTAAGACAAGTAGTCATCAGTCTGCTTGAAGATTCTTAGTGAGGGGCAGTGCAATATTTCTGAAGACAATCTATTTTGCTTTTAGTGAATTTTAATTCTTAGCAAGTTTTTTTTTTTTAACTCCTAGCAATTGAACTTCAATTTATCTACTTTGTTTCTATTATTTTTCAGTTTCTGGGGCAAGTAAAAGAGACTTATTCTCTTCCCACATGACATCTTTTCAAATATTTGAAAATACTCTCATGTCCCCATGAATCTTTTCTTCTCCAAGTTAATTTCCTACATTCTCTTCACATAAACACATTTATGTGTTTCTGTTCTCTATCTTATCTTTCTGTTCATGACTTGTGTTTGCATGTCTGTGTGTCTATCTCTTTTTTTTCTCTTCTCTTCCTCCCCTTCTCCTTTCTCTTTATTTGCATCTCTTCTTACATTCATCCATAGACATACCTCTATTGCCTTTTAAATCTATATATATCTATATCTATCTATATCTATATCTATATATATATATGTGTGTGTGTGTGTATGTGTATGTATATATGATTATACTTATACCCAAAGTCATACATAAACCTTTTTTGCTCCCTACATGGACATTTATATCCAACACTTTCAATATGTTTAAGCCAGAATATCTCTATCTCTTTCTACATCTTTTACAGTCACACCAGTCAATAACTAATTATATCATCCATACAATCTAAGCTTATAAAATTTGAATCCTCCCTCAAATAGTTCATAAATTTATAACAAAATTTTGTATTCTGCATTGATATTTAATTTTTCCATACAGAACTGTAATACAAATTACTTCTGCTATTGTTATTGAACTATATTTTATGTAGTTCATCCTCACCATCATTTTAATATTATGCTAATTAAAAAAACCTAAGTGTAGGGCTTTGAATTTATGCTTATTGCATTTTATTTTAGTGTCTAGCATCTTGTCAAAGGGAAGTCATGCGGACTTCTGGAATAGAAAAAAATATTTTAGAAAAAATCTCAGTAATATCATATTAAATAAATTGCTGAGAGGGGAGAAAAAAGATGAAGATACAACATTGAAGATTATTGCTATAATCTATGCAAAATGTTATTTGGGAAAGAAATGGGAAAAGAAAAATATTATCCACCCACGTCCATTCCCATTATAGCTCTCAAAAGAGAAGGACTTATTCTGACTTTAATTTATTGAATTTAGTCTTACTGAATGATGGTTGAATTAACATTCAGGATCAAAAGGAATGCATTGTTTAAGGAAAAGTACATTGAGAAATTAGCCAAAAGAGAATTACATAAAAATTAATTCCAATGTTTTAGTTTAATTTAATGGGAGAGTGATTGTAGAGAAAAAGAGAAAATTATTATTACTAAAATTACTATTAATTAGAATTTTGCATTCAAAAAACTTAAACATTACTTTTCTTTCAAAGGATTACATAAAAAGTGACAAATGTAACCAAAATTAGAAGCCAAGTCTCTAGAAAGGTATTCACTAGTCTCTTTTCTGCCTCTTTTCCTCATTTGCTGGTCAATGCCAGTATTTTCAGGGTACTATTATCATCATGAAAAGAACCACATATTTTTTTTCCTTACAAAATGATTCCAGTTTGGAAGTGGATATTGTGTTGGTCTCCATAGCTGAGAAGTAATAAAAGTGTCATTACATCAGGGTGATTCTGATTCTGCACCAGAAAAGTACTTCACTTTATTCTCAACATCCATGGGGTGTCTGGCACTGTTCTAGTTGCTATAGTCATGAATGGAGGTTCAGAATAAGGAGAGCTGTACTGGAAAATTATACAGTTAGATATTGGAATCATTCTATTGAAAATGCTCTTAATTTCTCTGTAGGGAAAATAAGGTGATAATTTACTCTACCCCATAACTGGTTAGGGAAGTAAAATGCCTGTTAAAAAAAAAATCTTGGCTGATATTTCCTCAAGAAAAGAATCATTATCAAAATCTCTATTATGAGAATTCTGGAAGGTCAGAATAAAGATATGAGGTTCTAAAAATATCATCTTTTTTGGTAGTCTTAAGTAGTAATGTTTAATTCTATTAAGAAATACAAATCAGTTTGATCATAAGCTTGTCGTTTAGAGCAGTTGTAAAGTGGTGTTGATTGTAATTTAGTATTTTCTAGTATTAGTGGCCTAAGGTTGGACAATGATTAAAAACAAACAAACAAAAACATCTCACTTTAAGGAGAGTAATGAATTACAAAAGAGCAGGATGATTTGCTGAATATTTTTTTTGCCCCAATACATAAAGGAACAAAAACTGGAACTTACAGTGGTAATAGTGATTGGAGTGATCTTAATGAACCATTATAAATGACCACATTAAGAATTTTACAGGTGAAAGAGATGGATCTCAACCATTATTTTGTCCACTGCCTACCCAAAACCATAACAAATGAGTTAGTGTGAGCTTGAAACAACTAGTATTAAGGGAATCACTACCTCCTGAGGCAAATCATTCCAGTTTGATGGAGCTCTGATTATAATTTTTAACCTATTACCTTGTCTGAAGTTGAAATTCATTTATTTGTATCTCCTACTCATTATTCTTAGAAATTTTCAAGCCAAACAATCCTAATTCTCTTATATGTCAAAATTCTTTATGTGCTGTATTCCAGTTGTGTCTAACTGGTCATGACTCTGTAGACCATAACATGCTAATACTGTTCATGGGATTTAATTTAATTTAATCCAGTAAAGACACTGGAGAACTTTGTCACTTCCTTCTCCAATGGATTAAGGCAAATTGAAGTTAAGTGACTTTTTCAGGATCACACAGAGAATAATGTCTAAGAAAAAATATAAACTTAGGGTTTCATGATTCCAGAAAGAGAACTCAATTTGCTAAGTCACATAGCTGCCCCTCCTTAAATACTTTAAAGCTTTCATTTATTCACCACATCTTTTATTTTCTTCTTTACTTCAAATGATTCCACTTATTTTGCTTGATCTTCATATAGTTTGGATTTAAGGCCTTTCATCATCTTGTTAATCTTTCTCCTAATGTTATTTAACCTACCAATTTGTTTCACAATATCCAGGGAAATGTTTGTGTTTATTGTTATTTTTTTTATGCATTATTTGCTATCACCATCAACTTCATATGAAGTTGTCAAAGTTAGGAAAGAAGAAAGGAAAGAATGGAGGGAAGGCAGAAGAAGGGACAGAGGAAGGAAGAAAGGATGTGGAAAAAGTACCTAAGTTTTAGAGGTTTTTGATCCTCTTCCTCCCCTAGGAATGTAATATTGAATTTTATCATCTTGTCATTATAAAGCCATGAAACGGTATTGAGCAAAATGGAATATTTTAGAAAGATAAATATGATAGTAAAGTATTATATAAATTGTATTGGAATCTATATTTTAAGAAATGAACTTCAAAATTGGTTTTAAAAAGACAGAAAAAGAAAGAAAAATGTTATTTACAATGATTTATTAAGGTTACTTCTGAAATGATAGAATCTATTTTTTGCCCATATAAACATTAGATGGGGGCATAAGCTTAAATCATTTTTTTTGTCTGATGACAGTGAAATTACATATGGATGTAAGTGGAAGAACAATTGCTGAAGTATGGCAGTAGTTAATGGATTATGGCTCTTGAAGGAAAAAAAAATGATGAGTATGATCTTTTAAAAAAGCACTCATTCTCAGAACCCAGTAGAAAATTATATTATAAGAACTCTCAAAGGGAGAAAAAGGCTCCTATACACAAGAGTCTTGAGGTCCTCCTCAGCCACATTTCTTCCCTTTATATGGGACTGCCTACAGTTATATAGTTTCAAAGTTGAGCTAACCTTCCTCAGAAACATTATGTGTATGTAATAGTGTAACCTATTATGCAAGATAAGAGGAGGGTTACTTTTGGTAACTATTGTTTTATTATTCCTTCTTAGTAAATTCCTTTTCTAGAAGGTCATTGGGTTCTTCAAATTTATGGATAATATAGAATATACAAGATCGGGGTCCATCATCAATATTAATAGAATTCAGGGGGGAAGAGTAATCATCCTGTCTCTGACCACATAAACGAAATGAGTATCTAGTTAAGGAAATAGCTGAGAAAGGCTGCTATATATGTGTCATATTCCCCAAATTAGACTATAAACATATTCAAAACAAGGACAGTAAATATTTTAATTTTTATCATTAGCTGTAGGGCACAGTAAGCACTTAGCAAATTATCCATGAGTCTTTATAAATGCTAGTCAAAATTATTAAATCGAATGGAAGAAATTAAGGAGAGAGAATCTTATATTCGCATAATAACAATATTTTACTCAGGAAAATTCTTTTATTTTTAATCAAATAAACATTGCTAAAATACAGTAAGTCCAGGATATTATGGTTTTCATTTTATGTTGGCAATATCTCAGTAACAGGCCAAAAATCCATAAAAATTCTAATTATTCCATGAAGTTTTTGAGAATGTGGTCCATAATTCAACCTGCCTATTGGAAAGACTTTGTACTCTGGTGTTAGCACAGTCACTTGTGATAACAAAGGAGTTATCATAATAAGTGCAAGGGAACTTCTCAAAATGAACTCGGGATGACAATTATTTTTGATATAGAAGGTACCTGTCCAGTAATGTAGTTTTTATGCATTTTGTATGTCGTACAACATTTTAACAGTCTGATAAAGTTTATGAATCCAACATAACAAGAATGAAATATATACAGTATAAATATAAATTAATATTGACTGGGATTTTTGAGGGGGGACTCAATCAAGAAACTAATAGTTGGAAAGATATAACCTATGCTATAGAGGAAATTAAGGTTTTTTTGATATGTAGGTGAAAAGGGAAAATAATCCAAGTAAGGGTATATCCAGGTAAGAGAAAAAAAAATAGCAGATCTTACATCATAAATAAAAAACAAGATTGTTTCACTTATCATTATCCTCTGAAGAACTCTACTGAAAAATAACCCATTACATCTCCCAAAGCAGAACAATTAACTTCTGGACAGTTTTCATGGTTGTGAAGTTTTATTTTCTCATCAACCACCAATGTCTGCTTTTCACTCCATCCATTCCTTGCATGGTCCACATGCTCTTTTTTATGGAGTCAAGCAGAATACATATAGTATCCTTTCCTTAGGATGACCACCTAAATATTTCAAATCGTCCTTCTCTATCTTCCTCAAATATTTGTTTCCACATGGTTAGTAGTCTTAATTTCTTTGGCCCAACCCTTAGTTGGATGTGTGCAATGTATACTACACAGGGAGTGTTACATTGCAACTATTCTAACAAATATCAGATAGAGAATCCAATGAGAAATGATTGTTCTCTTTCTAATTACCTATGTTTATAAATAACATTTAATTCCTCTTTCAGATTCTTATCATACATAATTGAAAAACAGCCAAGCCCCATAAAGTCTTCCGGTTCATTTCCCTGGATACCTGCACAGTACTCTCTACCTATTGTGTTACAGTCTGTTCTTTCCACATTTGTGTTAATGAGATACAGAAATGATACCTACATAGCCCAATTAATACTTTTCAGTTGCAGTCACCCATGCAACCATATTTTTAAAGTCTATTTTAATCAACACAAAAATGATTTTAAAAACAGCAATCTGTTCAATTACTCATTTGACCAATTTCAATTACTCATTTCTGTTAATAACTCCTAGTTCAATTACAAAGATGAATGTGTATGGATGTTTAGGAAGTAGGGGGCTTTAGTTTTAACAGAGTCTATATCAATAGCATAATCTGTGGTCAAGGGCAAGTAATGAACTTCACTAGTTCCCAAGTTTCTTGACCTGTAAAAAAAAAAAAAAATACCAGTGTTTGTTATGCCACGGTTGTCTTTCATTATTCTGTTTCAGTGTCCCTCAATTGTCCTGCTCAGTTTCCCTAACTGTTCTACCTCAGTTTATAATTGTTCTGCTCAGTCCTGCAAAACCACTCCTCCCTCTTAAGCAGAATATTTGATAAGGGTAAAAGATCTTATATTTTAGAATATCAGAATGTTTCTCCCCATCCCAAGCTATCAGAGTATCAAATACCATCTTATCAAGATGACTTTCCTCATCTCCAGGATGCCTCCCCCCATTATGTCATCCCCATCTCCAGTGACTCACCTCACCCTGTCAGAGTCCCATTTCTGCTCTCAGCACCCTGACTCCACCGCTGCTTCGGTCTACCTCCTGTGAATGAGCCACATGTATATATGTCATTGAGGAAGCACATTGTTTGCTAGATTCTTGGAGATGATTATCTCATTTAGCGCTGGGACCAAACCATGGATCCATCTGTTCAGAGTAAATCTCTCCCTTTTAAATAAATTATTAAATACTCTTTAATCCCTATTTTGCCTCAGTTTCTTCAGCATTACATATTGAACTAAAATCTTGCTGCAATTCTTTTTAATTTTTATTATATTATTAAAACTTATTTTCAAAACATATGCATAATTTTCAACCTTCACCCTTGCAAAACTTTGTGTTTCAATTTTTTCTCTCCCTTCTCCTCCTCCCTCCATTAGACAGCAAGTAATACTATATATATATATATATATTAACCACATGCAATTCTTCTATACATATTTCCACAATTATCATGCTGCCCAAGAAAAATCAGATCAAAAAGGGGAACTATGAGAAAAAAATGAAAATGCAAATAACCAACAACAAAAAGAGTCAAAGTACTATGTTATGCTCCACATTCAGTTCCCACAGTCCTGTTTCTGCGTGCAGATGGCTCTCTCCATCACAAGATCATTGGAAATTGCCTCAATCATCTCATTGTTGAAAAGAACTAAGTCCATCAGAATTGATCATTGTATAATCTTCTTCTTGTGTTCAATGATCTCCTGGTTCTGCATATTTCACTTACCATTAGTTCATGTAAGTCTCTTCATGTCTCTTTGAAATCATCCTACTGATCATTTCTTACAGAACAATAATATTTCATATCATTCATATACCATAACAGTCAGCCATTTTCCAATTGATGGGCATCCATTCAATTTCCATTTTCTTGCCATTACAGAAAGGGCTGCCACAAACATTTTTGCACACGTGGGTCCCTTTCCCTCCTTTATGATCTCTTTGGGATAAAAGCCCAGTAGAGACACTGCTAGATCAAGTAGTATACAGAGAAATTTGCTACAATTCTTTCCAGATTTACCAAAAAATGGAAAAAAAAAAAAACTATACTGAAGGTAATATCTGTGTGTGTGTGTGTGTGTGTGTGTGTGTATAAAAAGAGGAGAAATTGTAGGAATCATCTATTCCAACTTTATTACAAATAAGAAAACTGAGATCTAGCTAGGGTAAATGGCTTAGCCACAGTAATAAATCTAGTAAGAGGCAAGGCCAGGAATCAATGCTACTTCAACTTTAAATTCCTATCATTAAGAAATCATAGGAACTATATCCAAATATGTATTGCATGTCTGGGCTCTCTTCCTCTCTCTCTCTCTTTCTGTTCTCTCTCTCTCTCTCTCTCTCTCTCTCTCTCTCTCTCTTTTTTTTTTCTCTCTCTCTCTCTCTGTCTTTTTATATCTCTCTCTTTCTCACAACACACACACAAAGACACATACTCTTATCTTTTATCTATCAATATCACTTATCCATCCATTTATGTATCATTTCAATGGATCCATACAGAAACATGAAGACTAGGTTATCCTATTCTTATTCTTATTATCATTATTATTCACATTTTATAATTGAAAAACTTGAAGGAAACAGACTTTAAAGTACTTTACCAATATCATGAAACTAGTAACAGTTTTAGGTCAAACTTAAATTTAGGTCTTCTGAGTCTAGGTTTAGCACTTTATTCACTGCATATTATTTCATCTGATTATTAGATAGATAGATAGATAGATAGAAATATATAGATAGATACTGTAACACTGTATGTGTACATCTATGTGCATACATATTTATGTATTTGTGCATTAAAATAAAGGATTAGATTTGGAGCTATAGTTTCACTAATACAGAAAATTCCCAGATGAAAAGCAACTCCTATCAATGTAATGTCCATTTTGTCTGCTACTGCTACTCATAGTCTTTGAGAGTTAACTAGGTCATTTCTATAAATATAATTTTATTTTTGTATTTAAACCCTGATAAGAAAATGATTTTATGAAGGTGAATTTTCAGTCACCATACAAGTATCTTTCACTCTTTAAGGAAGTGGAAAAGTTAGATCCTTGAGGAACTAATGAAAAATAAATGAACCAGGTATTGCCGACTTAGTTCATATGAACTCCTATGATATTTTAGTTTCCATAAAACACTTCTCAGGGTACCCCAATGGGTGACACTTTCTTTCCAGAAATTAATTTGTATCACTTTGTGTTTGCTTATATATTCTTTACTGACTAGTGTACATTTCATATTCTCTGTGCCCCTGCCCAGAGTATAATGTAAGATCCGTGAAGGCAGTTACTGCTTCATTCTTCAATTTGAATTCCCAAGGGCTAGTTCAGTGGTTTACAGATGCTAGTCAATTAGTTAAAAACTTATTTATTTTTCATCATTTCTTTTCCAAATAGAATACAAGTTCTTCAAAAGTAGAGATTTTCATTTGAGTATCTCCAGTACTCAACATGGTATTTTGTACATAGTAGCTGCTTAATAGCTGTTTGTTGCAAATGAAGAAAAAAATTATTTGAAAACATGTAATGAAGCTTTAAATGTTGTTGAACTAATAAAAACAAAAATTTCACAATGAGACCTTTGTAACTTTCCTCAGATTAAACATAATTTCTTTGGAGATGCTCACTTGCTTAGGAGGTATTTAGCTACCCTTGGCCAGAGGGAATGGAAGCCGGAATCTTCTGATAAGATAGATGCAATTAAAAATATTTTACTCTAATTCTAAGGATAATGTGAACTTAAAAGAAGACAAATGCTAATTTATCTGTGACTGTAGCCAACATATTCAATCCAGAAAAATAGTGATAAAAATTTAGCTAAATTGTAAACAATATAGACAACTTAATTGGGCAAAGAATTATATATTTAATGATCCACCTCTTTGAAAATTTCAGGTATTCTACTACATATATAAATAAAAATTAGATTTAGATTCATATGTGTGTATGTGCATGTGTGTGAATGCATGTATGTATGTATATGTGTGTATATCCTTTAAAGAGCAATTTTTTTTCTTTTTTCTCAATAGTATTTTTATTTTACCAACTATATGTAAAATATTTTTCAACATTCATTTTTGTAAGACTTTATTTTCTAAATTTATCTCCCTTCTTCACTTACCTCCCTCATCCTCAAGGCAACAAGCAATCTTATATAGATTAAACATATGGCAATCCTTTTAAACATTTCCATATTAGTCATTTTTTGAGATAAAAATCAGAATAGAAAGGGGAAAAAGAGAAAGAAAAAACAAGAAAATAAGGAAAAATATATAAATCCTATGCTTTGATCCACATTTAGATTCCATAATTCTCTCTATGGATAAATGGTATTTTACATCCTAAGTCTATTGGAATCATCTTGGACTACTACATTGCTGAGAAGAGCCAAGTTTGTTACAGTTGATCGTCACATAATCTTGCTGCTAGTGTGTACAATGTTCTGGTTCTGCTTACTTCACTTAGCATCAGTTCATGTAAGTCTTTTCAGTATTTTCTAAAATCATGCTTATCATTTTTCATAGAACAATGGTATTCCATTACCCAGTCATTCCCTTACTGATGAGCATCCTCTCGATTTCCAGTTCATTGCTATTACAAAAAGAGCTGATACAAACATTTTTTTTTTTCATGTTTGGGTCCTTTTCCCTCTATTATGATTGCTTTGGGATATATACCTGCAATGTTCTGGCTGGCTTTCTGGAGGTACTTTGGATGGGCCTTGGTTTCAGCAGAATAGACACATCCATCGAGGCTACAGTCTTTATTCTGGCCCAGTTTTGATCTTAGTAGAGGAGTAGAGGAGGCAGGAGAGCTACCAGGAGGATAGTCAAAGATAGAATGTCCCATTTCCAGTCCTTCTCAGACCTTAAGAACCCTATTACAATTACATCACCAAACATTCTGATTATGTGTGAACTAGAGAACCATTACATCACCATGACAAGTACCAAGTATATGTATATCAGAGAAGCATTATCTCATCAATTCCACTGAGTTAACACCTCACTGTAAGTATCCTTGTTTCAAGTATACTTCTCCAAAGTTTCGGCCCTCTGCACATACCAAGTAGGACAACTGCTGTATCAAAGACTGATCACAGTTTTTAGATATTAGAGCATAGATAAAGATTATTCTCCTGAAAAGTTGCATAATTTCACAACTAGACAAATAATGCAATAGCATCCTGATGAAAATAAGATTTTTTTAATACAATGCTTGTCTTGTTATGGTTTTGACAATACATAAGTTTTGGCAGAGCCACAATTGCAGAAAAAAGACAGTGACTCACTTGAGTTTTTTTTTTTTTTCTCTAAATTTCTTTCCAAACAACTTAAAATAATACCTCAAAGAGAATTATTCAATGATAGTACCCACAAAAGGATGGAGAAAAATAGATATTCAGATCAATGCTACTTAGAAAGTCTTTTGAACCAGGGTAAGAATAGAATTCAATCAAGCACAGGCAATGTTCTGTCAAGAAAGGAGTAGTTCTTACTTTGGCAAAAGAGCAGCAGGCAAGTGGGGCCACTCAGTTTGTAATAATGGATCTCAGACTTCTCAACCCACAGAAAATAAAAAGAGATCTAACAAATGATCAGGAGGAAATTGCAGAGATTCCTTTGTGGTCATTGAATGCAAAACTATCTTGCATTAACCATATGCAGATCTGGATTGTAGTCCTAGTTTGCAATTGGGACCATGGTCACAATTCTAGGGTAAAAAAGTGATCCACAGATCAAACAAAAATCAGGAGAGTAGGAAACACACCTGTAATTAGATCATGCAGATTTATAGACCACAAGAACTAGAGAAATAAACAATAATAAAGAAACTAAAGCTTCAGAACAGTACAGAACAGTACTTCAGAGCCCAACTTTAACAACAATTTAAAAGTCAAGAAATAATAGAAAATGTTCAAAAAATCATAGAAAGTTACTATGATAACAAGGAAGATTAAAACATAAACTCAAAAGAAGAAAATTAAATCAAAATCCCTACAACTAAAGCAAAAAAAAAATGCAAATTGGTTTCACTCCCAAAATTAATGGCCAAAAGATATCAAAAAGGATCTTAAAATCAAATCACTGAGACAGAGGAAAAATTGGGAAAATAAATCAGATTGATATAAAGAAAATTATTGTTAAAATGAGTTAAAATTGTGGCAAAAGGAGATCAAAGATATTAAAGGAAATATTTTGAAATAAAAATAAATAATTAATTTTTAAAATAATGAATAAATATTTAAGCAGACTAGTTCTAATGGTAAAAGGGTTACAAAAAGCAAGCAAGGTCCTTGCCCAGCAAAATTGGACAAATGAAAAAAAAAACATATAAAAATTTAACTAAACTCAAATTCTAAAAATCAGAATAAGTCAAATGGAAAAAAAAATCCTTAAGCAAAGAAATTTTTTTTTAAAAGTAGAACTGAGTAGGAAGAGCCAAGATGGCTGAATAAAGGAAGAGATACACCAGAGTTCTCCCCCAACCTTCTCTAAATATTTTAAATATTGACTGTAAATAAATTCTATGATGGTAGAATTCACAAAAAAATGAAGTAAAATAATGTTTCCAGTCCTACATGACAGAAAGTCAACAGGAAAGGTGTGTAACAAAGTAGAAATTGATATATGATTTTGATGGAATAGTATTATAATCTAAGAAATGACAAGCAGGATGCTCCCAGAAATGAAACAAAACACAAACAAACAAACAAAAATGCCTAGAAAGACATATTAAACTGATGCAAGGCGAAATTAACAGGGCCAAGAAGAATATTGTATATATTATCAAAAATAGTATATGATGATTAATTGTGGATGGCCTAACTATTTACAATAATGATAATATGAAGGACTTGTAATAAAAAAAAAAAAATATCCATCTCCAGAGAAAGAACTGATTAACTCTAAATGCAGATGGAAGGATACTTTTTAAATAAAATCTTTATTTTTTTTCTTTTTTTTTAGTCTATTTTCTTTTAATATGGAAATGTTTTAAGAGGTTACACATCTACCACTTATATTTAATTCATTAACCTCTCAAAGGGGAGGGAGATTGAGTATTGGGAGGAAGAGAATTAGGAACTAAAAAAGTTTTAAATATGCTGATGTTAAAATTGCCCTTACATGTAACTGCAAAAATATTGAAACAAAAATAAATATTACTTTTTTAACAATATTGCAAAAAAGCTGATTCATTCCTTTAAAGAGGATATGCTATGTCTAAGTATGATTTATGACATTCATTGTCTATGAAGATATTTATAGATTGAAATTTGGAAATATAGATACATAAATATGTGTATATAATAAAACTCAACTTTCCCCTGCACAATAGTAATTTATTCTTTTTTTTTTGCAATTATGTGTAAATATAAATTTCAAAGTTTGTTTTAGTAAAATTTTGTATTTCATTTTTTTCTCTTTCCATAGGATGTTCTTTTTCCTCTCCAAGACAGAAAGCAATCTTTATATTTTACATTATGTATGATCATGTTAAACATATTTTAATATTAGTCATGCTGTGAAAGAAAAGTCAGAAAAACAAGGAAAAACAAAACCTAAGGGGTAAAAAAAAAAGACAAAATAATATGCTTTGATCTGCATTTAATCTCTATAGTTCTTTTTTCTTCATATGAATAGCATAACATTGAACATGTAAAATTTTTAAAAGTTAATTTACTGGTTTTTCTAAAAGTTTTAATGATAGATTGATTGACTTCACATCTAGTAGGATTATGGTGGGATTGAGATAATGTCATTATGATTACTGTTGGCATGAGGATACAGAGGGAACCAATTTATGACTCCATATCATGATTCTACTTTAGCTAGAATAGTCATTCTGTCAGTTGGTTGAAGACAGTTTTTTGATCATCACCCTAATATTATTTTAGGACAGTCTTCATTTAGTTGGGCTTTTTAAAGAAAAAAAATGCTTACAAGGCATGATGGTTCTCAAATTCAATCACAGATTCACTTGCTAATACCTTAATTTTGAAGATTTTTCCTGTGCTATGCAGAAAGATTGTTGGTCATGGATTTATTTATTGACTCTCCCTTTCCCCCTGAATAGTAGAGACCATTGGAATTATTTAGTTAGACTAATTTCCAAAATGTCCTCCATAAGATCTATAATGGATAATCACCCAGACTAAAAGTAATAAATTCTGATGCCTGAAAATACATTTTGATTTAGAGAATCTTGCCATATTTTTTATCAGTTCTAGTTATTAAAAAAAAAGGTGGTCTTGGGGAAAATAAATATATAGTACCTGCTACATGCCAGGCATTGCACTAAGAGTTTATACAAATATTATTTAATTTGATCATCATAAGAAACCTGTGAAGTTGATACTGTAGTAATCTGAATTGAATACTTTAGGAAAATGAGATAAACAGAGGTTAAAAGACTAGCCTAAATGATCCAGCTAATAAGTGTCTAACACAGGTCTTCCCGACTCTAGGTCAAGTTCTGTCTTCTTCACTGTTGCTATTTAGTTACTCATGGTTAGAATAAAACTGTGAATATACCTCCACCTCATTTAGGAAAGGTCCCTATAAACTCTGAAAGATCAAAGTGCCCAGGATCTCAATGGCAATAGAGAGTTGCTTCAGTTTTTCAGGTTGTAAGGTCAACTTGTTTCTCTATTCTGTCATGTTCCTATCAGTATATATAAAACATTTATATATATATATATATATATATATATATATATATATATATATATT
The DNA here is from genome assembly GCF_902635505.1 of Sarcophilus harrisii. Taxonomy (NCBI): domain Eukaryota; kingdom Metazoa; phylum Chordata; class Mammalia; order Dasyuromorphia; family Dasyuridae; genus Sarcophilus; species Sarcophilus harrisii. The sequence goes on along the minus strand of NC_045427.1, from coordinate 11,239,259 downwards.
ATTATATATAATATAATATAATATAATTATATTATATATAATATATAATAATTATATATATATTATATATATACACACATACACACACATTGACCCAATATTTGGGAATAATGGGAAGAGGTTCAAGACTTTAGCTCTTAGACCTTATTTTCTGCTTTTCTCATACTGTCTGGCCCTTAGGAGTAGGATTTTTTTCCCTCTTTGCTCCTAATTTTCTTGGTAGGTATAAGGCATAGTGAATAGAGTGCTGGGTCTGGATTCAAAAAGAGACTCAATTTCAAGAGTTCATATCTAGACTCAGACACTTATCAGCTGTATAACCTGGATGCTTAATTAATGCTTATTGTTGTTGTTGTTGTTGATGATGATGATTTAAATTTATGATGTCTCATGACATGCAAGAAAATTCCCCAGTCCTTTTGAGGCAATTTCAGAAATATATGAGATTTTCAAAAATGTGCTTGGCATAACTAGGTACACCCTAATGTCTCCAAAATTCCTTTAGATTTAATACTGTGACATGCTATTTGTTTTTAAAATATTTTAAACTAAACTAGCTTTTCAAGTAAATTAGTTTTTGTTTTGATGTTAAGAGTTTTCATTTAATTTTTGTTTATTGAATTTGATGAAAACAAATGATATCCTTTATGATTCATCTTTCAACAAAAGTGTTTCTTCATAAAAAAGAAAGAAAAAAAGAAACTATGAATGAGGACTTTCCATTTGGTACATTATACCCATATGTCTTTAGCAATAGTGAGTATCTAATCTCCCTGAGGACAAGGACTGTTTCCTTTTTCTCCTTGTATCTATCCCCAGGACTTATTCAAATCAAAAATGTGTAGTGGGAAGGGACTGAAATTAGAATCAAGGAGTCTTTTATCCAATACTTGCCTTAGAAATGTACTAATTGTGTAAGCCTGTGAGTCAGTCAACCTCTATATGCTTCTAATTTGTTTACTAATTTTAAAATGAGATGTTTGGACACAAGTATAGCTATAATTCCTTCTAATTATAAATCTAATCCTACCTCTGGTACATATATCAGTTGACAAAACTTTTTTACCTCTCAATGATTTTGATAGCCCTGACTACAGTTTTCTAGACTGTACTGACATTTCATTCATTGACTATTCATTGAAAAACTCCTCAAGAAGGAATTCCCTATACAAATGAAATCACAATTCTAGTCACTATCTTTATGCCAGATCCTGATAGAGTAAAGACTTACTAAATGAATTTATTGGCAGATGACTTCATCTCATAGTGCCCCAGGCTATTACCTAATCCTACAAAGCACAAAAGACATATCAATCCAATTCTACAAAATGCAGAAGAGTTGTCAATCTACATCAATGAAATAGTTTTGTTTGCATGGGTTTCCCTAAACCAGTTGAATCACAGGTTTGAACAAAAGGGAAATATTTTAAAAGAATTATTTTATGTTGTGCTGAACACTTTTTTACATAAAAATCTGTGATAACCATACTAGCACCCAGGATACTTAGAATGAGCTGGAGTCAGGATAAGCAAAAGTCCTTGGCTTTATTCTTGGTCTTTAGGGGTAGAAGTGAAGGGGATGGAAGTAGGATCTCCGCAACTGCCTTCTTCCTTGTCCATGGACAAAGTGACTCTGGTTAGTCTTCCTCCACTACCTAGTCCCTCCTACAATCCTCTGTATACACCAATCATCAAGCCAGGGCAGGATAGTGGGAAGGGCCATTTTCCAAGTATATGCCCATAGAGCATGGTCCAATTGGTAGTTAGCCTCAAGTGCTCAGCTGCATCGACTCAAGAGTTCCAGCCCTCTACAGAAATCAATCTGCTATTCACCTTCTAGCTCAAACCAAATATAATTTAACATCTCTTTTACAACATATTTCAAATACTTGAATATAATTATTAAGTTTTCTCTAAGCTTTCTTTCCCCCACACTAATCAACTATGGTTCTTCCAGTGACTAGCCTCTAACTGTGTCATTCATACTGCACATGCTGATATCACATTAATGGTTGTGAGAGGTCCAGTTTGATTGTCCTCAGGCGTATATACAAAATGCATGAATATGGGGATAGGACTTCTTTATTTATTCCACGGAATTCTTCTTTCAAAAAGGGCAATCTCCAGTAGGACCAGTATCAAGCTTAGCTCCTGTTAACAGAAAGTATAACAAAGTCAAAAATATTAACTTAGACATGAATTTTCAAATCTGGAACATATTTGAACAATTGTAATAAAATAGGAAAAATTATTTAAAGCACAATTGAAGCCCCAAATGCCCAATAGAGTCTTGCACACACAATCAAGTATCTTTGTGTGATTTAGTTCTTAGTTATAGTTACAGTAACACATAAGGGCTTTCAATTTGTCATACAGCTAATTTGAAGAAAGTTATGAACAACAGACTTTAATCAGTAGAGTCATGAAAATGTTACCTCTGCTCAAGTCCTACTTTATTGCTTGATTGACTTATATGGGCTCTAGAAAATGGAGATCCTGTGAACTGCCAGCTTCTCCACAATTGAAGGTACCCAAAAGTAGAACAGTCTACTTCAGTAGACAGCAGATGCTGCTGGAGGAGGTCTTGAAGACCACTCCTTGGAGGCTATACATGAAAAGGTATATTATTGAGCAGCTGATTATTTATATTCATCTATATGTGAATATTTGAGAAGAATTTTCTTTCCATAACTGTCAGGATGGTTTGTTTTGTTAGATTTTTAGATAGGACTTATTTTCTGTGAGTCACAGAAATGCATTGACTTCTTCTACCTGGAATAATACATTGACCCCAGAGATTTCTTCCAATATCTGGGTCCATATGAATACATTAGTTTTATTAGATTCTTGTTATTTTAACAAACTTCAGAAAAAGGTCACTTTCTATGTCCATCAATAGACATACTGAAACTTCAAAAAGCCCCTATTTAAAAATTATTTACCTCACATAGATATCTTTCTCCACAATTTACCTATAAAATAATATAAAAATATATAAAATATATATATATATATTTTATGGACAAAGACATAAAGATATAGACATGTATGAAACATATTACATAAAAAGACAGAAAGATAGCAAGATAGGTAGACACACAGAGAGACTGACTGACAGACATGGATAGATAGAAAGATAAGATAGGTAAGTAGGTAGATAGATATAGATAGATAGATAAACAGACAGGTAACCAATAAAAGAAACCCATTCAGATTAAAAGGGACTAGAGAAGGCATTCTACAGAAAGGAGATTTTAGCCCCAAACTTGAAGTAATCCAGGGAAGTCAGAAGGAAGAGATAAGAAGGGAGAATATTTTAATCATTAAGGATAATCAATGAAAATATCAGGAGTTGGGAGAGGGGCCATGTTACTCAAGGAACAGCAAGGAAATCTGTATCACTAGCTTGAAGAGTATATGTGTGCAGATGGGTGAGTATTGTAAATTTTAAGAATACTAGAAAAATCTAGGAACAGATTATAAAAGACACTCAAATCCAAACAGATCATTTTATATTTGATTCTAGAAATTATAGAGAAACATTGGAGTTTATGTAATAAAGCATGGTATAGTCAGAGCTTAGAATATGGAAAATAGTTTTGAAAGCCGAAAGGAGCATGAATTGGAATAGGGAAAGACTAATGAAATATACATCAACCTGTAGTCTTTTATAATAGCCTATGCATGTGATAACAAAGGTTTGCCATAATATGTCAGAAATATTACAAGAGAGATGTTACAAAAGTAGAATTGGCAAGACTTGGCAAAAAAAAAATAAAAATGATTCAAGAGAGTGAACAAGAGTGAGAAGTGATGGATGACAGCTGGGTTGTGAATAAGAGACTGTGAGGAGGATATTGCCATCATCTGCAATAGGTCAATTAGTAAGAGGACAGGGTTTTCTTTGAGAGGTAACTAATTAATTCAGCTTTGGATATATTGCACTTAAAATATCTTCAAAATATATAAATTTCTAAAATATTAAAGATTTCTAACAGCACTTGGAGATACATGAGATCAGTAGAAAATGTAGAAAAAAAGATAGATTGAAGCATTATCAATATAGACATGCTAACTGAATTTTTAAAAGCCAGTAAGATACACAAGTGACTCTTCAAAGAGTGCTAAGGACATCCATGACTGTCAGGAATGACCTGACTTAACAGTCCACAAAGGAAACTGAAATGGAATGGCCAGAGAATAGGAAAAATTCCAGGAGAAAAGGTAAACAATAGTGAAAATAGTGTATGATGAAGAAGGTGATAATGTGAAAACTTGGATAAAGGTAGAGAACGAAGATTAGGAAAAAACCACTAGTTATGGAATTAAGTGAGCTTTTATAATGTTGGAGATAGTGATTTTAATCAAATGAAAAGAATAAAAGCATGAAAGTGGAGAGTTAAAGAGTAAGGGGAGAGGAAATGGATGTACATACTGTAGACAGTAATATTTTAGCTACAGAGAAAGACTTGCCTTTTTTTAAGGCAGTAGATATATAGAACAAGAAAGATAAGTGGAACACATGAAGATTTTTCAATATGGTGGAGAGATGAGCATACTAGTAAATAGTAGGAAAGACTCCAATAGACAGGAAAATGTTGAAGGTTAATAAGAAAGTGGGGGAGGGATAGACTGAATAATATACTAGAGAAGATGAGATGTAATGTGATTAATTTTGTAAGGAGAGCTATTGATTTCAGCAAGGAGGAGTCATTTCTTCCTGTGAGACAAGGGAGAAGATGTAGATAGTGGTAGGTTTTATGACTGATCTGGGCTGAGAGGGAGGGGAAAAGATGAAACTCTCAGTGGAAAACCTCAATTTTTTCAGTAAAATATGAAACAAAAAACAAAGTATTCTACTGAGAAAAGTGGAGGGGTGGGAGCCATGACAGATCTCAGCAGGGATGGAAATATTTGGAAGAGTTTCTGTGTTATGTGGGATCGTGAAATTATTTTGGAAGATATAGAAGCCTCAAAGTTCATTGACACACATTTGTAGGTAACTGAATCAAAACTGTTATGTGGGTGTCTCTACTTTTTATCAGCATCAAATCTGTAGGAGCATATGTAGTGCATGGTGGACATAATCCAAGATATGCTAGGTACTAGATGAACTAGATGGCAAAGTGTTGGAGCACCAGCTTGTAGAAAATAATTTGTTGTTATTCATTTCCCCCTATAATCATTGTAGAAAAAAAAACTAAAAGGTTTGACTTAACCTATATGATTTCAAGCTGTTTCTGAATTCCACCTGTTGGCAGTCTTATATTTTCCCATAATACAGACCCCTTATTATTTTTCATTAAACATATGTAAAGAACAGTTAATTATTATTTTTAAAAAGCTGGTAAACAAGTTAAGCCAAATATGGCACCACCAAAGTCTCTTATGCAAATGTTGCTTTTATTTCAAGGGAAAATTAATTACAACCTATAATGATATTCATCCCAGTGGTGGTACAAATGAAATCTGAAGTCGGTATAAGCTAAATGGAAAATCAGGAAGGAAAGAGGGAGAAACAGGAAAGAAAGCATGTAGGAAGAAAAGAAGGAAGTACAGGAAAAAGGATAGAAAGCAGGAAGAAAATAACTCATGAAAATAATTATTGCTTTATCTTGTCTTTGCATTTTCATAAAGCAAAACATCCTCTTATCTCATGGCTGTACCATAGCTACATTCCCTCACCTGGTACACTTCCAGGTTCCACCGTTTCTCAAAACTGATAAAGGCCACCACAGCTGCAGAGTATCAAGGGGAGAGATTCCTAGCCAAACAGATGGTGAGAAAAAGTTAATTGATCCACTTGGGAAGATGATGAGTTTACCAGGTCTTAGCTCTAGCAAGAGGGAATACACAGGAAATTACAAGGGTATGTCTGAATTTAAATATGAGCTTGTTTTTCATTTTTTGAAATCTCCCATCAAATCTCACCCAGGATGCTCCAACAGTTGGGCAAGCAGTACAGGAAATCCAGTCATTAAGAATAAAGGCCTCAATGATGAGGAGGTTCAATTAAAGATGATTCTATGCAATTTGGCAAAGTGGATTTAATAACAGATTTGGAATCAGGGAAGCCTGGGTTTAAATTCTGTATTGGAAATTTACTAGTTGCATGACCCTAAACAATTATTAAACATTTCTCAGCTCAAATTTTCTCATCTATAAAATGGGGATGAAACTGCCCTTTCATCATTTCTTTCTACACAATAGTATTCACATTAATGTTCCATAATTTACTTAGCAAGTCCCTAATTTGTGGATTTCTGCTCTTAACCACCATGAAAAGAGCTGCTATAAATATATGTATGCATATGTAGACTTTATTTTCTTTGAGCATTTTGCATTGTAGAGCTAATGGTGGAGCCAAAGATTATACCAAGTTCATGTTTTGTGGCATAATTTGAAAATTGTTATCCAGAGTGCCTCAACCAATAGTCATCCATAATGGTTCAATGTTCCTGTTTGTTACATGACACCTTCCATTGGAGACCTGGAGCAAATTTCAGTGGGACCATGCGGTGAGAAATGACACCAAAATAGACTCTGGTCTGGAAAGGTAAAGTGGTTTGAATAGAACCTAAAAAACAAAGTGTATTAAATCCCTAAATAAATTAACAAGGATTAAATAAAAAAGAAGCACATGGGATAGGTCCAAGCCCAATTATAAAAGAGAATGGGAGCTGAAAGGGAGGAGGAATTGAAAGGCAATGGAAGCCTAACTGTCTCTACATTATTGAGCTTAGTGATAATAAGGGGAAAGTAGCTCTTAGATAATACTATAAGTTTTCTAAAACACTTTATATACATTCCCCAGCTAATCTGCATACATGGGAATTTTCCTATGATAATTAAATGACAAATACAATCTAAATATCATATCTGTTTCTGTATGTATGCTTATATACATATAGATTTGTTGTGATTCAGTTGATTCAGTCATGCATATGTGTAATATTCTTCTCTTAAATATAATGTTCTCCGAATCCAACCATTTTGGAGAGTAGTTTGGAACTATGCTCAAAAAGTTATCAAACTGTGCATACCCTTTGATCCAGCAGTGTTACTACTGGGATTATATCCCAAAGAGATTATAAAGAAGGGAAAGGGACCTGTATGTGCATAAATGTTTGTGGCAGCCCTTTTTGTAGTGGCTAGAAACTGGAAACTGAATGGATGTCCATCAGTTGGAGAATGGCTGAATAAATTGTGGTATATGAAAATTATGGAATATTACTGTTCTGTAAGAAATGACCAACAGGATGATTTCAGAAAGGCCTGGAGAGACTTACACGAACTGATGCTGAGTGAAATGAACAGGACCAGGAGATCATTATATACTTCAACAACAATACTATATGATGACCAGTTCTGATGGACCTGGCCATCCTCAGCAATGAGATCAACCAAATCCTTTCCAATGGTGCAGTAATGAACTGAACCAGCTATGCCCAGAGAAAGAACTCTGGGGGATGACTAAAAACCATTACATTGAATTCCCAATCCCTATATTTATGCGCACCTGCATTTTTGATTTCCTTCACAAGCTAATTGTACAATATTTCAGAGTCTGATTCTTTTTGTACAGCAAAATAACGTTTTGGTCATGTATACTTATTGTGTATCTAATTTATATTTTAATGTACTTAACATCTACTGGTCATCCTGCCATCTGGGGGAGGGGGTGGGGGGTAAGAGGTGAAAAATTGAAACAAGAGGTTTGGCAATTGTTAATGCTGTAAAGTTACCCATGCATATATCCTGTAAATAAAAGGCTATTAAATAAAAAAATAAAAAATAAATAAATAAAATAAAATATAATGTTCTCTGGGAGCAGGTTTCTTGGGGGGGCTTCTGGAGGTAGCCTTAGTTTCAGTTCAATATAATAATCACCTCAAATGTAGCCAGGTATTAAAAGTCCAAATCTTTTATCGTCTCTTCGAAAATCTTATCTCCTTCGCTTGGGGCTGGGCTAGTTTTCTGGAGGCCTTCTGGATCTTGGTTTCAGTGTTCTCCATAGGACAGCCTAACACCACTTCTCTGTCTTCCTTTGTTCTTCCTGACTTCCATCTCTGGCTTGTGAATCTCCTCTACTGAATCCTGGATTGTGAATCTCCTGGAGTTGATCCTGGTTGAGGCTTCTAGCTTATATATGTTCTCTTAAAGGTGTAATCTTGTGGAACTGTAGTAAGTACTATATACATCTAGAGAACTGTTAAGTACCCTGCTAAACAACCATTGTGTCTATCAATTCCACTGACTTAGCATCTTGTAACAATTCTAACACATATTGTGTATGTACTTGTAAATATGAATATATATACATATATACATGTGAGGATGTATATTTACATATACACACATATAATTGTCATATATACTTATAGCTATATCTTTGTCTATTTCTCTATTTTGGACCCAATATTTCTTTCCTCCTCTCCTCTTCTTTTTTTCCCCTTACCCCTGAAAGACTGGATGCCTTGTTGTACCCATTTTGGAAATGCAAGGAATATTCACAAGCCAAATTTCCCTAATGATCAGCACAGTGGCTCTGATATGCCATGGTACTGACCTGGATTGGCCTTTAGACCTTTGAGATAGCCTGGTGACCATTTGGCTTCTGTGGGCTCATTATATTGATGTCAAACATAGTGCAAAATCTTGATTGCTTTAATCCATGGCAATTCAGATCTCCACAATTCAAGAGATCCAAAGGTCTCTACTTTCCTGTTATGTAGTATAATTATGTTCTATCATTTTCCTGCAGTTCTTAAAGTTTAATGAGAAATTGAGAGTGTTGGATAGCCTAGTAAGCAATATAAATAGAATGTAATTGTATTTAAAGTCAGAAGATCTGAGATTATGTCTGTGCGATTTTGACCATATCATTTCAGCTCACTGTCCCTCTGTTTCTTCACCTGTAAAGCGTATTTGTGGGGATTTATGACCTCTGGCAGCTCTACTTTCTACATGTCTAATCCTACGGTGCTAATGGTATCTCAGGAACAAAAAGTTACTTTTTCAAAACTAGCAGTCACAGCTGTTAGTTTTAACCAGTCATCAAGAGGATGGTTAATATGAGCCATTTTGTTTCTTTCTCTTTCTGTCTCTCCCTGTCTCTGTCTGTCTCTCTTATACACACACACACACACACACACACACACACACACGTATAATCAACCAATTGGATGGGGAAATTAAAGCATGTGCTTAAAGGCAAATTAAAGTCACACTAAAACCTTTGGAACCCCTTGAAGAATATTGCTATCCTTTAGATGTGAACCCCAAAATGCCTTTTTATTCATGAGATATGTCTCCAATTCCATGTGTGTCTCTTGAGAAACATAGGAATTGCAATCCTATTGTAATAGAGCAAAAATACAATTTTATTTGTAAGAAAATGTTTTAAAATCAAGGATAAATGACATGCTCCATTTTCTTTCTACTATGTTTTTTTTTTTTTTAAGTTTTCAAAGTTTCTTTTTTTTTTAAAGGAGTTTTGATCTGCAGGTTTCAAAAGTCATCCAAAATCACGCAACTATGGATAGGTGGGAGCAGAAGGAAATGGAATAAATGGCATCCTAATGTTGCCAGTCCCTCAACCTTCTCAAACACAAATCTTTAAACAGAACAAACCAGTTCAGGGCTCCTTTGCCTCTAAAGAAAGTTCTCCTTTCATTATTATAGTGCTCTCAGAATCCAAGGCTTGATTTCTGTAATTATACTGGCAGGCAGTACAATCTGTGTATTATAGAGGAGACTAAAAATATTAGATGCAGAATTACACTGATTACTAGGGAATGGTACAGGGCATTGTCCTGGTGAAGGGGTGGATGAAAGGCAGCATGCGAGGTTTATTTTTAAAACTTAATTGTGTTACTTTTCATGGTGTGATTTACACAATTTTGTGAAATTTTTATACTTTACCTGTCTCTCTGATGAGATGACATATCTGTCAACACACATAAGTGATGGAACAAATGCTTAAGCACCTAATATGAATCAGGTACAATGCTAATTTCAGGGAACAGGATAAGAAAAAAATAATCTGTGTTTCCAATTTATACTCAATTGAGGGAAACATCATATATATATATATGTATAGTATACATATATATGTCTATATAAACATATATGCATAAGTATATATGACACACATGTATATGTATTAAGTAAATTCAAGGTAATTTTAAAAGGAAGAGACCCAGCACTAATTATTGGGAGCTTTTAAGGTAAAGGATAAAGCAAATATAATGTAGGAGGTTGCACCTGGGGTGAACCTTGAAGGACTGGAAATATATGAGAAAAAAATAAAGAAGGATTAGTCACTAGAATTTAGTCAGTAGAGTATAGGATTCAGAATAAAGAAAACTTAATTTCACATCCTGTCTTAGATGCTTAGTGTTTATGGTGCCTGAAAAAATAACCTTATCATTATCTCTCTGTTGTGATATCTGTAAAATGAGGACTTTGTTAATATCTTTCTGGTGTGACAATCAAATGAGGTAGCATTTATAAATATAAAACTTTTATAAATGCTGCATGTTATTGTATCATGGAGGATGGCCTCTATTAACTAGGGGAGTTTAGAAATCTCTAGTTGACCAGTGTGGTTGGAACATAAAATATGTGAAAGAAAATTTTGAATGGAAAAGTGAGTTGAGAAACAGATTATAAGAGGCCTTTAATTTCAGGTTTAACACCTACATTTTACTATAATTGAAGAAATGACTCAGAACTGGGCATTTCCCTTATTGGACAAATATTGTTAAATTTGTTTTTAGGGAGAGAATTCTGGAGAGATGGTACAGTAGGTGAGAAAATTCCAAGATCTCCAGATTATTTCCACAAACAACAAATTTGTGCACCAGGGCAAACATAGAACAGTGTAAAGCAAAGATTTGTGGCAAAAGAGGATTTTTTTTCTAAAAACAACCTCTGAAGACTAAAAGAAAAACCCCAGACCTAGGGTTTAACTGAACTGAAATATAAATACCTCCAGGCTTGCTCCTGGAAAACAATGATAGGGAGCCCCTGGGCTAGATGGGTTCAAATGGAGCTTTTTGGACACATCAGAAATCAAAGATCAGATCTGGGGAAGATCGAGTGAACCTTTCTTGATTGAGTGTCAAACCCAGTTGTGCTGCTGACATACAATTCTAGGGGAGAAGGAACCAGCACACTGGGAATGCAGAAGCAGTAGGACAATAGGAATGTTGCTGGCCAAGAGCACTTGAAGATAGAGGCACTTTGTTTAGGGTTCCAGGTCAGAGGGAAGAATGGAAGTGAAGCTATAAGGACCCCCACCCCACCCCACCCCAGAATTAGAAGTGCTTTACATTGCTTTTTAAGAAATGAACAAGCAAAGAAGAAACAACCCAACCAAGAAAGATACTAGGGATAGGAAAGATGGGGTTCATCTTCAGAGGGAGATTGTAAAGTTATAAAAAAAAATCTTCCATCCCAAAGAGTAATGTTAAATGATTACCTTCCCAAAAATAGTGTAGAAGAACTCAAAAAAAAAAAAAAAACTTTAAAAATCAAATAAGAAAGACTGAGGAAAAAATAAAAAGAATCAATTTAAGGAAAACAAGATTATAAAAAGAAAGTCAGCCCACAAGAAAAGGAGATTCAGAGTTTTAAGGAAGAAATAACTCTTTGAAAATTAGAACTGAGCAATGGGAAGCCAGTAAAATTACAAAAGTCCAAGAAACAATAAAATAAAATATAAAGAATAAAAAATATAAAAGAAAATTAAACATCTTGTAAGAAAAACAAGATCTAGAGAACATATCAAGTAGAGAAATCATAAGAATAATTGGATTACCTAAATGTTATGACTATAAAAAAATTTAAATGATACAAGAAATAATCAAAACAGTCATGAATAGAACAAGAGGTGAATATAGAAATAGAAAAAAAATTAAAAATTACTAATCACCACCTCAAAGAGATCCTGCAAGAAAAACAATCGGTAAATTTGAAAATCCCCAAATCAAAGAGAAAATTTTAGAAGTAACCAAACAACAATTTGAATATGCTAGAGATAAAATAAGAATTGCACAGGATTTACCAGTGGATATCATAAAAGACTGCATGTCCTAGAATATTATACATTGACAAGCAAAAGAACTAGGGTTGCAGCCAAAAATATTATGTCTACAAAACTTAAGTACAATATTGAATGGGGGGAAACTGATATTAAATGAACCATCAGATTTTCAGGATTTTGTCTAAAATAAACCTGAACCCAAAAGAAAATTTAATATATAAAAAACCATATAAAACCTAATTTCAAGGGACTCAATAAAGACAATTTTTTTTTTTTTTGCACAGAAGTTTAAACCATATAGCAAAAATTGACATTAATTATTAGGTAATCCAAAAGAATGGTGAGAGTAGAGTTGAGTATGATATGACTCCAAAAAGAAAAAAAAAAACAAACAAAACAAAAGGCAAAAATGCTAATTATGCTATATGAATGAGGTGTGACAGCAAGAACCAATACAGAATTATTAGGTGGGAGAGTAGAACTGATAAATTTGATAAAGCATTTTATCCAGAATGAGTTTAAAAGGAAATAATATATACATATAGTAAGAAGAATATAGCACTTTTCAAAATCTATAAAGAAATAAGAAGGGACAGATCAGTGGAGTATAGAAAGATATGTAAGCAAAGGAAGTAGGATATGATGTGTATATTAATAAGAAAGGGATAAAATAGAAGGGAAAGGGTCAAAGAAAGGGTAGTGAAGCAGAGAGGTTAAGTAATGGCAAAGCAAATTAATAAGCAGAAGTAAGATAGAAGAGTAAAAAGAAATAGAAAACAAGAGACATGCACAAACTTAATAACAATAATGAGGAGTAGTAGAATGTGTATGTATTTCTAAATGCAAATATGTATGTGCATGTGTACACAAGAAATAACTGTGTTTACTGCAGCTTCCTTGGGAGATGTGGGGGGAGGAGGAAAATAAAGTAAGAAGAGAACACAGCAGCAGCAAAGAACAAAAGAAAACCTACCAGGATGCAAAGAAAAGATGGAAAGTTATAAAAATAATGTTTCTATCATTATGTATCCTTTTTTGAAATGGAAATTTATTGTTATATATTTTAAATCATCCCTGATATTCTGATGGACACATAGTGACTTTTTTCTTTGTTTTATTTTATGTTTTTCTTTTTCTGTCTTCATTTCTTTTTCATTTTATCTTTTTTTATTTTGCATTTGTTTTAAATATTTATATTAAAGAAAAATAGAAAAACATTTCTAAAGAAGTGAGTTTCATAGAATCTTTCAGAAAAATGTTTCATCTTAAAATGAACCAGATTTTGGTGAATAGGAACTGAATCTGTGATTCAGAGGTATAAGAAATTCACAGTGAGAACACTACTTATATCAATATACAGTGACAACTTGCCTGTGACTTAGAATCTTGAAGAATTGGGTAAAAATCTTTAAGATTAAATTATTTCCTCCAAGGATACATAAACAAGATGAGTCAAGAGTATCACTTGAACCCTATTTAGTGGCTTCAAGCCTGGCTTTTATTTTTTATGTAGTTCTTGTGGATTTTTTAAAAGTTGTGTCTTTACAGATATAAACTATTTTTATGATTCAATGTATATTGGTGCCTGGATATTTAAACATGCAATTTAAGGGTTTAACTCTTATCAAACTTGACATTTTTATTGTTGAAAAAAAAAAAAAACAGCAGGAAGGCATTTGGAAATCAATGGAAAGCAATTATGTGCTCTCCAAGAAGAAGAATGTTGAAAAATTACCTATGCATATGTTTTGTAAATTAAAAAAAGTTTTAATTAAAAAATTAAAAATATGTAAAACAAAATAAAAAATAAATAAAATTAGTGGGAGGAATAAAATTAAAGAAATACATTCCATTCTTATGTGAAAATAATCCCTGACTGAAGCAGGTTAAGGATTAATACAATATGATAAAAAAACTTAGTAAGACATTCTCTAGTATATAATCTACCTGTGAATGAAGGAATAAATAAAATATTATTAAATACAGAGCATTGTATAAAGTACTAATGATATAAATATAAACGAGCCAATTCCAGCCTTTAAGAAGTTTACATTCTAAAAGGGAGAGACTATGTGGGTTTTGGTTTGGGAAGCCAGGAATGTTAGGACCAGAGGGAATGATATGACTAACAACAACAAAAATAATACTAATGATGAAAATAATAATGTTCATGATGATCATGATGATAATAGCTATGACCTCCATAATGCATCATGCACTATTCTGAGTGTTTTATATTATCTCACTCAATTCCCAAAACAACTCTAAAGGTAGGTATAGTTATTATATCTATTTTGAAGATTATGAAATTGAACAAACAGAAGTTTTATGTCATCCTGGAGTTATAGAGCTAGTAAGTGTCTAAAACCAAATTTGAATTCAGGTGTGGAGCACTATCCATTATATTACAATATGAAAACAAATACTAAACAAGAAATATGCTTCCCTGAATTGTGAGTCGCTGTGGTAAGGCCGAATTGACAAGCTCCCAATCCTGTAAACTATTCCCTCGCACCACATTTCCCAGCCATATATTTTCACTATTGACAAATTGTTGATATTTTTATTAACTTTTTTATTTCCATCTTGTGTCTCCCATTAGAATATGAACTACTTTAGGGAGGAATACATGATTTTTGCCTTTCTTTATGTCCTCTGAACTTAGCACAGAGTCTGAAAAACAAGTGCTTAACAGAAACTTCTTGATTGACTGAATAGCCAAGGTATTATAATTTATAAAATAAATAAAACATTAGAAATAGAAAGTAATCTCCGAAGGAAGACATCACAAATAGGGAAGGCATCGGGGGAGTAGAAAAGGCTTTTTACCAAAGGTGGAATTTAAGATATTCATTGAAGAAATCAAGGGAAATCAGAAGATGGAGGTGAAGATTATTTTCATGTTTTGAAGTACCCAGATAAGATACAATGAGTTGTAAAGTAGAAGTTCCTAGGAGAGAAAGAACTGAAAAAAAAAAAAAAAAAAAAAAAAGGCTAGGGTTGAAAGATGGGAGAATGGAGGTTAGTAGGTATAAGAAGAGTGGGAATGTAAATAATAGCAAAATAATAAAAGGCTTTAAAAGCCAAATGTTTCATATTTCATTCTTGGAGTAGAGAGAAGAGATGCCAGTGAAGTTTTGATGACCTAGGAAAAAATAATTAAGGAATTGGAAGCCATGGAAAGAACAAAGACTATAGATAGCTAAGTTGGAATACTAAAGATCATGATCACATAAAGGAATTTAGGGATTGATGAATATACAAGTGCAACATTTATATGCTATGCCATACTGCATCTGAAGAACTAGATTTAGTTATGAGCATCATGATAAGGAAAAAGATTGATACACTGCTGAGTGTTGGAATTGAAAATAGGATGTGGAATAACCTCCAGGTGTTGCCACATGAAAATTGTCTGAAGAAACTGGAGTAAGAAACTTGAAGAAGAGATGATCTATCACGGACAGGTTGTCAATCTTCCAAGTATTTCAATGATTTATTGGAAAACAGGATTATTCACGTTCTTTATAGTTCAAGAAGGCCTTTAGGAACAATGGAAGAGGGTTGTGGAAAGGCAGATTTAGTCACAGTGCTATGAAAACCTTCCT
Source organism: Sarcophilus harrisii (assembly GCF_902635505.1). Classification (NCBI taxonomy): domain Eukaryota; kingdom Metazoa; phylum Chordata; class Mammalia; order Dasyuromorphia; family Dasyuridae; genus Sarcophilus; species Sarcophilus harrisii. The sequence goes on along the minus strand of NC_045427.1, from coordinate 11,223,602 downwards.
CATGATTAAAGTAATTTAAAAATGGAATGGAGAGTTTCAGGAATGATGGGTATCCACTCATTGGAAATCTTCAAATAAAGTCTAGATGATTAGTTTTAGAATTTCTTGTGGAGAACATTCCTGAATGCTCAGTTAAGAGTTCAGCTAGATGGCTCCTGGGGTCCTTTCAACACAATAAATCCATCAAAAAGCAAGCGTTCCGTTAGCCCTTGCCATATGCCTCTGCATTGTGAACTGAGAATATAAATATATCACAAAATCAATTCTTGTCATTAAGATCTTTGTATTCTATTGGAAGTGATAACGCCAATATAATAATTGTACGTAGGAGTAGGAATAATAGTGGCAGCAGCAGTAGTAGGAACAACAGCAACTATAATAATAATAATAATCACACACATTTATATTGTACTTTAAGTTGGGCGAAGTGATATATGTGTTTTATTTGTTTCTCACAAAAACCCTAGGAGTTATTTACTCATTTAACAGATAAGGAAGCTGAGGAAAGCAGAGGTTGAGTAATTCAATTGGGTTCACACAGATATTAAGGATCTGAGGCAGGATTTGAACTGTTTTCCCAATTCTAAGGTCAATGGTCTCTCTACTAAACCACCTGACTGCATAATATACTTATAATTATACTATACATAATATAGAAGATACATTCAAAGTAGATAGATAGTCAATTTAGACAGGAAAGTGCTAAAAAGGGAATGGAAAAGGCCTACTGCTGAAGTTACCTGAGAGTAATGAAGGAAGGTAGAAATTCTAACAGGTAGTGGGGACAGAATCAATCAAGCCATGAGGAAAATTCAGTTCAAAGTTTCAGAGATAGGAGATATATGGAAGCCACCAGAAGGAAGCTATTATGGAAGGACAGTAAGTCTGTGGAGGGGGTGTTCAAGAAGATATGAATATAGAAAGGGTAAATTGTAAGGAGCAAGAGAACACTATGTACTTAAAAATAGATATAGACAGACGAGTCTTTATTCCCCTCTGAGCTCTGCTCCTGACATCTGAACTTGCTTTAATTTTATCTTGGACTTTCCCTTACTGACTGAGGTCTCCTTGCTCTGGGGAACCAAATATTCCTGCAGTTCCCTGACCTTGCAGAAAGAAGTTTGCTACAATCAGCCCAAATTCTTTGTCAACTTTAAGACCTCCAAGCAGAGATAGACCATTGGATCTTGAGACAGCCATGACATTTTGAAAGTTTTTCCTGTATGTTTACAAAGATTTCACTATAATCAGGCCTTAACTAGTCCCTTGCCACCCACTTTCCTCCAAATCTTCTTATTATGCCCCCCAAAAAATATGTCATTTTTCCTCCATAAGGCAATGCCACAGGGGCAACAGTAGACTGTTGCCTCTCACTGTTTTTTTCTCCATTTCATTAAAAGAATCTTCATATCATCTGAAATTAAATTCCTTCTTTATCCCAGTTACCTTCCTCTGGATGCTCTGCTAATGTTTTTCAGTTGCTATATACACACGCACACACACACACACACACACACACACACACACACAAATTTACATTTGGTTATTTTTTGAAATTCTTTTGGTAGCTTTAAAAGAATAAGCATGTTTTTCTATTTTTATTCCATTTTTTATCATCTATAAACTCTCTAGCCTGATTTTTACTTCTGTACCAAATGAGCTTTCTTTCAGAAACTGCCAAGAGACTTGTTTATTTAAACCACAAGTAGGTAACATATTCAGACTTGGCTAAAACAAGAAACTCATAGGAACTGCTTCTTAAAATTCACAATAATTAGAAACAAGCCTTCTATTGTACATTTCTCTTGTTAAGATGACCATCACATTTCATATTTTTATCTTTGCATTCTTTATGAATTCTGATGTGGTTCCTATCGAATAAACTTCACATATGGCCACATTATACAGTGCATGATATTGGATTTAACATATATTCTACCATGTTTAAGATATATTGCACTACTTGGCATCTAGGGGAGGGACTGGGGGAAGGGGTCACACAAATACACACACACACACACACACACACACACACTGGAGTCATTGGGCTTGGTTTTAATTTGTGCTTTTCATATTTATTTTCTCTTTGACTATCACTTCATATTTCTGCTTCATAGTTTCATAATTTGATAACTGAGTGACTTGAAGAAAATGATCTATGAGTTGTCTTTTAAATTAAATCTGGTCTTCCAAGTAGAAACTACATTCTTGTAACTTCCTTTACTTGAAAATAGGTTTATAATATGTTATATAAAATTAAATGTATTTTTCATTAAAACATTTAGAAGAAAATATTTAGAATTATTTATATCACTTGCCAGCTGAATCGTGTTCCAGAAAATTGTGTTTTAATTAGAAGGGGCAATTAGATGGCACAATGAATAGCATATTGGACTTGGAATCAGGAAATCTCATCTTCATGGGTTCAAAAGCAGTCTCAAAAATTTATTAGTTATGTGACCCTAAATAAGTCACATAAACATGTTTGCCTCATTTCCTTATCTCTAAAACGAGCTGGAGGAGGAAATAGCAAACCATTACAGTACTTGGCCAAGAAAACCCCAAATGGAGTCATTGAAAAGTAGAAAATGACTAAACAACAATGGTAGAGGACTTTCAATGTCAGGTTAAGGATTTTCTACTTTATTTATTGAGCAGTGGATAGACCCTGAGGAATAATGAGCAGTGATCTATCAGACACAGAACTGTACTTTCGAAAAACTCTTCAATCAGCTGTGGGCAGGATGTATGAGAAAAATAACATATTAGTGACAGTAAGAGAAGGTGAAAAACTTGCTATAGAATAGATTCTATTACAATGCAAACAATTTTGTCCAGATTTTTTTTTCTCAATCATCAAGTCAAGTCCATATAATTATTATTATAAAGAGATCATTGTGCCTCACCTTCATAATTCTAGGAACTTCTAAAGCTAGATCACTTCATGGCTATTCAGTTCCATGTCTGCTTACAAAATAAAGTTAACCAATAAGTTTAACAATGTAGTATTTTTAGATGAGAGAAATAAAAATTAAAGCAAGAGAAAATATTCATCATCCCACTTCCTAATGAGTATATCTCCTTAACTTTTCTCTGAGCATAGTTTTTATTTTGATGTTCTTCAGAAATATTTAACCCTTTATTATATTGACTTTCAAATATCTCCAATATCTTTCAATCAATAAATAAATATTTATCAAACGCCTATTACTTGCAAGTGCTCAGGATATGAAAGATGAAAAAGATAATTCCTTCCTAAAGGAAGTTACAGTCTAATTAAGAACACCATGTGCAAACAGCTATTTGAAAAGTAAGCTATATGCAGAGTAAATAGGCTCACAATTATCTTTTAGGTTTCTCTCTCTTATTTTTTCAGCATAATAGGCCTAGGTTAATCTGTTATTAAAGTTGCAGTGGAACACATGGAAAAATTTTGGGAAAGGTAATATATTTAGTGCTGGTTTCTATTGTTCTTGGAGCATCTGCCTCAGTAATGATCTGCCTTGGGCCTGGCAAGTACAGATTGCTACTGTTGCTGCTGGAAGACTTGTAGTCACTTTTCTGCTTTATCCCCTTCTCAAGGTCACTTCTTCTTCCTTTACCACAAATGTAAGTTAATCTTTGATCCACTTGAGTCAGTGATAGTTTTCACCAATAGTCTAATAAGAAAGTAACAGATCAGTAACAACAAGATTATGTTATGATCAACTGTGATGTCCCTGACTCTTCTTGACAATGTGGTGATGGAAGGCAATTATGATAGACTTGGGATGGAACAATACCATCTGCATCCAGAGACAGAACCATGAAGACTGAATATGAATCGAAATATAATATTTTCATCTTTTTTGTTTGTTTTTGTTTCGTTTTTTTTTTCTTTTGGTCTGATTTTTATTGCACAGCATGACAAATATGGAAATATGTTTAAAAGAATTTTTCATATTTAGCCTACATCAGATTGCATGCTGTTTTGGGGAGTGGATAAATAAGGGAAGAAGGGGAAAAAATTGGATCACAAATTCTTACAAAAATGAATGCTGAAAACTATCTTTATATGTATTTGGGATTTTTTAATATACTATAAAAATAGTAAGTTGATGTATATTTATTAAATGCCTACTATATGTGAGAGCCTGTGTCAAAAGTTAGTGGTACAGAAGCAAAAGGGGAATTCACAAGATAGGCTGGATATATACTGATGTAGTGCTAGAATGGCTAAAAGGGGTGTAACACAGTCTGATGGCAATTACTTAAAGAAGTTTGAAATTAAGTTTTACTTACACTTTGATTCAGAAGTTCTCAAAATTTGTGATCTAAGAACCTTTTTGCACTTGTAAAAGACTGATCTTCAGGACATCCTATTCTATTCAAAATGCACTTAATAAGTAAACATTAAGAACCTGACAATATGCTTGGAAAACAAAGAATGGCATGAAACCATCTCTTTCTTTAAAGACAGTATGTGCTATGAGAGTAGGGGACACAGTTTACAGATAAAGGACAAATTACAAAACAAAGCAATAGATGCAGGGTGGTGACTGATTTACTCAGCACCACCCCAATGGAAGTGGGTGATGAGATAATCAATTGCAGTCATAAACCTTACACTAATGTAAAAATCTTTGTAAGCTATTTGATGAGGGGAAAAAATACACACAAGAGTTTTTATTTTAATTAGTGGAAAGATTTTGTTATATACTATGAACTCTGGCTAAAAGTATCAAGTCTAAAATGAGAGAATTTCCAATTAATGGATTAAGAATGAAGTTCTATTAAACTTTTCCTGATGCTCCTGCAAACCTAACTGGTGGTAGGGAAAGTAAGAGAAGTTATGGTTTTATGCCTGCTTTTATCCTACACACTTTGATCAGAGAAGAATCTGGAAAACTTCAAATATTTCGAAGGATCTTGAACTTCCCATTTTATACTTGTTCTATCAGAAACTTTGTTTCATCTAATGGCTATATGGTTATTGAGAGCCAAGGAGTCAGTTTCATGGAATTCAATTTTACCCTACTTAAAGAAAATTTCTTTAGTATCCAGTGATTGAGAGAACAGGAACAATGCTGAGTTGCCCATTGCAATATATGTTCTCTGAGGTTGAGTTTACATTGATCTGGATTTTATATGTATGTAGGGGGAAGTGAAGGGAAATTTTGTACCAAATGTTATTACTTTAATAGTTTCTAAAATATCGCATTCTAGGAAAATAGCTAAATTGATTGACTATATATTTCAACTGATTATTTGTGTAGCAGGTACACCAGGGGGATTCAAACCAATGATACTGGAGAAAGCAACCCTATAGTACCTTAGGAATAAGCCTCAGAGGGAAATCTATCTTACTTAGATTTCAGAACTCTATCAATAGAATTCTTATAACTTACATGGGCAATAGAAATTAAAACAACAACAACAGCAATATGAGATAAAAACTTTGGTCATGACTAATAACTGTGAGAATAAAAGAAAAAGATATGATTACTGAGCTGATTTTTGAAAGTATTATGAGCATTAGAGAGGAAGAAAGAATATTCTAATTGATTCATCAATCATCCAAATAATAAAAATATTTAATGAGCAATTAAGTATTAAATGTGTTGTTGAATACTAAGAATACTGAGACAAAAATGAAAGGTCCAGCCCTGAAAGGAAATCAGAAAAAATAACATAGGTACATAGATCTATAAAAGCACATACAACTATGTACGAAATATCGTTAGAGGGGAAGACTCAAGTATTGGGGAGAACAAGAGAGGATTCATATTGATTGTATATCATGAAGTAAGTCTTAAGAAACAAGCAATTCCAGTAGGTGGGGGACAGTAGAGAGAATGTTATAATTTGAGGAATGGATGGTATGGATATGGAAATATTAGCTGAAATACTCAATGTGAAAAAGGTAAATAGGCTAATATGAGTGTACCATAAAAAGGATGGCAACAGTGAAGACAGTGGTAGAATATGGAGTGATAAATATATAGAGGATATAGCAAGTAGGGAACTTTGTCTAAAGTGTAGAGGGAATAGAATCTAATTTCTACTAATTTCTTTTCAAGTTATTTTCCTTAGTAACTTATGATGGTAGGCTGATGATACTGGGGATACATTATTTCCATACACACAATTTAAAGATTAACAAATCTGGGACAGAAGAAGAGAGACTAAATGAATGAATGAATGAATGATTTAGAAGTTGTTGAGTTCTTACCATGTGCCAAGTAAAGGGCAAAAAAATAAAGATACCACCACAAAGGCCAAGATAGTTCTTTTATTCAAAGAACTAATATTGACAATGGGGAAATAATACAGGTAAGAGACATTTAGCCAAGATGATTAGCTTTAGTCCAGAAAAGTTACAAGGATGGCAATGATATCATAGGGGAGTACATCCATGTACTCCAGGCAGGAATATCATTTAGTCATTGCTGATTTGGTCATGGATTACAGTTCTAAAACTGGAAAGGTGTGAGAGGAGAAAGAATTATAATAGCCTAGCATAAAGGAAGCAAAAAGATTGCCTGAGAGGAAACCAAAATTGAAACATGTTTTGTGTTTTCCTAAAATAGTATTACAGGATGAGAAATCACTAAACAGGAGAGTGTGGTCTATTAAAAAAAAAAAATTCCTTCTATATGATGTCTGCAACAATAAAAAAGAAAGTATCTCCATGTGTAAATACATGCAAATATGTATACCACTATATGTTTATATATACCAATACATATATTTGTATGTATATGTGTGCGTACATGTAAATTTCATATATACCCACATAACATTTGTTTATTACATAACCATTTATAGTTTTTCACATATAAATATATATGATTCTTTATTTATAAACACCCATTTATGTATATATAAAATTGAGTTTTTTATGTCATCCTTTATAGAGCAAAATATTTCTGTCTGTTAATTGTTAAGTTCATAATAACAAAATACATTAAGAAAAAAAGTCCTCAAGAAGTGTAGAGAAAGGGCTGATGTTAATGAATTTGAGAGAGTAAATGATGGCAGCCAGGTAAGGGAACTTTGGCCTTTACTGTTTATTAATTAGAATCGCAAAAATATTGAGGGAAGTCATATGGCTGTATATTGTCATATTTTGCTAGTAGCAAAGGAAATGATGGTTTATTATTATTCTTTTTGAGGGGAATTTGTCACCCTGCATTGATAGGGGAACTGTCACTATCAGCAGTACCTAAATCAGTAAAACTATAGACACAGTCCTTTCAGCAACAGCAACCTAATCCCTCTTTCCCTGTGATTTTTTCCCCCTACCAGTTCATGTTCATTTACCTCAATTTCACATTAATATTCCTTTTGTGCTTTGTACTCCACATCTGCTAGGTTCAATGAAATTCTCATTATTAATATTTTCTCTTCATTTTATGCCTTTTACTTTTTTTACTCCTATTGTCTGCTGTTACTAAAACGTTTACCCTACAGATAACACAGATCTTTGATATATTTTTGCCCAGTATTGGGGTCAGAGATATTGGTCAGGCCACAAGAGCAATAATAAACCTTCACAGTCTTTTTTACATTGCTACTTCAAGACACTTTATATATACATTTTTTTCAGTATAAAGTAATTAGTGATGTCTGAATGGACATATCTGATGACTCTCAATCCTTACTCTTTTTAGACTTTCTGCAGCATGTGAATCTGTCACTCAGCATTTCTTACTGGATATTATTTTCTTTTTCTTTAAAGATATTTCTCTTTTGTTTCTTATAAGATAAGAATTCTCATCTTATATGTTTGACAAATGTTTTGGCTTTTTTCTTGGATGATCTGCCAAAAAATGTCCCTTATCTGCTGACTGATCATAAAGCTCCATTGCATATCTTCTTGTCTTACCACTTTATGCTATCTCTCTTAAGGAACTCATCAGCTCAGATGGATTTGATTGCTGTGTAAATGACTCTTGCATGTACTTATTTAGGCTTACCTGATTTATACTACCACATCATAAAATGCTAATGGAAAATTTCAAAGTGGATGACCACTAGCCATCCAAATGTAATACCAGATCATAATAACATACCAAAAACATCTATTTACCAAACAATTTTATTTCTGTTGAGGGTGCCAATCTTTCAGTCTTCCACATTCATAAATTCAGTTATATCTTTTACTCTTTTTTAAGAAGTTATTTTCCTTTTCTATTTCACAAATTCCGTTTTTTTTTTTTTTCTGGGAGTTGTTTTATTTTTCCATTTTTTTCCAATCTATTTTTAAGGAGTTATGGGCTTTTTCGATTTCATTATTTTGTGGTAAATTTTCTTCAGATAATTTTTGTGTTGCTTTTTCCAAATCCCCTTATAATGTTCCCATTTCCTTTCCCCATTTTTTCTTCCAGGTCTCCTTTAAGATCTTTTATAGTTTCTTCTAAAAGAGGCTTATGTGATAGAGACTGATTTATATTACCCTTTGTGGCTTCATCTGGAAACTATCTGCTTTTAGTTTCTTCAGGGTTTGAAATTTATTCTTCTCTTTCTCTTCAAATTCTTCTCTTTTGTCTTCAAAATTATCTATGGTCAGAGTTATTTTTGTTTTTATTTTTATCAAAAGAGGTTGAGATCTATTTTTAGGGCAAGAGAGGTTGTCCAAGCTTCTTCTACAAGCTGTAGCAGCTGCACTGAGTCCATGCTGATTCACTCCCAGAGCTGGGTGAGTGTAGCCAGGTCCCATAAATTGCTGGCATTTTGAGTTTCTCTATTTACCTTTTGTGTTTGTGTTGGATGTTTTATGACTTCTCTGCTGATCTACTGGCTAGAAGCTAGGGCAGAGTAGCTAACACTACTGTAGATTCTTCCTTGTAGATTCTCCACTACAGGGAGCCCACACTGTCCCTAATATGTGTTGCCTGTGTTCATCTGTGCTAAGCCTGCTTGCACTTGGCCTGCCTCCCTCTGTGCCTGATTGAAACAGACCTTTTCTGTCAGTCTTCAAAATTGTCTTCTGCTGGTAATTTGTTACACTCCTAATATTTATGGATCCTGGCAGTTTTGAGCTAATTCAGAGTCTGGGTTTCATAACTAGTGTGGGGGTAGTAGGAGAAGGTCAAAAAGAAATGTGTGTATCCTCTCTGTCATCTTGGCTTTGCCTCCTATCTTTGACTCTTTATTTATACTTACACCTTATATCCAATCAGTTGTCAATTTTTTTCTCTGTTATCTCTTTAATATCTCTTGAAATCTTCCCTTTCTCTCTTTTCAAGTAGCCACCATCATAAAAGAGGCTCTCAAGAACTCTTTCTCACAATGATTGTTAGAGAATGAAAATTATTTGAAGAAACACAACAAATTTACCCTTGGAAAAAAAGACTGGCATTAGTTAAAAAAAATGCCATCTGTTAGTCAACAAGTCAATCAACAAGTGTGGTAAGTTCTAGGACTATAATAACAAAGACAAAAGGAAGACAGTACCTCATCGCAGTTGCTTACATTCTAATGGGGAAATATAACATAAAAAAGCTATAATTTGGGGTGAAGATGGGGACAAAGATATTTGGCACAGAGATACGATAGGGAATTCCAGAGAAGTGCATCCTGGTATTAAAATAATAAAGAGATGACCTAGGAATCTTTCTTTATTAAAGGTTCTATGAGGAATGATTCTAATAAATGGAGGGTCAGCAGAATCTGAGTGTACTTTCAAAATGTTAATACTAAAACTTACTTGATAACCCAGTATGACAAGGGCATTTTGAAGAAGACTGAGAGAGTACAATCTGGTGAGGAAAGTTAACAGTTATGATTAAGTATTTCAAGAGTATCACATAGAAAAGAGAAAACACACACACATATATATATTATTTATTTGGATATATGGATGTACATTTACATATACCCATTTTTTATTTGTTTTGATCTTTTAAATTTAATCTTAATAAAGAAATATGGAGACAATGTAATTCAGCAAAGGTGACTTCCGTTTTTTGGTTTATTTTTTTTTTCTCTCCCTTGTTTTTTCCATTTCCAACATGATCCATAAAGGAATGCGAATCAAAAAACATATTTTTTTTAAAAATTAAAAATTAATCTTGATGCTGAGGGGAAAAATTATATGTTCAAAATTCAGATGGACTTCTTTCAAAAAATATATTATTAATTCTTGGATATCTTTAAGAAAAGGCTTAAGACTAAGTTTTTTATTTATGTTTAAATTATTTATCTATATATTAATTCTATATATATCCTATTCAGTTGTTATTATTATTATTATTGTTTGTTTTTGTTGTTCTTGTTGTAATTAAATCATTTCAGCTATATCAGACTCTGACTCGATTTTGAGTTTTCTAGACAGAAATGCTTGTGTCCTTTTCCTTTTTCAAAGCACTTTTTAAAATAGGTAACTGAGGCATAGTTAAGTGATTTCCTCAGGATCAGACAGCTATAACTTTCTGAGGTACAATTTTAATTCAGATGATGAATCATACAGACTTTAGGGCAGAACAGATAAACAATGAAATAGTATTTTGCTTTTATTTTTAAAATCTCCATCAATGGATTTACATGTGAATTTTACCAAACATTTAAAGAACAATTGGCCCCAATGCTATATAAATTATTTGATAAAATAGGGAATGAAGGAGTCCTACCAAATTCCTTCTATGACACAGACATGGTACTGATACCTAAACCAGGTAGGCTGAAAACAGAGAAGGACCAATCTCCCTAATGAATATTGATGCTAAAATCTTAAATAAGATATTAGCAAAAAGACTACAGAAAATCATCTCCAAGATAATACACTATGATCAAGTAGGATTTGTACCAGGAATGCAGGGCTGGTTCAATATTAGGAAAACTATCAATATAATTGGCCATGTTAATAACCAAATTAACAAAAACCATATGATCATCTCAATAGATGCAGAAAAAGCATTTGATAAAATCCAACATCCATTCCTATTAAAAACACTTGAGAGTATAGGAATACATGGACTTTTCCTTAAAATAATCAGCAGCATCTATTTAAAACCATCAGTAAGCATCATATGTAATGGAGACAAACTGCAACCATTCCCAATAAGATCTGGAGTGAAACAAGGTTGCCCACTATCACCGTTACTATTTAATATTGTATTAGAAACGCTAACTATAGCAATAAGATCTGAGAAAAAGATTAAAGGAATAAGAATAGCCAATGAGGAAGCCAAATTATCACTCTTTGCCGATGACATGATGGTATACTTAGAGAACCCCAGAGACTCTGCTAAAAAGTTATTAGAAATAATCCACAATTTTAGCAAAGTTGCTGGTTATAAAATAAACCCACATATGTCATCAGCATTCTTATATATCACTAACAAAATCCAACAGTCAGAGTTACAAAGAGAAATTCCATTTAAAGTAAACTACTGATAATATAAAATATTTAGGAATCTATCTGCCAAGGGAAAATCAGAAACTTTATGAGCAAAATTACAGACCACTTTTCACACAAATTAAGTCTGATCTAACCAATTGGAAAAATATTAAATGCTCTTGGATAGGGCGAGCAAATATAATAAAGATGACAATATTACCTAAACTAATCTATTTATTTAGCGCTATACCAATCAGACTCCCAAAAAACTATTTTAATGACCTAGAAAAAATAACAACAAAGTTCATATGGAAAAACAAAAGGTCAAGAATTTCAAGGGAATTAATGAAAAAAAAATCAAATGATGGTGGCTTAGCTGTACCAGATCTAAAATTATATTATAGAGCAGCAGTTACCAAAACTATTTGGTATTGGCTAAGGAATAGATTAGTTGATCAGTGGAATAGATTAGGTTCAAGGGATAAAACAGTCAACAAATATAGCAACCTAGTCTTTGACAAACCCAAAGATCCCAGCTTTTGGGATAAGAACTTACTGTTTGATAAAAATTGCTGGGAAAATTGGAAACTAATATGGCAGAAACTAGGCATTGATCCATACTTAACGCCGTACACCAAGATAAGGTCAAAATGGGTTCATGACCTAGGCATAAAGAATGAAATTATTAATAAATTAGAGGAACATAGGATAGTTTACCTCTCAGACCTGTGGAAGGGGAAGGTCTTTATGACCAAAGCAGAACTAGAGATCATTACTGATCACAAAATAGAAAATTTCGATTATACCAAACTGAAAAGTTTTTGTACAAACAAAACTAATGCAGACAAGATTAGAAGGGAAGCAATAAACTGGGAAAATATTTTTACAGTCAAAGGTTCTGATAAAGGCCTCATTTCCAAAATATATAGAGAATTAACTCTAATTTATAAAAAATCAAGCCATTCTCCAATTGAAAAATGGTCAAAGGATATGAACAGACAATTCTCAGATGAAGAAATTGAAACTATTTCTAGTCATATGAAAAGATGCTCCAAGTCATTATTAATCAGAGAAATGCAAATTAAGACAACTCTAAGATACCACTACACACCTGTCAGATTGGCTAAGATGACAGGAAAAAATAATGATGATTGTTGGAGGGGATGTGGGAAAACTGGGACATTGATTCATTGTTGGTGGAGTTGTGAACGAATCCAACCATTTTGGAGAGTAGTTTGGAACTATGCTCAAAAAGTTATCAAACTGTGCATACCCTTTGATCCAGCAGTGTTACTACTGGGATTATATCCCAAAGAGATTATAAAGAAGGGAAAGGGACCTGTATGTGCACGAATGTTTGTGGCAGCCCTTTTTGTAGTGGCTAGAAACTGGAAACTGAATGGATGTCCATCAGTTGGAGAATGGCTGAATAAATTGTGGTATATGAATATTATGGAATATTACTGTTCTGTAAGAAATGACCAACAGGATGATTTCAGAAAGGCCTGGAGAGACTTACACGAACTGATGCTGAGTGAAATGAGCAGGACCAGGAGATCATTATATACTTCAACAACAATACTATATGATGACCAGTTCTGATGGACCAGGCCATCCTCAGCAACGAGATCAACCAAATCATTTCTAATGGAGCAGTAATGAACTGAACTAGCTATGCCCAGAAAAAGAACTCTGGGAGATGACTAAAAACCATTACATTGAATTCCCAATCCCTATATTTATGCACACCTGCATTTTTGATTTCCTTCACAAGCTAATTGTACAATAATTCAGAGTCTGATTCTTTTTGTACAGCAAAATAATGTTTTGGTCATGTATACTTATTGTGTATCTAAGTTATATTTTAATATATTTAACATCTACTGGTCATCCTGCCATTTAGGGGAGGGGGTGGGGGGGGGTAAGAGGTGAAAAATTGGAACCAGAGGTTTGGCAATTGTTAATGCTGTAAAGTTACCCATGTATATATCCTGTAAATAAAAGGCTATTAAATAAAAAAAAAAATAAAATAAAATAAAATAAAATCTCCATCAATATTATATTTTTAAACACTGTGAAGCAAATTTCTCCAAAGTTTGCAGTCTTATGAAATCTATGTGCTTTAAAAATCATGAGGTTTGGTGATAATGTACACATAGGAATATTTTTGGAACCTCTGGAATATCTTTTCTATTAACCAAATTTAAAGTTTTGTTGTTGTTTGTTTGTTTGTTTATTAGCTTGTTAAGTTTTTTTGTTTTTGTTTTATGTTCTTATATAAAATACTTTCTTATTAAATTCTATTTCTTTGGGCTACTCTCTTCTCTTTTTATCTTCAACTTTATTTAAATTTATTCTTTAATAGTTTACTAAAATATTCAAGGTTATTGATTGGAAAAAAAAATTCTCAGTCTTCTTCCAGTTCTTACTTGTACTATTCTCTATTAAAAATCCTCCCTTTTCCCCTAAACATGTCTTTTCTGTCTGAAATAGTACATCAATTGTAATGAAGAATTTAAACAGCAAGGTTCGGTGGTTATTTTTGGTGTATTATTTATTGCTCTCTGCCTATGGCTTTCCCTAAGGCTAAAGAGTCTTAAAGTAGAAATCCATTCCATGTTCTGCTTCAAAAATCATGCCATCAGTTTATTATACTGTCAATTTAGCAACTTTACCCCAATTCTCTTCTTCTCATTTCTAGTGAACAATGATAAGTTTTTTTTTTTTTTTAAATCAGACCAGATCTTGACTCAGTCCATGAAATAAAGGACATTAGCCCTGCTGAACATTGCTAAAAACTTAAAATAAGTCAATCTAAGATTTTTCATCCCATTTCTCCTATTTCTCTCCTATATTCTATGATGATAAGATTTATGAGTTGGGAGGGAGTTCAGAGTGTTATTTCATTTTTAACATAATGTGGAGATCTCAAATCTGGAAAATAATTGAGAAAGCATTTAGTGTAAACCCTACCCTAACCCCAACAAGAATCTGCATTACAAATGGTCACATTAAAGACATCCAGTGAGGCTGAAAGATTGATGAATCATGATGTTCCATTTTGGGATGGTTCTAACCATGAGGAAATTTTTCTAACAACAAATCACAGTTTTCTTCTCTATAAATTTTTTAACTATTATAATAACTTTTGGCCAAATAGGCCAGCAGAGCATGGCTAATAAATCTTCTAATATAGATCTACAAATACTTAAAAATAATAGTCCACATCTATCATGTATTCTCTTCTCCTGCTTAAGAATCTTGAATAGGCCTAAGCTATACTTTTTTGAAATGACCTCTTTTAGTCATAATGAGCCAAATGCACATGTATGAAAGTCACAACATTGATCTTCCATCAACTTCAAGTGCTTCACTCTCATTATCAAAAATTTGAAATTCCTTTATTTGTCTATAATATTCTATCATTTATTTCATTCTGTTATCTCTACTCTGTTAGCCTTATGATTTTCCCAGAATATCATCCCTAACCCACTTTGATTTTCTTCCTTTTCATACCTTGACTCTCTAGTTAACTTATTCAGTAGCATAGCCTGCTTTACTGTCATCTTCTGTGACCACTCTTATCACTACCAATGTCCCCATGTCCTGTCAAACCCCAAAACACAATTCAAATAACTCTCTCAATTATCCAAAATCTTTTTAATGTATTCATTTATGTTTTTAAACCTTAAATCCAAAATAAGATTTAAAAAAAAACTGAAAAAGAAAGACAAAACAAAACAAAAAAAAAAAAAAAAAAAAGGAAAGCAAAAGAAAACAAATCAAAACAAGAGATCATTATCATGTGCCCAGCAGACCATCAGTGGGATTCAAAATATGTAATAGTAAATTCATTTCAAGAAAGCATATATAAAAATATAAGACATGTTTATAATTGTCCATCTTTCTTTGCTTCCTTGTAGGGCTTTTGTTCTCTCTCTATGTAAATATAAAGAGATAGATATAGATATATACATATAAAGATAAATATAAATATCTATATATTAATAAATATATATAGATATTTATAGAAGCCAGATACTGATATTTATAGATACTATATATAGATAGATAGAAAGAGGAATCTATATATTTATACACACATATATGTTCATATACACATATACACATTTTGCACAAATATACATACATATAAATACATGCATACACTCATATTTATATTTATATATGTGCATATACACTTTCATGACATACAACTAAAACAATATTAATATGGTTCAACTACAGTGTGAATTTCTCTTTTGGTTGTATCGCTTTTCAGTTTGACTTTGTCTGAGATCCATCCGTTCTAACCCCTACATTTTTCTCATAATAAATCTACTGATCATTGTTATTATGTTTATGTATATCTCCTATTTCCTATCCCTGCTCTCTCTTCTATTTTACTTCTATCAGTTGACTTGCTTTGGTATTGCTTTACCTCCCTGTTGCCCCAACCATTGTTTCCTCTCTTACCTTGTCCCCCCATCCTTTTCCACTCTTTTAATCCCATTCCTATTAATACACACATCTTATCCCACTATCTTTCATCTAAATACTCTTCTACATTCTCCCTTATCTTATGCCCCCTTTCCCATTAATCCTCATACCAGTCCTAGTCTCTTAATTGCCAGATACGACTTTCTCTCTCTCCCCCTCCCTATCCTTTCCCTTGACTTCTTCCCAGAATTTAACACTGACTTTTCTCCTAATAAAACAGTCTTCTATGAATTTCTGCAGCACTGTTCTCACCAATCTCTATGACCATTTCTTTTCAGTATATTTTGTTGAATTGTTGTTAACATAGAGTATCTGGCTGACATTATATGTAATATGTCTTCAAGCTCTCAATCTATACTTTTCTCTCCCCCCCCCAATCTCTTTTATTTATTTATTTTTTTGGCAAACCCCTATTCTCAAAGACACTATCTCTTCTTCAATTAGTTTAAAAAAAAACAAAAAAAAAAACATTCTGCAATCTGGCTTCTGACCCCATTATTTAACTGAAATATTCTTCAAAGTTATAAATTATCGTCTATTTGTTAAATGTATAGTCTTTTCTCAAATTTCAATCTTTTTTGGCCTCTTGAAAATAGATGAGACTCTAGACCACCTAATTCTGAACCATTTTTTCCCAGTTGATTTTGGGGCTGCAGATCCCACTTGATTCTCTTCCCACCTGTATGACCTGGATCATCATTCAAATAACTTCAATTGTGTTTTAAGGCTCTTTCTTGATTTCTGTTTTCTTTCCTCCCTTTGGTATTATTTGATGAATTCCTCGTATCCTTGTCATTTTAATGCAAATTCCCAAAAGTATAGGTCTGGTTTGAGTCTGCCATTTGAACTCTAGGCACATATCATTAATTGTTGCAAGTCTCACAGGCAGTTTAAACTCATTATTTCTGGCAGTCCATCATTTTCCACCTATACCCTTCCCCCAAAAAATACCTATCAACTGAAATCAGTATCACAGGCAAAACCACTTTTCCAATAAGTTTAATTGGATAGTGCCATCCACAAATCTTCACTCATAATTACCCAACAAATCCATTCAATTACAAAATCTTGTCTTTTTTATTAATTTCCACAACATGGCTTGATCCCTTTTTATTACTCACATAGTCCCTATTGCAGATCCTCATCACTTCATTTCTGGAATATTGCAGTCTCCTACTGGTTGGTCTTCCTAGCTCAAGTTTTTCCCACTACAGTCCAGGCCACCCTCCATTAGCCTGCCAATGTGATTTTTTTTTCATTGCAGGTTATGTCAAATTATGACCACCTACCACTACCAGTAGTCACTAGTTGCTCTCATTACCTCTAAAATAAAATTTAAAGCAAAAAAGCTTTCTCATGTATGGAATTTAAAGCACTTCACAACCACTTCCTTTTTCCACATTCTACATTCTTTCACTTGACTTCCCTCCATAATTGCAACAATTTAGTTTCACTGCACTGTTTTCTGTTCCTATTCATAGTAATAACTTAGAGCAGAGTAACCTCCCATTGGTGCTATGTTTGTTTTTTGACTAAAACTCTATATAATTTTGAATCCTGGAGGGTTTGAACCTTCAAATGCACATAAAAACCATTCCACAGATTACTGTATGCACAATTGTCAACTCTTTGTTGCCTTTAGCAGAGCTTACTAGGTGCCATCTACAAAGACTACTTTTCATTGCCATCTGATCTCCTCCCCTTGAGAATAGTAATACAATTTCAATCATTGCTTTCTCTTTATGACTCTCTACTCTTCAGACCAATTTACTGGAACTAAACATTTTTTGTACATTTCTTTCAAAAATCTAAATTGCTTGAAGAATTCCCTGAGTATCCACATTGGCCTCTGGGGGATAAAAAAATATTTTCTTCTCTTCTCACTGAAATTAGTTTTTTTTTGTGTCTTCAGACGTGTCTTCTAAAAAAAAAAAAAAAAGATACTTTCCTTTGAAATTAAAGCTACATAGGATGCTAGATAGTACAATGATTTGAGTTCTGGTCTTGAAGTCAGTAAATTCTGACCATGTGACCTTAAGTCAGATACAATGAAGACTAGCACTGCTGCTGTGAGGGCTTGCCAAACCCTTGGCAGGGTTGCTAATCCACTTTTTTTACGTCTAACCTGACCCTTAATTCTTAGTAGAAGTAAGTATGTAGTAAGTAAGTAGAAGAAGTAGAATGTACTATAGTCACACTTCAGTAAACCATTTTGGCAGATGGACTAACACAAGATGAGGGTAACCCAAAAGGATACAAACCCATCAATGAGTTAAAATGGTTTATACCCCAAGCAGGTGAAGATTTTTGCTGAAAGAATTGTTTCTAATAGCCATGAAAACAGATGAAGCAGACAACATGAAACATTTAGAGCTTTGTCAGAGACTGAAGACACCAAGGTCACCTATTGCATCCTGGGCATCCAGTTAACCTGATTTTTGCCTTGCCATTGGAATTTGGTTCCTTTGGAAATTAAAGAGTGAAATTGATAACTCTGTGCAAATCTGTTTCAATTAAATCCAATTCATGCAGAAGTCAAGATTTCACTTTGTGATGTAATTTTTTTTTCTTAAGGAAGGAAAACAACACTGGCCAAATCATTTAAACTTTGTCTGTCCCTTTTTCCTCAATAGTAAAATTAGGATATCACCTAATTCCCTGGATTGTTATGAGCACCAAATGTGATATTTTGTAAAAATCATTTAGAACAGTGGTTAGTATTTCTAGCATAGGTGCTTGATAATTTTTTCGCCTTTCTTTAGGTTGATTATCTGTAGAAATTTAGTTTATTGTACTACTTAAGACCCCTTCTCCCCCAACACACCAAATCCCACACTTTTAAAAATCTATTTTCTTGCACTTAATATATGCTTGACTTTCTCTCCTCCATTACCAACACTAGGAGAGAGAAGAATCCTGCACTTTGAAAATTCCCATTGTTTCCATAGCAAGAAACTATTTGTCCTTCTTAGGGGTAAATAAACCCAGGATAGAAGTTGTTTTTTCTCCAGATTTTGACAATTGAAGTTCTCACTTATTTCCTACTTGGTTAATGGATTTCAAATGCTTTTATATCAACAGGAGCCTCATCCTCCTGCAGAATCCAATCAGCCTTGGTACTCATACCTCATAAAAACTACTGGTCCTGGGATCCTTCTGAGTGGAGGGTGGAGTGAAGAGTTCTACAAACTTCATTTTGGAAGGACCCTAAAGTCAGTTTTTTTGTTTGTTTGTTTGTTTTTTGTTTGCTTGTTTTGTTTTAATTTCCAGTGATTGGACAATTTTGAACTTTTTCATCAAGGACCCCTGTGGAAGGTAACTTTTCTCTTTCCCATTCAAATTTTCAAATTCTTTTTGTGCATTGTCTTCCCTAAATATATTACAAAGATGTTATGCCTAGTTGGCCCAATGGAAAGAGTTCTGGTCCTGTAGTTTTGAAAAGCTGAATTTATACCTGGACTCCAGTTCTTAGGAGATTAGCTATGGGAACTTTGGAAAGTCAATTAACATGAGGGTAATAACAACATCTATTTCTGAGTTGTTGTGAGGATCAGATGAGATTGTATTTACAATGTGCTTCGCTCAGTGTATGGCATACAGTACGTGTTTTTTAAATATGAATGCCAGGTATTTATTTATTATTGTAAGTTCTTTAAGGTTAGGAAGAGTTTTTTTTTTTTTTATTATTCATATGTGTATTCACATTTCTTACCATAGTTCTTAGAAAGTATTAAATACTGAATCATATTGTTGATTGACTGGCTGATCACTAAATCAAGATAAGAAGTCCTTTGTACAAGTCGATGTCTGAATAAATGATGCTTCCCCATCAGCGCCACAACATACTTCTATGCCAGATTTTTTTGTTTCCCAAATTCATTATTCATTCCCACTTTTCCCCAGGTGTTCTACTGAGCATTCCAATGACTAAATCATCTGTTTCTTTCTTCTTTTATCTTTGTCCAAATATTTTCAGAATTGCTTTCCTCTCCTCATAACTATATTTTCCCAACATAAAATGCTACCTTACCCACTTCTTCAGTTAAAGAGAATGTGTCAACAACCTACATGGGTAAAGAGAGTTTCCTTAATTGAAAGTCTTTTGTACAATGAAATACAAAGTCTAGGCCTCTTTTAAAGAAAAAGAAAAAAATGCTTCTTTCTGCTAATCTAAATCATTTTTGATCAGTAAAGCTGAATATATCTCTTTATTTTTCATTTAGAGAAGGAGAAACAAAACTATTATGGGCTATATTTCACTCACTGGGAACTGATCTTTTCCCCCACCATAATATGGATTTGTAGTGGATTACAGAAATGCTGGAGGCTAATTGGGACACATTTGAATATGCAAACACACAAAACAAATCTTCTCTAATCAGTGCTTTTATAGTACTTTTATTGAGGAGATCAATTGTCTTGGTAGAGAGAGATGACTTCTTTTTTTTCTTCCTTTTCTCTTCCCTCCCTTTTTTCAGTGTGCTCTCCAAAGGAGGTTATTTTGATGGGAGACTGTAATTAGAATGGCAGTGAACCATTTGAGATTGGAAATTATCTTCCTGGGAAGCTTCTCTTTGAGAGCTTTTTGGCTAAAAGTCAAGTTTAATCTTTGTTGAGCTCAACTGGGCAATTTAACCTTAAAATTTTACACAATCATCTACAGAGCACCTAGCCTTTTTTTAACCACTCAGTACCAACTTTATCCTAAAAAAAAAAAAAAAAAAAAAAAAAATTAAAGAAAAAAGAAAAAAGGAAAATGTTGAAATGTATAAAGAAAAAAAATGAATTTTTCACAAGCTTTTTTTTTTCACACTTTAAACCCAAAGCCTAAATTTATAATGATAATAACAAGAATTTATTAAACACTGTAAGAGTTACAAAACACTTTTCCTATCCACTGCAATCCCATGAGTAAGTGCTATTATCACCCCCATTTTGTAGATAATAACTAAAGGATGAAAAAAATTAAGAGATTTACCAAAGTTGAATGGCTAGTAAGTATGTGAATCATGATTTGAACTGAGGTCTTCCTGATTCAAAGTCCAAGAAACCATTCGCTATACAATTTAGGTTTCTTAATATATATTAAAAAATAAAGAAATATCATTGTACTGGTCAGTTGAGAAATATTCCCCCGAGTATTTTCTTACACTCATTTAATCAGTTGCCCAAAGTATTATAGTGTGATGGATACCGTTACATGTCTCACACTTCCTCTTATGCTTTAATGTTTAGTGATATGGGAAAGTCAAGGACCGTTTTTTAGTATCATTTTCATTTATAAAAAATAAAATATGGGAAAATAATATTCATTCATGAGACTACTATAATAGTAGTAGTAATAATAGTAATAGTAGTAGCAGTGGGGGGGGTGGTGGTAGTGGTGGTGGTTAGTAGTAACAATAATAACAATAAAAAAAAAGGAGAGAAGGGAAATAAGGGGAGGAATAAGAAAAGAAAAAGAATAGCAAGAATAATAACAGTTTGGTCTTTATTATATTTATATAACTCTTGAAGACTAACAATGTGCTTTATAAATATCAGCTCAGTTTTTGGTGTAATTGTGAAATGATCCAAACATTCTAGAAAACAATGTGAAAATGCACCCAAAGGGCTATCAAATTATGCATACTCTTTGCCCCAATAGTGTCACTATTGTGTATGTATCTCAAGGAAATCATAAACAAGGGAAAAGGACCCACATATACAAAAATGTTTATAGCAGCTCTTTTTGTGGTAACAAAGAATTAGAAAATGAATGGATGCCCATCATTTGGGAATGACTGGATAAGTTGTAGTATATGAAGGTAGTAGAATTTTATATTTCTATAAAAATGTTGAATAGTTGAATATAGAAAGCCCTGGAAAGATTTACATGAACTGATGCTGAGTGAAACAAGCAGAACCAGGACTATATTGTATTCAATAACAGCAAGAATGGGTGATGATCAACTATGACAGACTTGGTTCTTCTCAGTGTGGTTTAGTGATCCAGTGCAATCCCAATAAAGTTAGAAAATTTCATCTGCATCCAGAAAAAGAATTAAAAAGATTGAATGTAAATCAAGACATTCTATGTCCATTTCTTTTGTTCTGCCCTCTCCCATGTTTTATTTTCTCTCAGATTTTTAGTATTTATAATAGACCATTAAAAAGAAAGAAAAGTAGTTTATACTTGGCCCAGTTTTTTTTTTTTTAATTGATTGTCCTCTCTAACAAATGTTTTGATACAAGACTTTCTTCTCCTTACAGACACTGAGACATAGAGAGGCATATTTCCACCTTACCTTAGGAATCTCTGCTGTCCCAAGTAAAGGAGAAAAAGGAGGGGGTGGGGAGAGAAGAAGGAAGTTAGAGAGGGAGGGAAGGAACAAGGGAGGAAGGGACAGAGAAATAGGGAGAGACACAAAGAGGAAAAAGAGAGAGAGAGAGAGAGAGAGAGAGAGAGACAGAGAGAGACAGAGACAGAGAGAGAGAGAAGGGGGGAAGCAGAGAAAAACAGAAAGGTGACAGGCAGAAAAAGACAGAGACAGAAAAAGAGAGAGAGAGAGAGAGAGATGAGACAGAGAGATGAAGGTGATAAGGTTTAGATTTAGGGAACCAAAATGAGATTAGTGTTTCTGGTGGTCAGGAAGTTAAGTGATAAGGTCCAGTGGCAGATTCAAGGTTCAGGGAACCAAATTGAGAAGTTTGGCTCCCCTGTAACCCCTCAGGATTCGGCACAAGAGTAGGGAGTTTTGGGGACACCCTTATGACAGTGCAGAGGTCCTCTGTAAAGGAATTTACAGACCCAACAACCTAGATTGATAAAAGATTTATTATAGGGATTGGAAGTAAGATTAAAAATCCTGACAGAGAGGCATAAAGTCCAGTTAGGGAAATAGGTGAGGATAAAGAAAGAATAACACTGGAAAAGAATATTCCAGTGGACAGAGTCCCTTGGCATCCCAAGCATGGCATAGCTGGCACGTTTGGAACATCTTCAAAGAAAAGGTTTTAGTTTGGCTCTTTTATAGTGAATATCTTAGCAGGTGCTGGGACAGCTCAAGTTGGCTATGAGATGGGTATAGCTTGAATTGAATGGAAGATCTATATATGAATAGGGTTGGAATTCTCTAGCTCAAGACTCAACCAGTCCCACCTAGGTAAACTACTTTATCTGATTCCCTGGGGTGGTCTCTCACTGAGGCAGGGTTGAAGGAAATTTTCTCCTTCAAGGATTTTTAGATTTTCGTTGTTCCCTCTTCAAAGGGAGAGAGAAATGGAGGAAAAGGGAGAGATAGAAAAAAAGACTCAAAGAGATAGAGATTCAGAGATAGAAAAACAGAAAGAGATATAGAGAGACAGAGAAGGATAGAGTGAGAGGGAGAGAAAGAAAGAGAGAGATAAAGAAAGCCCCTGAACCCAAGAAGATTCTTTAAATTGTAATGCCAGAGAAACTGAGGCAGGAGAGAGATTAGAGAGTTTTCAATAGTTTATTAATTGGAGAGTATAATTGACTGGACAGGACTCTCATCTCAAATTATCCAGTCAGATAGAGATAAATATATACTGGGACCAAGGAATCCATGTTGGTCCCAGGGCTGTCATCTCAAAGAATCCAGCTATCAATAGGAGTTGCCTAATTCCTTAAATACCCTAGAAACAAAGAACCAAAAAAAGGCAGGAAGGCTTCTGTCAGGATGGGGGGAGACCATAAATCCTAAAAGCCCAGAGACAGATATCTGAATACCCAGAGATAAAGATGTCAGTGAGGTCTCTTGGAATATTTTAGAGGGATATTGTAAATTCTTGAGGACAGGGGAGGGTCAGGAGTTCTGCTCTCTTGTTTATCTTGCTATCAATTTATAACCTTAGAGTAAATGGTTCCCAATCTTAATGGACCAGAGTGGGTTTTTATGACTAAGGGGATTTGCCAGAACAGTTAAGGAAACTGAGACAAAGAAAACTAGTACAGGGAAACCGAGTCAGAACAGTTAAAGAGAACTATGGCATAACAAAATCTGATGTTTTGATTTTCTTTTCATTTAATTGGACCTATATTTAATAAAGGACAGTTCAGTGGCACAGTAGATATAGTGCCAGGCCTGGTGTCAGGAAGACCCCAGTTCAAATCGGACCCCAGATACTTTCTAGCTGTTTGTCTTTGGGTAAATCCCTTAATCGATTTTGCCTCAATACCCACATCCATAAAAGGAACTGAAGAAGGAATGTCATACCACTTCAGGATCTTTGAAAATAAAATCCCAAGAGGATCATGAAGAGTCTGGGATGACAAAACAACAGAACAATGTCCATCCCCTACGCAGCAGTTTAACAATGACTTGAGTTCATTGTTGTGAGGCAGGATTCAAAACTGAAAGAATTGTGCTAGGAAATAAATAAATGTTCTATTTATAAAATAGGGGTTTCATTATCTCTCTTACATATTCTAAAGGACACAACAAATATTTAAGATGCAAATACATGAAATTGCAGTAATTCTTATTTTTCTATTATTAAAATATATCAAGAATTCTAGTCTTAGAAGAATCCACAGAGAGGATTCAGGACAACTGGTAAAGTGGAAAAACTCTAAAATATAATGAATAAATGGTCTTCTTTCCTTCCTGAAGAAGTTTCTAATGATGGGGAATTTATTAACTCCTATTGCAGCTCATTCCAGCTGTGAGCATCTCTAAGTGTTAGAAATTCAATATGCATATGAACTCGTTCTTCCTATTTTTACATTTGAGTAAAGGTGTAACATCTTAAATCCCTCTTAGGAATAACACCCTTGAAAATACTTAGAATCAATCACACAATGTCTCTACTTGCTCCCACACATCATCACTTTTCCCTTCTCCTTTAAAAAAAAAAAATCACATATATTTGGCTTTCTTTATACTCCCCATGCTGCTATTATCCCTCTGAGTATTCTCAAATTTGGCAATAATCTTTGCCATTGTGGTTCCCAGATTCCAGATGTTTCAGAGCACAGAAACTTCATAACCTCTTAATTGGGAAAATATATTTCTACTGCTGCATTTCTTTATTATTGACAATGGTAGGGTCATAGCTGGATTGTTTCAGAGACACAAAGGATTTTAGACACCCTTCTATCAAGCTCCCTTGTTTTACAGATGAGGCAAGTGAATCTCAGATAATTTGTGTAATGTAACACAGCTTCAGAGAGGATTTGAATCCAGTTTCTCTGACTCCCGATCCAGACCTTTCTACCTTATTCTGCCCCCTTCCTCTACCATGACTACTCCAGGCTTCTATCATGGGGAATATGCAAGGATGATGAGAGAACTCTTTGGGCAGGCAAGCTAGCAGACTTACCAATGGTCAGAAATATCAGATCTGGATCAGTGGTACCCAAAGAGGAAATGAAGTGCTATAATCACTTAAGAAATTCCTTTTATTCTGCAACCAGTTCTGGAAAGGTAAGTCTCATAAGTCTCATTGACTAGGGACAAGAAGATCTAAAGCAAACCCAATGGGAAACTGAAAGTTAGTTTTGACCATTCGCAAGTTGGTAAATGTGCATTCGGGGGGTCGTTGAGAGGCAGCAAAGAGCAAATATGTTCCCATCCTTCCTGAAACAGGATTTCCTTCAAAATGCTGTAGAAATGTTTACAAGGAAAACATTGTCTCAGTGCCAACGTTCCATGGCACTAGAAAGCTCAATATTTTTTTGCACACAAGCCAGTGACTTATTTTATGGTAGAACTCAGAAGATGATTTAAATTATTAACTTAAATAATTTTTTAGCTTTTCCTTGACTAGAATTTTTGCTGGGTTCTATAGTAATAAAAGTACTATATATCAGCTAAACATACACAGCAAGCCTAGTAGTCTAGGAATAAATTAGTTACTGACTGGAGCCGCTGCACTTTGGCATATATGGTAGTAATAAAAATAATACAGACATTAAAGCAAATTTATAAAATGGCAACATTTTTATTATTTGACATATTTTACAACTCAATTGACATAATAGTCTTATAAGTATTTTCAGCATCATGTTACTGCTGTAGTAATTGACAGATAATAAGTGATTTTCTCAAAGGGCCTGA
This sequence comes from Sarcophilus harrisii, assembly GCF_902635505.1. Taxonomy (NCBI): domain Eukaryota; kingdom Metazoa; phylum Chordata; class Mammalia; order Dasyuromorphia; family Dasyuridae; genus Sarcophilus; species Sarcophilus harrisii. The sequence continues at coordinate 11,197,718 of NC_045427.1, read as the reverse complement.
GTAGTATGATGGAGAGAGGAGCAGTGTTAGAGATAAAAAGACCATAGTAGTAGTAGCAGTAGTAGCAGCAGCAGTAAATAGTAGTAGCTGTATTAATAGTAAATTGTAAGAATTTCTATGGGGCTTTCATGTTTGCAAAATAGTTTATGAACACGAACCCCTTTTCTCACAAAAATCTTAGTAGGTAGACGCTTTTATTATCTTCATTGTACAGATTATGAAAAAGAAATTGACAGATTAAATAACTTGTCCAGAGTTATGCAGCTTGTAAATGTTTGAGACTGTATTTTGATGTCAGTCTTCCATCCATTGTACTATGTAGCTAACTGTTCAACTGTTTCCCCAAAAAGTGTTATGTGAACAGTCAAACCACCTCATCTGTCAGTGACTTAGGATGTTCTCTAAGCCTTTCTGATCTGCATAGGTGGAGAGAGTTTATAATCTGGAGAGTTTCTTTTCAAACTGAATCTCTTGGTGGAATAAATGCATGCACACATGTGTGAATATATGCATGTATTTACATATAAACTTATAATTCATATATGTGCACACATTTAGATCCCTTTATAGTATATATGCGTAAATATAAACACATGCAAACAAACATGGTATCTATGCTACAAATGCATATATATGTGATATATACCAATATTACATTTATATATATATATGTACACATATATGCATATAGGTACAAGCTTGGATACCCATAAATATGCCTATTGGTATGTACATTGTGAATATATGTGTGTATATATATATATATATGTGTGTGTGTGTGTGTGTGTGTGTATGTGTTTGTGTGTGTGTGTTTGTATGTATATGTGTACATACATACACATATATAGAGTGAGTGAAAAAGAGAGCGAGCAAGAGTTGTGATTGTTGGTGTTGAAGTAGCATAAATTAATGGGTAATAAGAGATTTTCTCAGAATTATAGTTGAAAGGGATAGTTAATATGTTAAAAGAAAGAACTGAGATCCAAAGTTTTTGAAATTTTGAAATCATGTTCAAAACTGAACAATAGGCCATTTATTAGCAAAAATATAAAAAGATAAATTTCTTAAATTAAAATAAAAATCTTCTCCACAATATGAATTGGGATAAGTGTGGCTTCCTGGTGATTTCTTTGAAAAAGTCATTTGTAGTTGGTATATGTTCTCTTTGGTTCATCGTCATCAAAACCACCATTATAATTTTCCTAAGGAACTGCTTTTATCCCAAAAATTCCCTGTTCAACATATGTCAATATCTATCTCTAACTTTATTTCATGCAATTGTCTTTTAACCACTACATACTTTATTCAGGCTATATTACTGCCTGTTTCCCTTTCAACATCTCACTCCCTATCTCCATTAGGGGTTTCAAAAATCATCTAGCTCACTCTCTTTATTGAAAACTTCCTGAAAACTACAGCTCAAAGAGATTGATTTATTTGTTCAGGATTAAACAAGAAATCCACACCAGTGGCAAAATTTGAATATAGGTTCTCTAATTCAAGAAGTATATCTATATCTATATATTTTATCTATTTAATAATTGATATTCTTATCTCTATTGTCCTTTTCCCTTTATACATCTCCATCACTCTCTTAATTCCACTCCTTCCTCAGTAACACTGGGAAAATCATCTAATCTTTTTAAATAGATGTAAGTTTCTATAATTCTAAGAGACTGTTAAGGTGCTACCCTGCTTGATTAAAATGACTGCTTTATCCAAGAGTTCTTTATACCAGTGAAATCACAAATATGGTCCCTGTCCCTTACCCATGGGATCACATGGCACAATAAAATATTCAAATGATTCACATTTGCTAGGTATCTTCTCTATTCTAAGCACAATGTTAGGTTGTAGGGATACACATGAAAAATAATTGTTCTTAATAGATTATATTCCAATTGGTGAAAGGAAATACAAAAAGTGGATCACCACTATATAAAGCAAAAGTATGAGATAAATGAAAGCAAAATAGTTAAATGCATAGAAGATAGTTTGGGAAACAAATACCAGGAGATGAGGAGATCAAGAAAGTATTGATGGTGGAGGAGATATTTATGCTGCCTCTTAAATAAAGGAAGGGCCTCCATGATGAGATGGGGGTAAAGGAGGTATATTTGAATAATGGGAATGAAACAATATGAATTCATGGATATGGGAAATCAAATGTTTCATATAAAGAATAGAGGAAGTTCTGTGGAATTAAATGATAAAGTAGGAAATACAGAGTATTATTTATTTATATATATATATATATATATATATATATATATACATATATATAATATATATATGTGTGTATGTATGTGTGTGTGTGTATGTATATGTGTGTGTGTGTGTGTATATGTAGCCCATACGGCTGTATACAACATTAAAAGCTAAGAAAGGAAGTTTATATTTCATCCAAAATAAAAACAGAGTAATTGTGGTTGAATGACTAGGGGAATCAAAAGATCAGATGTGTGTTTAGACAGCATGGTATGAGATGAATTGGAGTGAAGAGAGATGATGCAGGAAGTCCAATTAGGAGGTGGCTGCAATAATCTTAGGAAATGGTGTTAGGGCATCGAACTTAAATGGCAACTGGCTTAGTGAAAATAAAGAGGTAAACCTGAGAGAGACTGCATAAATAGTAACAAAATTATTCAGCATTAAACAGGATATGGAAGATTTGGAAATTGAGGATAACTCCAGGATTACAAACTTGGGAAAATGGGGAAATATTTTCCCTTTGTCAGATCTAAGGGATGTTTGGAAGAGTTGAAAGATGGGAGGAATCACATTATGAGTTCAGTTTGGAAATATTTCAAAATGTCTCTAGGACTTTTCAGTTAAGAATCTCAAATAGTAATTCATGAAGTCTATGGCCACTTCTCACTTCTCTCTTTGGAAACAAAAACGAAAGCTCCTGTTTGGTATTTCATTTCCTTTATAACCTACTACCCTTCCCCAATTTTTCCATTCCTCTTACACATTGCACTCCCCCTTGTACTTTTTTTTTTTGATTCCTGTGACATTTTCTTTCTGTTCCTTAATTAGAGCACTCTGGACATTTCCTCTGACTGTCTCCCATGTCTAGAATTTTCTTCCTCTTAATCTCAACCTCTTGGCTTCCCTGACTTTCTTCCAGTTCCAACTTATGTAGAATTTCTTAAACAATCCTTTTTGTTTATAGTCCCTTATCTCTGTTAATATCCTGGCTATAGCTTGTTTATATCAAGTTGTTTACGTGTTGCCTTCCATATTGGATTGTGAACTCTTCCAAGACAGAAATTAATTTTTGCCCTTTTCACTTTCCTGAGCATATCTTGTAAATAATAAATGATTGACAATTGCCTACTGACTGATTGAAGTGGGAATGAAGTTAAGGAGAAAATAATGCTAGATAGACAGAGAGAGAAAGAAACAGGAAGAGAGAGACAGAGTGAGAAAGAGACAGAGACAGAGAGAGGTGAGAGACAGAGACAGAAAGAGATTGAGAGAAAGAGATGGAGAGAGGGGGAAGAAAGAGAGGAAGAGAGAGATGGGGAGAGACAGAAAGACAGAGAGAAGGGGAAGAGAAAAAGAGAGGGAGAGAGAGGAAGAAGGAAAGAAAGAGAGGGAAAGGGAAAGAGAAAGAGGAGAAAGGAAGGGAAGGAGACAGATAGATAAATAGATATATCAGTTTAAGAGTTTTCTACCAAAACGTTAATTAAATCTCCAAAAGCTGATGAGATTATGAAGGGAGAGAAAGAATCAAAAATGGGAAAATATGTAGGATAGAACTTTGGAAATAACCCACAATTACAAATTGTAATATTGGTGATGTACCAGAAAAGGAGTCTGAGAAGAAGCCAGCAAATAGTTAAGAGGAGAACCAAAAGAAAATGTCCAATTGAGGAGGATGATTAAAATTGTCAAATGTAGTAGATATGGCAAGATGGATAATAAGAACTAAGAAGAGATGATCCTACAAGATATTTCAGAGTTTATATGTGAATGTAACAAACTATATAAAATATGAATATTTACATATATATTTTACATTTCAAGATATACATGTACCTACAAACATTCAGGGATTCAATCTCCTCTACCGTTTTCATACATTCTGCTTTTCCAGTTCTCCTCTTACTTGTCCGAAGATGCGTTCTCATTCTTTTTGTTTAAATCATCATGATTCCTTAGGCAAGGAAATTGAAGTCTGAGAATTTCTTATCTCAACATGTTTTGCTCTGTTCCGTGATATTATTATACAATAGGAAAGCATACATCTGTGCCCCATTGCTTCTTCCCAACTTATATTCCAGGCCTGCACGTACTCTTTAGATACTAATATTATACAAAGTTTTTTTTTTGGCATTGTCTTTGTTGTTTTCTATCATTTCACTGATAAGTTGATATATGCAAAATATAGAAAGGACAAATTAGATAATACATATATAATACACAACACATTAGGAATATATAGTTTCCCCGGCTTTTTGAGCAATTTGTAGAATCTGGAAAAACAGTACTTTCACTGGGGGCAACATAATGATGGTGATGCACCTGAGTGGGTTTGGTGTGTCAGAAAGCCTGGAGGTCTTCCAAAGGTAGGGGGTAGGAGAGGTCTATACAACACCAATGAGAAAAGGCCTGTCATGTTAAACAATGAATTAATCTCAAAAGTAGGTAAAGCTGGGTACCACCTCTGAGGTAAATCACCTGTAGGAATCTGGGCAAATAATGCTGTAAAGTTACCCATATAACTTGTAAATAAAAGACTATTAGAATAAATAAATAAAAATAAAAAAAAAGAATCTGGACAAATGACTTAACCTTCCCAGCTTAACCAGCCACTACAGGTTATTTTCTGGATTGTATAACACACTATCAAACACTGTGATTTTTTTTTCTATTGTCAGATATTCTTCCTGGACTTCACTGTGTCCATATGTACCATGAAGCCATTGTGCAGAGCTGTTTTCAACAATTTTTCAAGAATTAATTTTAAATAAGTTCATGATTCAAAATAATCTTGTTACTGCTTTATGGTTAACCTTTCCAAACCATATATTTGTTTTTATGATTGGTTCTTCCACCTTCTTTATAGAGGGAATAAACTTATTAGCTACAAATTGTTCAGTTTAGTCCTTTTAGTCCCAGGCTCTGCATTCAGCTGCCCAGGAGGATGCCTTAATCAAATTCACAAAGTTATTCTCAATCAGAGCTGGAATTAGATCTCAAAATTTTCCTCTCTCTGTTTATTACACGACACTACTCTCAAAACAAACAATTAACAAAAACAACAAAAACGTTCAGTGAATTGTAAAATTACTTGGGACAGCTCTTTAAAACAATGCTTAAAAAACCTTTGGACCAATCCACATAGAATATGGCAAAATTATATTGACTGATCTTGAACTTAATAAGGGAGATATAAAAAGTTTATGCCCTAGTTCCTTGTAAAGGTTGTAGGTCAATGGGTTAAAAATCAGCTTTTTAATATTTCATTTATTTTGCTAATTTCTTCCCTTCTTTTTATTTTCTATTTAAAATGTATTGAGCACACTAATGCTCACTCACTCAGAGCCAGGATATATAAACCTGCACTTCAGATATCTAGAGCACCATGAGGGTTTAAGGGGAGTGACATTTCTCTACTGACATTAGCTTAAGGACCCTTCAACTGAGTTCTTCCCATTTTTCTCAGAGTGATTTGTATTTCATTTCCTTTTAACCACATTGTACCAATTGAATCTTACAAAAAAAATACTATAGAGATATGGAAGGATCAAAAGTACAAAAATTTCACTGAGGCCCATTCACCTTCCCAACCTCATGTGCATACTTCAGGAATATAATTTCTCCTATACCACTTTAGCTTCTAAGGAAAGTAAACTTACTTTTAGCACAATTCCTACATATTTTTTCCTCCCATGTCCTACTACCCTGGTCTGGTTTAAAGGCCACTCTCCAAGGTAATTTCTTACTGAACAATGTCAGAATATGGTACAAAATCCATCTGGGAGTGAAAACCTTAAGTTGGGATGGTCTCCATTCTTAACTTGAATATTAATTCTCTTCATCTAGAATGGCTTTTTAAAGCATAAATAAAAAGATCAACAATCAAGCCATTTTCCTTGGGATTACTCAGACTCTCTCCTTATAGCTGTATTTCTCACCAGATACTATGAGTAAAAGGTGAAAGATCAAGACCAAATGTTGGCAGAAGTGAAAAGAATGAAGGAAAAAGAAATGGGAGAATTTGAATGTTGATTTTTGAATGGCTCCAGTATCAATAAAAGAGCTTCCCATCCACCATGAATTTGGCGGATTCTGGAGGTTCTCTCCTTGCTCCACAGTCTTTCCAGAGTATTATGTTTTTTTTTTTTCTTTCCAGAGTATTATGATCCCATTATATCATCATTCTATTGGAAGCATGCTCAATGCTCAAAGAATGATGTAGAAAAACATAATAATATATTAAATTTAAAAGTGTTTTAAGAATCTCCCACCCTAACCAAAGGGAGTCATTTGTTAACTATTTACCAGCATGTCCCTGGATTATAAAATAAAGGTGATGTTGAAAAAAATATATCAAAATAAAGAAAAATATTTTTTTAAAAAACATTTAAGGAGAGTCAAAAAGTGATTTCATTCTTCAGCTATTGAAGAGAAATGAGAAATAACATAACTTGATGAGGGACTGTATAAGATATATAAATTAGTAAACCCAAACACCTACCCTATAAAAACAAGTTTTGAGATGTTCTAGAAGAGGTTATGTGCATTCAATTTTGCAATTGTTTCCTTTAAAAGAAGGTGTGGGGGTGGATAGAGCATGGGATATCCACTTTGCTCTGGATAGATATTTAAAATATAAACTTAGTTCTTAAAAAGTGAACAGAAAGTTCTAATATATAAACACTCCAGTTTTCAGGTGATGGGACAGCATGAAAATTAGGCAGATTGAAAATACACTACTGAATAAAGTGAATGAAAGGAAGATTGAGGAGAATGAATTAGGGAAAAGCATGCAGTTGAGACAGATTTTTTACAATGTTTTCACAAAATTTTTCAACCAGAATAGAGACATGATATCATCTACTTCCTAGCTTTTGAGACAGAGCTTCTAGACCTCATATGGAGTCTCATAAGTGAATTTGAGGCTCATGAATTTATGACTTATTATTAGTAAATGTTTGATTTTTATACATATTTTATAAATCCATGTACCTGGGATCATGCAAAATTTTCTTGACTGAAAAATGGTTAGGAATGGGAAAAAGTTTAAGTAAATTGATCTAATCCAACTGATACATTAACATGAATTTTCCTTTTCATACAGATTGTGAGAAAGAATCTTTCCTCTATTCAAAGACTTATATTGATAGAAAGCTTATTCCCTTTCATATATGTCCTTTTCACTTACATAGGAGTAAAATGTTTTAAAATATTTCATTCTATCTAATCTAAATCTGCTTTTCAACAATATTCACTAAGTGATTCTAGTTATGTCTTTTCAGAGCTTTCTGAATTTTACAAAATTAGAAGAATATTTAGGGACAGAAGAAAAAAGAAAGATTTGTCTCCCAGCAGTTATTAAGTCACTTCCTTTCTTCATTCATTCCAAAACATTTAGTGAATGACTGCTGCTATGGGTCAAACACTTGTTTAGGATGTAGATACCCAAAAGGAAATAACCCATAGTCACTTAGATAAAGAGAAAAAAGGGTCCTTACAAGATGATCTAGTCCATTTTCCTGATTTTGCAGACAAAGACCTTAAGGTCCAGAGAAGTTAAAGTTCTACCTTAATGTCAATTAAGGTGACAGACTTGCTCACATTCTGTTCGAGCATAAGTCTGCGATAGATATGCACAAATTAATATGAAACAATAGTAAAATATACAAAATATGCCACTGGAAAATGGATATTAATAAGTCAGGCTGAATAGGTGAGTGAGCTAATAATGCTGATAAGATAGGAATCCCCACTGTGCATTCTATAGATTTACCTTGTCTCTGTCTCATTTACTTAAAACTCCATGCCCAATCTTATGGACTAAAGTAATTATGTTACTGCATCTTTTGAAAAGCAGTGATGGAGAATATGAACCATTTATTTTCTCTAGAGTTTGGTTTCCACATTGGTAAATTTTGGAACTTTGTTCCAAATGTGCTCTTAACATCCCAATATTAAGTCTTTGATGTTACAATCAATTCATTGGAAATTTAAATTATACAAAGTTGGAAACTTTAGTAAATGAATGGAGCTACTTTGTAAATTACAAATGTTATTCATAAAAAAGTCCAAGATGTGAAAAATTTTCACATTGATAGTAAGATTGTGGGAATCACAGAAAGAGAAACTCTACAGGATTGTTGTGCTGTCCTCATTGTCGTATAAAATCTGGACAGTATACAAGTGCCATGTGAGGAAACTGAATCACTTCCATTTGAATTGTCTTAAGAAGATTCTGAAGATCACCTGATAGAATAAGATATCAGACACTGAGGTCATTTCTGGAACTAAACTGCCAAGCATTTTAATTCTACTGCAAAGAGTGCAACTCCATTGGACTTACCATGTTGTTTGAATGCCAAATGTATGCTTACCAAAAAGATTAATTTATGCAGAACTCACACAGGGCGAGCACTCACAAGGTGGCCAGAAAAAATAATTCAAGAACACTCTCAAGGTCTCTCTTAAGAACTTTAGAATTGCCTATCTGATGTGGAAGACACAGGCACAAGACTACCCAGCAAGGCATGCCCTCATCAGAGAAGAGGCTGTGCTCTATCAGCAAAGCAAAATTGAATTAACTCATTAAAAATAGTAATAAATAAAAGGCATAGTTAGAAAAGCACCTGAAATGTCCATAGGGACTATTTGTGTCTAACCTGTAGCAGGAAATTGTGAGCTCATATGGTCTGATCAGCAGTAGTTGGACACACTGTAACTCGATTCTAACATGGTGAATACATTTTGATGCTCTTGGAAAATGAAGGATATCCAAGCAACCAACCAACCAAGACTATTAGAATCTTTACAAAGTGTTAACTCACTAGAGTTGATAGAAACAATGCTTATGTAATTGGTTCACACCTTTGGAGTTTATATCTTTGAGAGTTCATACATTAGCTCACACATTAGAGTTCACAAGTTAGGAAGATTCACCAATTACATCTCCCACAATCCCACTCTTGGAGGAGGAGTCAACCTTTGGGTTCACACCTTTAAGAGATCATCTATAAAGAAGCTCTTGGAGCCTCAGTGAGGAGTCAGAGGAGTCAGTCAGTTGGGGAGATTGAGAACAAAGGATTCAGGCGAGGAGGGGCTAAAGCTGGCAGAGGCAAAAGACTAGCAACGAGAGCTCTTGGAACCAAAGAAAGCTAACTGGTCTATTTTGAAGGAGACAATAAAGGATTTGAACTTTAACAGCTGGCTGCATTTGAGGTGATTATTACTTGGAACTGAAACTAAGGTTGCCTCCAGAAGCCCCCTGAGAAACCTGCTCCACAGAGAACCATCATATTTTAGAAAAGAAGAAAACACTACACAAGACTAAGGTAAAATAAATCATGAGAGTCAGCATGGTCTAATAAAAGGAATATTTCTTTTGGAATCAGAGTAGTTAAAATCATATACTAGCTCTGGCATGTTCTATTTTTGGTCTAGGATTCAGTTTCCTTTTCTGTTAAGAAAGAGGGTTGGACTAGTTTAAAGCTTCTTAAACTGTGTGATCATGATTTGTTATCAGTAAAAATTTGATTGATATCCCTGTTTTATATACTTATGTCCCCAGGGTCACATAAAAATTTCTCAGATGAAAAGCATTTGTAAATGGAATAGTTTAGGAAGTGGTGGAGTAGATGATTTCAAGCTTCCTTTATACTTTAGATCAATGATCTTTTGGCCTCAAATAAAAAAAGGAAGTCTTTGGTTAATATGGTTAATATTAATGATTAATAACAAAATCATATTAATAGTTATTCAGGCCAAAGCTATAATTTCATTGAGCAAATTCAAGGCCAAAGAAAGAAAATGGTTTTCTCAGAATACAGAGTTTGTTTAAATGTTCTTGTCCTAGATTCTAATAATTATACTTTTCATTATTCAATGAAACAATGTTTTTAACTGAATAATTTATCCCAAGTATTGAACTAGATATTGGGGAATTTTTATCTTATTTTATTTGGGAATTGGAGAACTTAAACTTATCAACTCATAATTAGTGTATAGCAGTTAATAAATACTACATGATATATAAGCGCTCCTTGGCTTTCTGACATACAAATTCCTGTGTAAAGGAAATTTTCAGTGTTTAAAATCCCTCTACAAATTGATGCAACTCATCTGTAATTTTGAGTGTTAGAGAGATACCTTAGGGGCACTTTTAGGAGTAGTGATTTATCCATGGTCACCATAGTAGGTTTCAGAAACAAGATTTGAATCTTCCTAACTCCAAAGAAAGATCTCCATCCATTATTCAACATGGTCTTTGATCTAAAGTTAAAGTGATACAAAGAAAAAAAGAAAAATGCCTTTCTTTTTAAGGATACATCTTACAATGCAGTATATAAGTTGTGTTGAGAAACATCTCAAGTTAATATATCTCAAAAGAACTAAAATGATACAAGGATTATAAATGGAAAGGCTCTCAGATTTCATAAGGTTCATGAAAGTTACATGGCTTTGACAGAGTCATACAACTCGTGAATCCCTAGAACTTATTCTATGTACAATGCTGTGGCTACTATACTATATTGCCAAAAAAGGTTTCATTGATTTGGTAGAAACTGAGTTAAAACTTAAGGGAAAAGAAGGATTCTAAACATAGAACATAACTTGGAAAAGTTCAATGAGGTCTGAAAAAGAATAGCTAAGGATTGTTATTCTAGAACTTATAATTCAAATACTGGAGATATTTAATGAAATGGTGAGAAGTGTTGGAATACAAAGGAGCCACCTAATAGTGGCTTCTTGGAGATCCAACCCAGAATGGATCTCTTTTTGTGAGAAGATGATACAAGGAGACTGAGAGGCAGCTGTTCTCCGACCTCTCAGGCTAAGAGGCTGTTGTGTTACCTGACCTCTCTCTTCTCTCTGCCTCCAATTTATCTCATTCCTACTCTGCAATACCTGTGTCAGCAAAGGCAGCCTTGCAAACCTTCTGATGTTATGATCCACAGCTCTGGAGACATGGAGAATTGACCTGTGCCTTACCAGAGAAGTCTCAGGGAACCAGAGAGAAAATTTTTGTTGAAAATGTTGCAATAAATTGAAATTTGAGGTAATTCAATTTTGCTCATTGATTTTCCATAATTTTCCTGGAGAATGCCTACGTACAAAGAATTGTGATTCTTGCAGAAGAAAAGTTTTTATATATTCCAATTGTTTTTATTTAAAACTATTTAATTTCCATCTTTCAAAGTAAAATATTTTTAAAACTATATTTCTTTTTTTAAAATACACATTATGTTGGGAGAGAAAAATCAAAACAAAAGGGAAAAACCATGAGAGAGAAAAAAAAAAAACAGCAAAAAGAAATAAAAATAGCATGTGTTGATTTGTATTCAATCTCCATAGTTTTTTCTAAATGCAAATGACACTTTCTATTTAAAGTCTATTTGGAGTGTCTTGGATCACTGAACCACTGAGAATCAAGTCTCCCATAATTGAGAATGGCAAATTCTTGCTGTTAATGTGTATAATATATTCCTGATTCTGCTTGTTTAGCTCAGCATCAGTTCATGTAAATCTTTCCAGGCTTTTCTAAAATTATTTTGTTCATTATTTTGTACAGAGCAATAATATTCCATTACCTTCATATAACACAAGTTATTCAGTCATTCCCCAAATGAAGAGAATCTATTCATTTTCCAATTTTTTGACCACAAAAAGGGCTGCTAAAAACATTTTTGATATATAGGAGTCATTTTCCCTCTTCTAATATTCTTGGGACACAGTCCTAGTAATGGTACTGCTGGGTCAAAGGATATGCATAGTTTTATAACCCTTTGGTCATAGTCCCAAATTGTTCTTCAGAATGGTTGGATAATTTCATAACAACACAAACAATGCATTAGTGTCCCAGTTTTCTCTTTCCAACATGTGTTATTATCTTTTCCTGTCATCTTAGCCAATTTGATTGGTGGGAAATAGTAACTCAGAGTTATTCTAATTTGCATTTCTCCATTCAGTAGCAATTTAAAAAAGATTAATTAATTTTGCTGAGGCAATTGGAATTAAGTGACTTGCCCAGGATCACACAGCTAGGAAGTGTTAAGTGTCTGAGAGCAAATTTGAACTCGGGATCTCCTGACTTCAGGGCTGGTACTCTATACATTGTGCTGCCTAGCTGTCCCATTTGGTAGTAATTTAAAGCATTTTTTTTTTATTATGACTATAGATGGCTTTAATTTCATCATCTGAAAATTGTCTATTTATATCCTTTGAACATTTATCCATGATGGAATGACTTGCATTCTTATAAATTTGAAACGGTTCTTTTCTGTATCTTAGAAATTTGAAACAGTTCTTCAATTATTTTAGAAATAAGACTTTTATCAGAAATACTGTCTGTAAAGATTTAATCTTATTTTTCTATTGATTTTGTTTGTGCGAAAACTTTTTAATTTAATGTGTTCAATGTTGTCCATTTTTCCATTCATAATGTTATTTATTTTTCTTTGGTCAAAGATTCCTCCCTTGTGCACCTAATTTGTTTATAGTATCATCTTTTATGCCCAAATCATATACCCATTTAACCTTCTTTTGATATGGGGTGTGAGATGTAGGTCTATGCCGGGTTTCTGACATCATTTTCCATTTTCCTAGCTATTTTTGTGAAATAGTGAGTTCTTATTCCAGAATCTGGAGTTTGGAGTTTTGTCAAATTCTAGACTGAATGTTGTCATATGTATCTAACCTATTCCATTATTCTACCAATCTATTTCTTAACCAGTGCAAAATGGTTTTGATTACTGTTGCTTTGTAATATATTTTAAGGGTTGGTACTGTTAAGCCACCATCCTTTGATTTTTTTTTTTAATGAATTCCTTTGATATGCTTTACCTGTTGTTCTTTCAGGTGAATTTTGTTATTACTTTTTCTAGTTCTATAAAATAATGTTTTGGCAGTTTGATTGGTATGACACTAAACAAGTAGACCAATTAAGCTGGATTGTCATATTTACTATATTAGTTATATTTCTCAGTTGTTTGGATCTGACTTTATGTGAGAAGTGTTTTCTCATTGTGTTCATATAGTTTCTGGGTTTGTCTTGGCAGATAGATTTGCAAATATTGTATTTTGTCTAATGTATTTTCAATGGAAATTTTCTTTCTATCTCTTGCGTATGGGTTTTCTCAGCAATATATAGAAATGCTGATAATTTATATGAGTTTATTTTATATCCTGCAATTTTGCTAAAGCTATTAATTGTTTTGAGTAGGTTTTTGGATGATTTTCTGGGATTCTCTAAGTATATAATCATATCATCTGTAAAGAGTGATATTTTTATCTCCTATCGCCTATTCTAATTCCTTTAATTTATTTTTTTTTCTTTTCTTATTGCTAAAGCCAAGATTTCCAGTACAATGTTAAAGAATAGTCTTGAAAATAAGCATCCTTGTTTCACCCCTGATCTTACTGAGAATTCATTCAGCTTTTCTCCATTACAAATAATGTTCGTTGTTGGGTTTAGATAGATACTGCTTATTATTTTAAGAAAAACTTCCTTTATCTTTATGCTCCCTAGTGTTTTTAATAGAAGTTGGTACTGTTCTTTTTTCTTTTTTCTTTTTTTTTGTCAAAAGCTTTTTTCTGCATGTATTGATATCATATGATTTCTGTTGGTTTTGTTATCTATATAGTCTATTATGGTAATGGTTTTCCTGATATTGAACCTGTCCTGCATTCATGGTATAAATCTCATTTGATCATAGTGTATTATCATGCTGAAAAATTGCTATAATCTCTTTGCTAATATTTTATTTAAAAATTCTGTATCAATATTCATTAGGGAGATTGGTCTGTAATTTGCTTTCTCTGTTTTGGTTCTTCCTGGTTTTGCTATTGGTACAATATTTATGCCATAGAAGGAATTTGAGAGGACTACTTCTTTTTTATTATTTTATTATAGCTTTTTAATTACAAGATATATGTATGGATAATTTTTCAACACTGACAATTGCAAAACCTTTTGTTCCAGCTTTTCTCTTCCTTCCTCCCACTCCTTCCCCCAGATGGCAGGTTGACCAATAAATGTTAAATATGATAAAGTATAAGTTAATTACAATATATGTATACATGTCCATACATTTATTTTGCTGCACAAAAAGAATTGGACTCTGAAATAGTGTACAATTAGCCTGTGAAGGAAATCCAAAATGCAGGCAGACAAAAATAGAGGGATTGGGAATTCCATGTAGTGGTTCTAGTCATCTCCCATAGGTCTTTTGCTGAGTGTAGCTGGTTCAATTCATTATTGCTCTATTGGAACTGATTTGGTTCATCTCATTGTTGAAGAGGGCCACATCTATCAAAATTGATCATCATATAATATTGTTGTTGAAGTATATAATGATCTCCTGGTCCTGCTCATTTCACTCGGCATCACTTCAGGTAAGTCTCTCCAGGCCTTTCTGAAACATCCTGCTGGTCATTTCTTACAGAACAATAATATTCAATAATATTCATATACCACAATTTATTCAGTCATTCTCCAATTGATGGGCATCCACTCAGTTTCCAGTTTCTAGCCACTACAAAGAGGGCTGCCACAAATATTCGTGCACATACAAATCCCTTTCCCTTCTTCAAAATCTCTTTGGGATAAAAGCCCAGTAGTAATACTGCTGGATCAAAGGGTATGCACAGTTTGATAACTTTTTGAGCATAGTTCCAAATCATTCTCCAGAATGGCTAGATGTATTCACAATTCTACCAACAATGTATCAGTGTCCTAGTTTTCCCACATTCCCTCCAACATTCCGCATTATCTTTCCCTGTCATTCTAACCAATCTGACAGGTGTGTAGTGGTATCTCAGAGTTGTCTTAATTTGCATTTCTCTGATTAATAATGACTTGGAGCATCTTTTCATATGGCTAGAAATAGTTTCAATTTCTTTGAGAATTGTCTGTTCATATCCTTTGACCATTTATCAATTGGAGAATGGCTTGATTTCTCATAAATTAGAGTCAATTATCTATATATTTTGGAAATGAATCCTTTATCAGAACCTTTGCCTGTAAAAAATGTTTTCCCAGTTTATTGCTTCCCTTCTAATCTTGTCTGTATAAGTTTTGTTTGTTAAAAAAAAAAAAAAAAAACTTTTCAATTTGATATAATCAAAATTTTCTATTTTGTGATCAATAATGATCTCTAGTTATCCTTTGGTCATAAATTCCCTCCTCTTCCACAGGTCTGAGAGGTAAACTATCCTATGTTCTTCTCATATATTTATAATCTCATTCTTTATGCCTAGGTCATGAACCCAGTTTGACCTTATCTTGGTGTATGGTGTTAAGTGTGGGTCAATACCTAGTTTCTGGATAGGACTACTTCTTTAGCTATTTGTGCAAATAGTTTATATAGTTGGAATCAATTGTTCCTTAAATATTTTGTAAAATTCACTTGTAAATCCTTCTGGTCCTGGAGATTTTTTCTTAAAGAGTTCATTGATGACTTGTTCACTTTCTTTTTTTCTAAAATGGGAATATTTAAGTAATTTATTTCTTCTTCTGTTAATCTGGACAATTTATATTGTAAATATTTGTCCATTTCAGTAATATTTTCAGATTTTTTTGCCATAAATTTGTGTAAAATAGCTCCTAATCATTACTTTAATTTCTTTTTCACTGGTGCACACCCTTTTAATTTTTGATGCTGGTCATTTTTTTCTTTCATTTTTTCTAATCAAATTAACCAAAGGTTTATCTATTTTGTGTGTGTTTTTTCACAAAACCAATATTTAATTTTATTTATTAGTTCAATAGTTTTTTTTTTAGTTTCAATTTTATTAATCTCTCCTTTGAGTTTCACAATTTCTAATTTGGTATTTAATTGGAGAGTTTTAATTTGTTCTCATATTAGCTTTTTTACTTGCATGTCCAATTCATTGATCTCTATTTTATTCATGTAGCTCTTATGAAATATAAAATTTCCCCTATGAATTGCTTTGACTGCATCCCATAGATTTTTGTATATTGTTTCATTTTTTGACATTCTCTTGGATTATTTCTGTGATTTGTTGATTGACTCTCATTCTTTGGAGTTAGATTACTTAATTTCTGATTGGTTTTTAGTCTATCTTTCTCTGGCACTTTATTGAATATAATTTTTATTGCATTGTGGTCAGAGAAGAAAACACTTAGTATTTCTCCCTTTTTTTATCTGATTGTGATGTTTTTATGCCCTAAAACATGGTCAGTTTTTGTGTAGATGTCATGTACTGCCAAAAAAAAGTTATATTCCCTTCTGTCCTTATTGAATTTTCTCCTGAGGTCTATCATATCTAGGTTATTAGGATCCTCTTAACCTTCCTAGTTTCTTTCTTATTAATTTTGTAGTTTTTGATTTGTCTGATTCTAACAGGGTAAGCTTGAGGTCCCCTACTAGAATAGTTTTGCTGTCTATTTCTTTCTATAACTGGCTTAAAATCTTCTCTAGGAATTTGCCTGCTCTATTATTTGTAGCAAATACATTTAAAATCATTACTACATTGTGTATGATACTCCTTATCAATATGTACTTTTCTCCCTTATCTCTTTTAATTAGATCTATTTTTACTTTTGCTTTATTTAGGATTAGAATTGCTACCCCTGTTTTTTTTTTTTTTTTTGTCAGCTAAAACATCAAAAATTCTGTTCCAGCTTTTTCTCTCTATGTGTCTTTTTGTGCCAGATGTGTTTCTTGTAAACAACATATTGTAGAAATCTATTTTTTTTAATCTACTCTGCTATTTGTTTCCATTTAATGAGAGTTTATCCCATTCACATTCAAAGATATGATTACCAGCTCTGTATTCCCTCCATCCTATTTTCCCTCTATTTTTGTTCTTTCTTTACCTACATTAGAATAATTGAATTATTCCATCTTTGAACCAAAACTGATGAAATCAAGCTTCAGACAATTTTCATCCCCCTCCCTTCTTTCCCTGGATTGTAATACATCTTTTGTAGCTCTTTTTGTGATTGAATTTATTCCATTTTGTCTCCCCTTTCCTCCTTTCCCATTTACACATCTCTTTCCTTCCTTTGAAGGGAAGGAAATTCATATCCATGTGAATGCTCCCCTCTATCTGCTCCAGTAACAAATATAGTTCTAAGAGTTACAGATATTATTTTCTCATCTAATGGTGAGATCATTTTCCTTGAGATTGTAATTCTGGAGTTTTGTAATAATGTTCCTTCGAGTTTTCCTTGTGGTATTTCTTTCCAAAGGCAATGGATTCATTCTTTCAATGATTATTTCCCTGTTTCTATAATATTTGGGGCAGTTTTCCTTGATGATGTCTTGACAAATGCTATCCAGTCTCCTCCTCCTCCTCACCTTCTTCTTTTTCTCCTCCTCCTCCTCCTCCTCCTCACCTTCAGGTAGTCCAATAATTGTTAAATTGTCTCTTCTCAATCTATTTTCTAGGTCAGTTGTTTTTCGCTGATTCTTGGTGTCTCATAGAGTCAGTAGATTCCATTTGCTCCGGTTTTTAATATGTGATTTTCTTCCTTTGGATTTTGTTATCTCTTTTTCTATTTGATTAATTCTACTTTTGAAGGTATTGTTCCTTCAGCAGATTGGTTTTTTTTTGTTGTTGTTGTTGTCGTTTTTTGTTGTTGTTGTTGTTGTTGTTGCATTTGGTCAATTGTATTTTTAAAGGAATTGTATTCCTTCTATAAGCTGTTGACTCTCTTGCATATCTCTCATTTATTTTCTTCTTTTTTTCTTCTATCTTTCTTATTTGTCTTTTAAAGTCTTTTATGAACATTTACCTCTTTGAGCCTTTTTTACCTCATTTAGCCTCTTTGAGTTTGAGACCAATTCATATCACTCTTTGAGATTTGCTCTGAGGACATTTTATCCTAGTCCAATTTGGTGTTTTCTTCTTCCCTAGCACCATAATAGCTTTCTTTATTCAATGTTCTTTTCTGTTTCTCGCTTATTTTCTTTGCTTTTTAGGTGAATTTCCTCTTTCTTTACTTTTATGGTTGACCTCTGCTCCTGGGATAAAGGGGATGCTGGCTCAAGTTTCCTTTGTTGTTCTGAGACTTGGCTTTGACCACAAGGGAACCATGTGTCTGTAGTGGGTAGCTTGACCTTCTCCTCATCACTATACCATTCTGACCCTGGCCAACCCAATTAACCCTGTTTGCCATAGTTCTTCATCTGTAAAAGGAGCTGAAGAAGGAAATGGCAAACTACTCCAGTACCTTTTCCAAGAAAACTCCAAATGCAGGCATATCTTAGCTGACTGAACACCCTTTTCATCTCAGTGAGAATGACCTTTCTTCAAGTTTTTTCTACTCTATCTTGAGCTGGAAAGGGGTTTCATTCTATCAGAGTCTCTTTAGAGGTTTGGTTATATGTGGTTTTTGAGGGAGCTGGAGAAGCTTTTTGTTTCACTCTGCCATCTTCTCAATATAAAATATTATAAAAAAGAAATCTTACATTGTTAGTGACATTAAGTGAATTGAATAGAATTAAATATAAGTTTTATATAATAATTAAATTACTTCCTAATGGCCTTTTGAAGCTTAAATTACATAGCATTTTATGAAAGGAAATATAAAGACGAATTATCCAAGTATATTATGGGCAAAGATAAGATATTGAATAATTTAAGTTCTCAGATGTATAAAAGAGTAAAGCAAGAATGTACAAGGGGACAAAAACACTTGAATAACAGATGTTTGTCCATTGTTGCGATGATTCCCAGAAGATCACGCATTTCCTGTTACTTTTAAAACACCATGAAAATCTTAAAGGAAAACAAATTCAAGCTTTTATGGTTAAATTATTTTTTTCATTCTCATCCTTCTCTTCCTCATCCTCTTCTTCCTTCTCCTCATCACTATACCATTCTAACATAATTTTACTATCCCTCTTTTCTGTAATTGTCTCTCCCCAATTATTTTTTTCTTATATCTTGGCATCTTTCAGAGTCCAATGGAAATAATATTTGCTTTATAATTCCTGCTTTGGTGACTCAGGTGAAAAAAAATATGTTTTTCTAAAATATTGTTTTCTTTACAATGTATATATCCATCATTTATATATAACTACTTTTATTGTAACTATTTACAACCTTTATTTTGTAATTGATTTTTTCCTCTACTTAATTATGAAAAATTCTAGATCAGAGACCATATGATTTTTTTTTTACTCTTTGCACAATGTAGAAAACTTTGCATATTTTCTCCCAAAAAAGTTAATGATCATTTGATAAGTATACTGTTATATCAGAGTGAGTGTGTGATGTGTGTGTGTGTGTGTGTGTGTGTGTGTGTGGTGCATGCATGTGTTTGTGTAAATAAAAGCACTAATAAAAACAAGAAATAAAATTAATTTGATATTTTTGAAAGGAAACAACTTTGGGTTGATTAGAAGTGATGGAAGAGCTGAATTATACTTCTAATATAAAAAAGAAATGTAGGTGTCTCAATGAAATGAGATATTACATAAATGTATTTATATATTTTCCAAATATACAGATGTAATAGTCCATTCCATTACCTAGATTTTATGTACATAATTGTTTCCATTTTGATACTACTATGAAGAATTAATTCCTTTAAAACAGGGACTCTTTTTATTTCATATCTTCAGGGCTAAACACGTACAATAGCATAAATGTTTGGTGACTAAATAGATTAAGGATGTCCAGTTGGAAGAGACCTTAATAATAATCTAGTTTAACTTCTTAATTTATAAATGAGGAAACTTAGTCTCACAGGCATTAACTTGTTCAATGTCATACAGATTTTAAGAAACTGAGGAAGGATTTTTGAATTAAGTTCTTTTACTTTAGGGGCAGGTCAGTAATGCAGTAGATAAAATACTAGATCCAAAGTGAGGAATTCATCTTCCTAAGTTCAAATCTGCCTTTGGACACTTACTAGCTGTGTGACCCTGGGCAAGTCAATTAACCTTGTTTGCCATAGTTCTTCATCTGTAAAAGCAGCTGAAGAAGGAAATGGCAAACTACTCTAGTACCTTTTCCAAGAAAACTCCAAATGCAGTCATGAGAGACTCTATTCCACTGAAATAATTGAACAACAGCAACTTATTGCTCTAAGCTCAATGATCATTCTACATAGCATGCTGTTTCTCTCAAGCTGACAGATTTATTAAACATAAAATGACATTAGGCTGTGGTGTTTCTTTCAAGAATGTGTGTGTGTGTGTGTGTGTGTGTGTGAATTGCCTTTTGATGAATCATTTGAATTCTTTATTAAAAAAAACACATTTTTCCCCCCAAAAAATAATTTTACTTAATTTCAACATTAAAAAGAGGATACTGTGTTTTTTCTTATAAAATTAACATCTTCTGCCAACAGGTTGATTACTATCCATTTTGTGGAATTGTCAAGAGCAGAATTTACATATATCTGTGTTAACAAATTAGTTTTCCATTTTTCATCTATTTGGCTTCTAATACATTTTAAATAATGCTTCAAAGACTTGACTCTGACAAACAAAACAAATGAGTAATTAAGAAGCTAGGTTCATTTTCAACTGATTAGAGGTGATGAAAGGCAAAGGAAAAGATTAACTGTAAACAGGAAGCATGACTTGAAAGATAAATTACTCTTTCCAAATGTAAAATTAAAGAAAAATGAATAAGGCAAGTAGTTATGGTAATGTATCTTTTTCTCCCTGTCACTTCAGATGTATATCCATTTGTCTTATCAAATTGATCATTCTAAACTCTCTTTCTTCATAATCTTCCCTTTTCCATATTCAAATATATCTGTAATAAAGAAAATAGAAATAACAGAATTTTCTTGACAATTTGAACTGATGGTGACAAACATGGCTTGTCAAACCTAAAAGAAAATATGGAATGCTAGAAAGACTATTAATCAGGAGATCTGAGTAGGAATCTTGCCTCTAACACTTACTATGCTGTGATCTTTGAAAAATTCCTAAATCTTTCAAAAATCAATTTCTAAATTGATCTATATATATTTATATTTTATTATATATATATATATATATATATATATATATATATATATATTATAATATTTATATATTATATATTTATATATTTATCCCATCCAATAATGTCTGAAACTCACATCATCAATTAATTGGGGATCATCTTGGTATTGCTACAATTGCTATTGATCACTCTCTCCCTAGTATAGAACTCTGCATAAGCATAAGGAGATAAACAAGAAAGTGATATGATAAAGGACTTAATAAAATTTATCCATTTACATTCCTACATAGGAGGATGACACTTGTAACTCATTAGAACTTTTTTCATTATTATGGCTGTTTGAATGAGTATATACAGACAGAGCACAGGTGTGAGTTGAATATGAAGAGATAATATTAAAAAAAATATGAGTGAGAGAAGAATGTACTAAGAGAAAGGAAAAGGAGGAAGTGGAATGGTGTAAATTATCAGCAAAAAAAAAAAAAAAAAAGATTCAATAATTTTTTTTTGTTTTTACAATGGATAACTTTCAATAGTCAAAAGCTTTTCTATTGTCTGCTCATTTTCCTGGTCTATTACTCAGTTTTTACCTCTTTGTTAATGTAGGGTTATGCAATTTGGAACTATACCCAAAGGACTATCAAACTTGCATACCCTTTGATCCAGCAGTGTCTCTACTAAGCCTGTATCCCAAAGAGATCATAAAGCAGGGAAAGGGATCCACATGTGCAAAAATGTTTGTGGTCGCCCTTTTTTGTAGTGGCAAGAAACTGGAAACTGAGTGGATGCCCATCAATTGGAGAATGGCTGAGTAAATTATGGTATATGAATGTTATGGAATATTATTGTTCTATAAGAAATGATCAGCAGGATAATTTCAGAGAGGCCTGGAGAGACTTGCATGAACTGATGCTGAGTGAAATAAGCAAAATCAGATCATTATACATGGCAACAGCAAGATTATACGATGATCAATTCTGATGGATGGCTCTTTTCAATGATGAGTTGATTGAGGCCATTTTCAATGATCTTGTGATGAAGAGAGGCATCTACACCCAAAGAGAGGACTGTGGGATCTGAGTGTGGATCACAGCATAGCATTTTACTCTTTTTTGTTGTTGGCTTGCATTTTATTTTCTTTTTCATTTTTACCCCTTTTGATTTGATATTTCTTCTGCAGTGAGATAATTGTATGAATATGTGTGGATTTATATAGTGAATTTATTGGATTTAACATATATTTTACCATGTTTAACATATATTGTATTATTTGCCATCTGGGGAGGGTGGGCGTAGGGAAGAAAATAGGAATACAAGATTTTGCAAGGATTAATTTTTCAACATTCTTTGTGAATATATTTTGAAAGTTAAAAAACTTTAATTAAACAATAAATTTTAAAAAGTAGGGCTATGTTAGGGACAGCTGGATGGCACAGTCGATAGAGTACCAGCATAATCCCAGAAGTCAGGTGGACCTGTGTTCAAATTTGATCTTGGACATTTAACAATTCCTAGTTGTGTCACCCTGACAAAGTCATTTAACCCCAATTGCCTTACCCCCCCAAAAAAAAAAAGGTTAAAAAAAGAAAGATAAAGTAAGGGTATGTTTCCAAGATAGAGGGTGCCAAAATGTTCTCCTATATTCTTCTAGGGACCTGAGCATAAATCCTCTTTTCTGCCCTGAAAATGTTAGTAGTGTCCCCACCCCACTGTAGCTATAAGATCTATGGGGCTTAAGAACAGACTTCTTGCCCTTAGTTCAAGACTGTGGCTGGGGAGGCACTAAATGGGACTGCCCTGGTGTAATGGGCTGAAGCTCGAGTTGATGCACTGAGGTCCCAAGCATGTGAGGCTAAATAGTAATTGAACCATACTCTATTAATATATATGCTTGGAGAAAGAATGGCCTCCACCCACTCTTTGTTCAAGTTCTCATGTGTTGTATAGGAAATGACGATTTTGGTGGGTGGAGGCAGAGGGACAGGAAGAGAGGTGGGGAGAGACTGCTGGCTGCCTTCCTGTTGCAGCTGCTCACATTGCTATGGAGATCCCCCCTTCATCTCTGATCCCCCTTTACCTCCGATCCTTCTTCACCTCTATTGAGAATAAAGTTTGAAGATTTTCCCTTAACCTGAATTCCTGACTCAGGCTGATTTTAAAATACAAGGTAATCACACCCTGGGACTTAACTCCAACCCCATTGTCACAGACTCTCTCTGTTGACCTTACAAGTTTTCACTGGTGTCCACTGGTGTGGAGATGCAAAATTCATCAGCAAGACAGTGGGTTTAGATGTAAGACCGGGCCAGGGCTAGCACTGCTCTGGCACAATCTGTATCCGCACTGCATTCTGGACTCTCACCCTAATATTACACCTATTTGCTCAGCTTCTAAGTTACCTTCAGCTGGAAAATGTTCTACCTCATCTTTTGGGAGTTTTCTGATGTTCTAAAATTTTGCTTAGAGTAATTATTTAAAGAAACTGGTGGTGGTTTGGGAGTAGAGATCAGGCGAGTTCCTGACTTTACTCTGCCATTTTGGATCTACCCTAGAATTATTTTTTTTCAGCATTGAAAATGCTGTTCTGGCAATCAGTTAACCATGAGATGTTTTAAAGTGCTATTTATGTGCTTACATTACATTACAGGTTAGCCCCATGTAGTGAAAGTTCTATATAATATAGAAAAATAATTATTAGGAACTAACAATACAGTGAACTCATCTAAAAGTGAAAAAAATGTATTCTAAATTTATTTTTTTATAAATAGGTTATTTTTATGACACTTCATCAAAAATTTGCACAAAAAAGCCTCACAAGTTCATTGTAAATATATGCATAATAAAATAAAATAAAATAAATTCCTTCTTTGACTATATATACAAATATATGTGTCTCATTTTTCATGCCAAGTTGCTCATCCTTGAGTCAGGACGTAGGTAGTATGTTTCATCACTGTTTTTTTGGACTCATGGATGAACCAACTATGACTATAAACATTCTAATTTGTCTTCCTTTTCTTGTTCATTTATAATTGTTCTCCCAGTTCTGCTTATTTAATTCTTCATCAGTTTATACAACTGTTCAAAATTGTTCATTTGTGCAATATTGATGCTAACATAAGAATTATTCTAGTTCTATTTAATTCACTCAAATAAGTTTATATATTCCTTTTTGTGGCTGTTTGAAGTCATATGTTTCTTTATTTCCATAAGATATGTCATCACATTCATATTTTTATTTAGTCATTTCTGAAATGATAGGCACCTCCTTAGAAATTGTTTGACATCACAAGAAAAAAAATAGGTGCTAAAATACTTGTGTACATATAAGATCATTTCTTCTTTGATCTGTTTTAAGTAAAGGCTTAATAGTGGTATATCAAGATCAAAGGACATCTTTAAGTGTGTATTAATGTTTTGTATACAATTCCAAATTGCTTTAAAAGTATCCCAGTAGTACATCAACAAAGCTGTTTGTCCATAGTCCTTCCAAAATTTATAAATTTCCTTTTTTATCATTTATGCCAATCTAGTGGGTATAAGTTGGGAGTTTCATTTCCCATTTTCACAATTACTAATAACTTGCAGCATTATTAGATGTACTTATAGATAGCTTGTATTACTTCTCCTGAAAATTGCCTACTTATAAAACTCTACCATTTATCAATTGGGAAATAGCTGTTATTTCTGAGAAATTTCAAATAATTCCATGTAAATTTTGGAAAAAAATGAACCTTTTGTCAGAAAGTTTGCTGCAATGAGTATAATTTTTCTTCAGTTAATTGCTTTTCTTATATTGGATTTGTGTTGTCTGTCTTAACTACCTATCTACTTATCTATGTATCATGTATCTATATACACATACACATATATGCATGCATACACATATAAATACATGTGCGTATGTATGTATTATCCATTTTGTCTTCTGTAATACTCTATTTGTTGGTTGATAATGAAATTTTACTTTTTCGCTTAATATAGCAATCTTTTCATGAAGTTTCTCTTATTTATGAAATGACTTCATTTATTTCTTTTAGATATATGGAAGTCATCTTGGAATAAAATGGAAGTTATTAATCTACATATAATTTTTATAGCACTGAGGAATTTTATTGCCTTTTGTTGTTATTTTTATTTTTATCGAATTGTTATCTCAGGAAGTAAGTTGCTTGTGTTATTAAACAATAAGCTTATAAATATATTTGCTTCACTTGTTGCATCCTTAATCTGTTCTCCCAGTGCAGACCTATTTTTTAACCAGTATCAAATTCTTTGCGAGAATTATTGATTTGTCAACGTGCTTGAGGTTTGATACGGCACAGCCCACTTGAATTCTTCTTTTCATTATTTTGGAATTGTTGTCCTTTTCGCCTTATATAATTTTTATCATATTTTCTATTCATAGAAAGTACTTATTTGTTCATTTGATTAGTGTGGCATTGGATGAGAAAATTAATTTAGATACTATTGTAGCTTTTATTGTATTCATTTATTCTACTCATGAGCAATTCATATTTTTTCTGGCTTTACTTCTTTAAAAACTAGTAATTGTATTTATATAGTTCTCAGGCCTGTCTTAGCAGATCAACTCCTAAGTACTTCATACACTCTGTTGTTATTTTAAATGGAATTTCTCTTTTTTTTTTTCTCTTCCTCTGAGTTTTATTGGTAATAAACTGAAATGCTTATGATTCCTGTGTATTTTTATTCTGTATTTTTCTGATGTTATTAACTGTTTCAATTACATTTTTATTTGTATTTTTAGTTTTTTTTAATACAGCATCATATTATCTGCAAAGAAAAAAAAAAAGAAAAATCCTAACAGTTTATTTTTTACCTATTATTAATTTTTTTAATTTTTTTATTTTTTTTTATTTTTTATTTAATAGCCTTTTATTTACAGGATATATACATGGGTAACTTTACAGCATTAACAATTGCCAAACCTCTTGTTCCAATTTTTCACCTCTTACCCACCAACCCCCTCCCCTAGATGGCAGGATGACCAGTAGATGTTAAATATATTAAAATATAACTTAGATACACAATAAGTATACATGACCAAAACATTATTTTGCTGTACAAAAAGAATCAGGCTCTGAATTATTGTACAATTAGCTTGTGAAGGAAATCAAAAATGCATGTGTGCATAAATATAGGGATTGGGAATTTAATGTAATGGTTTTTAGTCATCTCCCAGAGTTATTTTTCTGGGCATAGCTAGTTCAGTTCATTACTGCTCCATGAGAAATAATTTGGTTGATCTCGTTGCTGAGGATGGCCTGATCCATCAGAACTGGTCATCATCTAGTATTGTTGTTGAAGTATATAATGATCTCCTGGTCCTACTCATTTCACTCAGCATCAGTTCGTGTAAGTCTCTCCAGGCCTTTCTGAAATCATCCTGTTGGTCATTTCTTACAGAACAGTAATATTCCATAATTTTCATATACCACAATTTATTCAGCCATTCTCCAACTGATGGACATCCATTCAGTTTCCAGTTTCTAGCCACTACAAAAAGGGCTGCCACAAACATTCGTGCACATACAGGTCCCTTTCCTTCTTTATAATCTCTTTGGGATATAATCCCAGTAGTAACACTGCTGGATCAAAGGATATGCACAGTTTGATAAGTTTTTGAGCATAGTTCCAAACTACTCTCCAAAATGGTTGGATTCGTTCACAACTCCACCAACAGTGCATCAATGTCCCAGTTTTCCCGCATCCCCTCCAACAATCATCATTATTTTTACTGTCATCTTAGCCAATCTGACAGGTGTGTAGTGGTATCTTAGAGTTGTCTTAATTTGCATTTCTCTGATTAATAATGACTTGGAGCATCTTTTCATATGACTAGAAATAGTTTCAATTTCTTCATCTGAGAATTGTCTGTTCATATCCTTTGACCATTTTTCAATTGGAGAATGGCTTGATTTTTTATAAATTAGAGTTAATTCTCTCTATATTTTGGAAATGAGGCCTTTATCAGAACCTTTGACTGTAAAAATATTTTCCCAGTTTATTGCTTCCATTCTAATCTTGTCTGCATTAGTTTTGTTTGTACAAAAACTTTTCAGTTTGGTATAATCGAAATTTTCTATTTTGTGATCAGTAATGATCTCTAGTTCTGCTTTGGTCATGAAGACCTTCCCCTTCCACAGGTCTGAGAGGTAAACTATCCTATGTTCCTCTAATTTATTAATAATTTCATTCTTTATGCCTAGGTCATGAACCCATTTTGACCTTATCTTGGTGTATGGCGTTAAGTATGGATCAATGCCTAGTTTCTGCCATATTAGTTTCCAATTTTCCCAGCAATTTTTATCAAACAGTAAGTTCTTATCCCAAAAGCTGGGATCTTTGGGTTTGTCAAAGACTAGGTAGCTATATTTGTTGACTGTTTTATCCCTTGAACCTAATCTATTCCACTGATCAACTAATCTATTCCTTAGCCAATACCAAATAGTTTTGGTAACTGCTGCTCTATAATATAATTTTAGATCTGGTACAGCTAAGCCACCATCATTTGATTTTGTTTTCATTAATTCCCTTGAAATTCTTGACCTTTTGTTTTTCCATATGAACTTTGTTGTTATTTTTTCTAGGTCATTAAAATAGTTTTTTGGGAGTCTGATTGGTATAGCGCTAAATAAATAGATTAGTTTAGGTAATATTGTCATCTTTATTATATTTGCTCGCCCTATCCAAGAGCATTTAATATTTTTCCAATTGGTTACATCAGACTTAATTTGTGTGAAAAGTGGTCTGTAATTTTGCTCATAAAGTTTCTGATTTTCCTTTGGCAGATAGATTCCTAAATATTTTATATTACCAGTAGTTACTTTAAATGGAATTTCTCTTTGTAACTCTGACTGTTGGATTTTGTTAGTGATATATAAGAATGCTGATGACATATGTGGGTTTATTTTATAACCAGCAACTTTGCTAAAATTGTGGATTATTTCTAATAACTTTTTAGCAGAGTCTCTGGGGTTCTCTAAGTATACCATCATGTCATCGGCAAAGAGTGATAATTTGGCTTCCTCATTGGCTATTCTTATTCCTTTAATCTTTTTCTCAGATCTTATTGCTATAGTTAGCGTTTCTAATACAATATTAAATAGTAACGGTGATAGTGGGCAACCTTGTTTCACTCCAGATCTTATTGGGAATGGTTGCAGTTTGTCTCCATTACATATGATGCTTACTGATGGTTTTAAATAGATGCTGCTGATTATTTTAAGGAAAAGTCCATGTATTCCTATACTCTCAAGTGTTTTTAATAGGAATGGATGTTGGATTTTATCAAATGCTTTTTCTGCATCTATTGAGATGATCATATGGTTTTGTTAATTTGGTTATTAACATGGCCAATTATATTGATAGTTTTCCTAATATTAGACCAGCCCTGCATTCCTGGTACAAATCCTACTTGATCATAGTGTATTATCTTGGAGATGATTTTCTGTAGTCTTTTTGCTAATATCTTATTTAAGATTTTAGCATCAATATTCATTAGGGAGATTGGTCTATAATTTTCTTTCTCTGTTTCAGCCTACCTGGTTTAGGTATCAGTCCCATGTCTGTGTCATAGAAGGAATTTGGTAGGACTCCTTCATTCCTATTTTATCAAATAATTTATATAGCATTGGGGCCAATTGTTCTTTAAATGTTTGGTAAAATTCACATGTAAATCCATCTGGTCCTGGGGATTTTTCTTAGGGAGTTGTTTAATTGCCTGTTCTATTTCTTTTTCTGAAATGGGACTATTCAACAATTTACTTCCTCCTCTGTTAGTCTGGGAAGTCTATATTTTTGGAGGTAGTCATCCATTTCACTTAGGTTATCAAATTTATTGGCATAAAGTTGAGCAAAATAACTCCTTATTATTTCTCTAATTTCCTCTTCATTGGTGGAAAGTTCTCCTTTTCATTTTAAGACTACTAATTTCATTTTCCTCCCTCCTTTTTCTAATCAGATTTACCAAAGGCTTATCTATTTTATTGGCTTTTTCATAGAACCAACTCTTAGTTTTATTAATTAGTTCAATAGTTTTTTACTTTCAATATTTTTAATTTCTCCTTTTAATTTTAGAATTTCCAATTTAGTATTTGATTGGGGTTTTTAATTTGGTCTTTTTAGTTTTTTAGTTGCAAGCCCAATTCATTAATCTTTTCTTTCTCTGTTTTATTCAAGTAAGCCTCTAAGGATATAAAATTCCCTTTTATTACCACTTTGGCTGCATCCCACAAATTTTGGTATGATGTCTCATCATTGTCATTATCTTGAGTGAAATTATTAATTGTATCTATAATTTGCTGCTTCACCCAATCATTCTTTAAGATGAGATTGTTTAGTTTCCAATTACTTTTTGGTCTGTTTCCCCCTAACTTTTTGTTGAATGTAGTTTTTATTGCATCATGATCTGAAAAGAAATCATTTACTATTTCTGCTTTCTTGCATTTAATTTTGAGGTCTTTATGTCCTAATATATGGTCAATTTTTGAATAGGTTCCATGAACTGCTGAGAAGAAAGTATATTCCTTCTATCTCCATTCAATTTTCTCAAAGATCCAACATACCTAATTTTTCTAATATTCTATTTACTTCTTTAATTTCTTTCTTATTTGTTTTGTGGTTTGATTTGTCTAATTCTGAGAGTGCAAGGTTGAGATCTCCTACTATTACAGTTTTGTTGTCTATTTCTTCTTGCAACTCTCTTAACTTCTCCTTTAGGAAGCTGAGTGCCATACCACTTGGTGCATATATGTTTAATATTGATATTGCTTCGTTGTTTATGCTACCCTTTAGCAGGATGTAGTTTCCTTCCTTATCTCTTTTAATTAGATCAATTTTTACTTTTGCTTGATCTGAGATAAGGATGGCTACCCTCTTTTTGACTTCACCTGAAGCATAATAGATTTTGCTCCAGCCTTTTACCTTTACTCTATATGTATCCCCTGCTTTAAATGTGTTTCTTGTAAACAACATATTGTAGGGTTCTGACTTTTGATCCAGTCTGCTATCTGCCTCCTCTTTATGGGGGAGTTCATCCCATTCACATTTATGGTTAGAATTACTAAATCTGTATTTCCTGCCATCTTAATAACCCCAGATTGTGCTTTACTTATTCTTGCCTCCCCCAACCCTCTTTCCCCTTTTAAACTTATGTACCCCTCTTGTATCACGATACTTATCCTCTTTATAATCCCTCCCTCCCCCTTTGAGTCTTTTCCCCTTCCTTCCCTTATTACTCTTTTTCTTCTTCCTTTTTCTCTCCCCATTTTTAATGAGGCGAGGAAATTTTCTCTAAAACAAATGTCAATTATTTTTTCTTTGAGCCAACTCTGATGAGAGTAAGATTCACACAATGTTCCTCCCCTCTCTAAATTCCCTCAGATATGATAAGTTTCCTTAGCCTCTTTGTGGGATGTGATTTCCCTCTTTTTATCCCTCCTTCCCACCTTATTCTGCCATCATCCCTTTTCCATATCTACTTCCCTTTTTATGTTATATCAGTACAATCAAATTTTACATGTATTCTTTTTGTATATGCACAACAGAAATACAATTCTCAAGAGTTATTTTTACCTTTTCTGCATCTCTTGAGTTCTTTTCTTGGAGATCCAATTTTTTGTTTAATTCTGGTTTTTTCTTCAGAAACAAATGGAATTCATTTGTTTCATTAAATGTCCATCTTCTTCCCTGGAAGAAAATGCTCAGCTTAGCTGGGTAGTTTATTCTTGGCTGCATCCCAAGTTCTTGTGCCTTTCGGAATATCATATTCCAGGCCCTTCTTTCCTTTAATGTAGAGGCAGCCAGATCTTGGGTGATCCTTATTGTGGCACCTCGGTATTTAAATGTTTTTTTTTTTTTTTTGGCTGCTTGTAAATTTTTTTCCTTAATCTGATAGTTCTGAAATTTTGCCACAATATTCCTTGGGGTTTTTATTTTAGGGTTTCTTTCAGGAGGTGTTTGATGAATTCTTTCAATGCCTATTTTACCTTCTGATTCTATTACACCTGGGCAGTTCTCTTTGATGATTTCTTGTAAAATAGTATCTAGGCTCTTTTTTTCATCATAGTTTTCGGAAAGTCCAATAATCCTCAGATTATCTCTCCTAGATCTATTTTCCAAGTCTGTCGTTTTGCAAGTAGATAATTCATGGTTTTTCCAGTTTGTCATTTTTTTGTTTTGCTTGACTGATTCTTGCTGTCTCAATGAATCATTAGTTTCAATTTGTTCAGTTCTAATTTTTTAAAGAATTATTTTCTTCATTAGCTTTTTTACTTCTTTCTGTATATGTCAATTGAGTTTTTGAATGTATTGTTTTGGTCTGTGGAATTTTTTTCCATTTCACTAATTTTTTTTTTAGTGAATTATTTTCTTTTTCCAATTCACAGATCCTACTTTCTTGCGTGTTCTTGTCTTTTCCAATTCACAAATCCTACTTTCTAGTGAATTCTTTATTTTTTTCCAATTCGTATTTCAGGAAATTGTTGCTCTCTTGTAAGGCTTCTCTTTCCTTTCCCCATTTATCTTCTAACTCTCTTTTGAGACTTTTAATGGTCTCTTCTATGAGAGCATTATGTAATGGAGGACAGTCTGATGCATTTTTGCTGTTTGAGGTCTCTTCAGGTTTGCTGACCTGCTCTTTTTCTGCATAGAAGCTGTGGATGGTTCTTTTCATCTTTTTATTCATGTTTTAAAGCCTTTAGGGGGTCTCCTAGGCAGGGGTTACCAACTTCCTCTGCAGAGCAGGAAAGATTTAAACTGATTTCCGGCTCCAAGGTATGGGAGTGCTCTGAGTGAGAGTTTTCCCTTCCCCCAACAGGAAGTGGATTCAGCACTGGAGGAGCTATCAAACTGCTTAGTAGGGCTGAGTGGATTAGCGATTGCCCTAGGCTAGAGACTAAGGGGTGAAAGTGACACTGCCCCAGGCCGGAGCCTCTTGTGGGACTGTGAGTATTAGCAGCTGACCACAGACCACAGACCGCAGACTGCAGACCGCCCCGAACTCCACTCCAGTGTCTCTGCCTGATGCAAATCGGCCCTGGAAAAGCTCTATGGCCCCAAGCAGAGCTCCCCACTGCGCAGATTGGAGGCTAACCCGGGCTGCGTCCTCCTGCTGTGCAGGATCACAACTGCCCCAAGGAGAAGCCCCGTACTGAGGGTTGGGGCTGCGGGCTTGTGCTGAGATCTGTGCCTTCACTCTGGGTTTGAGACTCTCCTCGGAACCTAATTTCTCTCCCTGTCTGCGCTGATCTCCCCCCTGACCCCGGAACCAACCTTTTTTTGGCGAGACTGCAAATTTTCCTTGGCCGGTGAGTTGTTCTACTTCTTATCTTTACGAATTGTAGCAGTCAAGACTATTTTTGAGGCTCGATATATTATTGATAAAGAGGGTAAGAGAAGAGCTTAGAAAGTCACGTGTGTCTTCTCCGCCATCTTGGCTCCCGCATATCTTTTACCTATTATTTTTAACCCAAATGTCTTTCTCTTGTCTTCTTGGGCAGCTGATTGTGTTGTAGATAAAGTGCTGAGACCAGAATTAAGATCTGAAGTCATATCTAGTCTCAGAAACTTCCAAAGATAAATGATTTAACTTCCTCAGTTTTCTTAACTGTAAAATGCAGGGCTTTAATGATGATCAAATAAGATATCATTTCTGATGCTCTTAATATTAGTGTAGTACATGGCAGATGGTAGGAATTTAATAAACATTTCAATCTCACTTTTTTCTCCTTTTTTATAGGCAGCTTTGCTAGTATTATATAAAATAGAAGAGATAACAATAGACATCTTTGTTTCTCCCCTGATTTTATTGGAAAGGATTATATTTTATCTAAATTATAAATAAGGGTATCCCCTTGTTTTACATATACACTGCTTATTATTTAAAGCAAAAGACAATGTGTTCATGAGTATTATTGTGTTCAGAAATAAATTTCATATTTTGTAAATTTTTCTACAACTATTTAAGTATTGAACATGTTTTTGTTATTGATGAATTTATAGTGTCCTTAATATTGACCAGTTCTGAATTCTTAGTATAAACCTTCCCTGGTCATTGTGTCTAATCTTTGTACTCCTATATATTCACATAAATATACATATATGCATATACATATAAAACATAATTTATGTTATATTATTGTATGTTATGTATTATTATGTATAGCATGCATATTTGTAAACTAATATATAAAACATATGTATTTATTAAAAATTCAATTTCATTGTTGGCATTTATCTATAATTGTCTTTATATTCTTGCTTTATATCAAAGGCATAGATATACCATAGAAGGCATTTAGTAGAAGCCATTTTTTTATTATTCTTGCAAACATTTGATATAACATTAGAATTAACTGATCTTGAAATACTTGACAGAATTCACTTGTAAATACATCTGGTCATGAGATCTGAATTCGCCTTTTCCTCCCTTTGAAAGTTAAATTAAGATTTGTTCAATTTCTTCTTCTGAAATTTCTATTTCTTATTCTGCCAAAGTTTGTATAGTGTGTGTGCTTACATAGGCTTACATGTGCTTACAATACATTTAAGTTGTCAATATTATTGGCATTTTAATAGTATTCTTTATTTTGTCTCATTGCTGTTAATTTTCATTTTTTTTTATTTTTGACACATTATTTTGTTTTCCTTTCTTCTTTAAATAAAATATGTAAAAATAATTAACTTTGGCTGTTTGTTTACAAAGCTCTTAATTGTATTTATCAGTTTTTGTTTGCCTTTATTTTCAATTTTGGTTTATTTGTTGTTTGTTTTTCATGATTTCTAATTATCCACTTAATATTTTAAAATGTTTGTTGATTTTGTAATATTTGGGTTATATTCTCAACTCATTGCTCTGTTTTTTTTTTTTCCTTTTGGGGAAAAAAAAAAGTATTCAGAGAGTTACATTTTTACCCAAAGTTCTGCTTTGGTTAATAGAAAAATTGTATTAATCTTCCTCATTATTGTTATTATCTTAACATAATTGTCTATTATTTATATAATTTTTCTTTAATTTGTTCTTTGACTTTAGAATTATTTAGTATCATTATTATTAGTTGTAACCTGATTTTAATACCTTTTCTCCCTGTCTGTTTAAAGTAATGTACATTTTAATTGCGTTGTGGTCTTTTATTGTTTAGGTGATATATGTTCAGTTCCTTTAACTGATGCTTACTTATTTCAGTTCCTTTGCTTATCA
This sequence comes from Sarcophilus harrisii, assembly GCF_902635505.1. Lineage (NCBI taxonomy): Eukaryota > Metazoa > Chordata > Mammalia > Dasyuromorphia > Dasyuridae > Sarcophilus > Sarcophilus harrisii. Next base: position 11,163,361 of record NC_045427.1, on the reverse strand, counting down.
TCATTCATATATAGAAAATCCAATGGATTCACAATGTGCCAAAAGTTCAGGTTTGGAGGAGACTTCAGAGATGCCTGAGTCCAATCTTTATGTAAATAAAAAACACCTCTATGCACTTCCCAGTAAGGGATTATTGGACTTTACTTGAAAACTGTCCATTAGAAGTGCATCCACATCCAACAACTCATATCCTTTTAGGGGAGATCTGATTATAAGGAGATAGTGCTTCTATTTATCTGAAATTATTTTCCTTTAATGTCTACTCATTATTACTTAGATTGACCTATGGATTCAACCAGAATATGCACCATCACTTTCTTATCTGAAAAAAAGAATACCAGAGAATCCAATCTAAAAGGAGGTCAACTAATGCAGATCTAGACAGATAGATGGTAGATGGATAGATAGATAGATTAGATAGATACACAGATAAACAGATAGAGATTAGATAGCTGGAAAGGGAGGAAGAGAGAGAGAGAGAGAGAGAGAGAGAGAGAGAGAGAGAGAGAGAGAGAGAGAGAGAGAGAAAGAGAGAAAGAGAAAGAAAGAAAGAAAGAAAGAAAGAAAGAAAGAAAGAAAGAAAGAAAGAAAGAAAGAAAGAAAGAAAGAAAGAAAGAAAGAAAAAGGGGAGGGAGGAAAGAAGGGAGGGAGGGGGGAGAAAGGGAGAAAGGGAGGGAGGGGGGAGGAGGAAGGAAGGAAGGAGAAAGAGAGAGAGAGAGAGAGTGAGTGTGTCTTTTCAAGCATGATCTAAGTTTGAATTGTCTGAGGCAAGATTCAAATTTAGGTCTTCCTGACTCTAATCCCATAGCTCTAGTACAAAGACTTCAAGCAAGGTTTATTAGTTTTTTCTCCCCTTTATATCATTTTCAATTAAACCATTTATTTATTGTCTACTTTCTAAAAGAAATTGAGATTTTATGGGCATAATTACTCCATAAGGAAAAAATAATAAAGGGAGATTACATCATCACCAAGCATATGAATGTGCAAGATAAGCAGTTAAGGCAGGCAAAGGACTGCGTTGAGATTTTTTTTTTTTTGAAAACTCTGAACTGTAGCTTTTTGTTTGTTTTATTTTAGGGGTTCAAATTACTTTTAAATAGGAATGCCATCTATCTGTCATTTATCTCTCATCTATCACTCATCTGTGTACCTATCATTATCTAGATAACTAAGTATCTACTATCCCGATAGTGTCTTCAAGTGTTTGAAAAGTTGTCATTTGAGAGAAAGGGTTAACCTCTTCATTTTAGACCCTGGGGGTTTAATATCTTATTCCACTTTGAACAACTCCAGTTTCTAGAAAATTTTCATCTATGATAACTAAAATCATCTCTGAAACAGTCTTATTGATCCTGATAAAATCCCCAGGGTCTAAATAATAATTACCCATTATTAGAAAGTATTGTTGTTTGGTTCTGTCTGACTCTACATGATGTCATGAACATCGTCCATGAATTCCTCTTGGCCAAAATACTTGCATGATTTACCATTTCTTTCTCCAGTTTGTCTCCATTTAACAGATGAAGATTTGAGGTAAATAAGATTTATGTAATTTGCCCATGGGGTGACATTTAGTAAGTACCTGAAGCTAGAGCTGAACTCACACCTTGCTGACTCTAGAACCTATCCACCTAGCCAACCCATTATTAGAGATTTTTTGAGGAAAACTACTTAATATTTAGAGGGCATTCATACCCAAGTATAATGAACCAAATGGACTCTTTGAGTTCGCTTCTGCTTCTGTATTTTTGGGATTCTCATCAGAGACTTCTCAAAATAATAAATAAATCTGTCAGCATATGTCAAAAGAAAAATAAGAGACTTGATTATTGCCCATATCAAAAAATCATTTTGGATGTTCAACCTTCAACTATAATCTCTGATAATTGTTGTGAAAAGTGTCATAAATTTGTAAACCAGGTGCAAATAATGTAGCATAAAATGTTCATTATGCAAATTGGAAAGTTTAAATCTTCACATGTAGCTAATTTATTTATGCTGAAGTTGAAAACATTTAATTTTCTTCTTCCTAAGAGAGCCCAACAATACATTCTTCTAGATAATTGTTTGCATGTAAAGATTCCTGTTTAAAATGCAGTTCAAACAGGCCGACCAATGAGAACACTAAATTTGAAGATACAATGTGAATCACCAAGTCCCTGAATTAGAAAGGAAGTATATGTTTGGGATTGGGGGCAAAGGAGGTATGGGAAGAGTCTTGCAGATAAAGCTATATTTGATTAAGTCAAAAAAAAGAAAAGGGATCTATGAGATCAATTAAGCCAATGCCTTCAGTTTGCATGGGGAGTATATAATGTAGATTGACATCTAGGGAAACAATGAGAGCTCCAAGAGACATTAAGAAATTGTCCATTCTGACACCTTCATTTGACAGCAGGAAGACAGAAGCCTAGAGAGGTTGTGACTTTGTTGAATGTTTTCTGGATACTAAATAACCAAGTTCATTCCACTGAGTTTGAGATGCCTAGGGGACATCAGGTTCAAAGACGCAGAACTGATGTTCAGGAGGAGACAAGGATTGGATATGTAGATTAGAGACTCAGTCAACATAAGAGTGATCATTTAACATATGAGATCTGATGAGATTGTTCAGGGAAATAATATAGAGGCAGAGAAGAAGATACTCCAGAATACAGATTTGGGGCACAGCCATGGTTAGTGGAATCTAACTTGATTGGAAATCCATCCCCCCCCAAAAAAAAAAAGAGAGAGAGAGACAAAACTGTCAAATCTATCATTTCTACCTGTATAATATTTGTTGTACTTCCCCCTTACTTCTGATACTACTACCATCCTGCTGTAGATCCTAATCACCACATATTTAGACTACATGAATAGGCTGATGGTAAGCAGGTTTCTCCACAAGTCAATCTACCTTCCACTCAGCTATTAAATTGGGTTTCTTAAACTGAAGGTCACGTGCACGCATCCATTCAGTAAACATGATTGGCTCATTTTTTGCTCCAAGATAAAATATAATATTCTTTGATGAACTTTTAAAACATTTCATAAACTGGTTCCTGCTTATCTTTCTAATGCATTGACAACTTTCTCTTCTCCAGGCATTCTGACATTCAGTGGCACTGGTGCCCTTACTGTTCCTTCCAAAGGATACATTTACCTACATTGAACATTTTCACTGGCTGCCCACATTCTGAGAACTCTGTCCTCTTCATAGAGTCCCTTGATTCCTTCAGGTATCAGTGAAAATCTTCAATTCTGCAGGAAGCCTTCCCCAGTCTTCTTTGATTTTGAAGTTGTTGTTGATCCCTCTACCAATATTCATGATTCATCCTGTCTATATCAATATATAGACATATAGTTGCATTTCACATTTTCATATAGTTGCTTTCACATTGTCTCCCCATTTGACTATGAACTGTTTTTTACATGTGCATTCACATGCATATATATTATTCTCTATCAGCATGTAATACAAATATACATATTTAATATTTATACATATAGAAATATAAAGGAATCTTTTTTAGAGAATAAAATAAAAAATAAAATGAGCTATATATTGTCATTGACACAATGTTTTCGAATTGAGGCATTAGCAAGAGATATTGACTTAAAATGCCTCCTCAAGTTGTTCCAATGTCTTCATGTCAATAGAGACTTCTGACTCCAGGGATGGAAGAGATAAATTCTCTACCATCATATCTGCAGTACAATTACTCCAATGTTTAGACTTGTATAGAAATCAAATGTAATTTGAAATGAGCGGATTATGGTTAATCCTCAATATTAAAAATTCCAGACAAAGATGATGAGATATTAAAAATGAAAACAAAAATAAATGAAAAACAAAAAAAATCTCTATTTTTTCACAAAGATCCTATTTTGTTTTGTTCTTGGCAATAAATTGTGTATATATATATGTATACATGTATATATATATATATAAAATCTCCCAAGAATCTAAGCATCCACACTAATGAGCTGAAAGAGGAAGGAAACAAAGAAAAGTTCACTCAAGCCAAACATTCATGTTTAAAGTGAACTCACTTTTCATTAGGACTCATTAATTGGCTTTCAGGTTTCTCCATTTGTCCTTTTGATTTTTGCGTGGTTTGTTAATTTCCTTTTAAAGTGCATCTTCTGTCTTAATCCCTTGAACAATCAGACTGCCACATGCAGCAAAGTTCACTGACTTTTCTGTCATTGCAAAGACTTGATTTTCTACTGTCTTCTTTCTTTAAAAAAACACAATATGAATACCAGAATCATACCACATGATCTCAAATCTTTCTCAAAATTACTTAATGTATATTCCAGTTGGGTCATACTTACCTTTTTCATCTCCTTTATTCCCTTGAGGTTAATCACTATTTTTAGTCTTAGGGCCTTTAGTGCTCTGTGTTTTGTGGATATATAACACTGAAACTACAAAGACAAAAATGAAACAGGATTTGTCCAATCATTACCAGAATCACATACATGAGAAATGATATAGTTACAACCAGATGAGGTCATTATATGAAGTTCTTACTTTCAACAGCCCTGTTGGCACAGAGTCACCCAGTTTGAAGATGTCTATTGAAGGGTTCTCTCTGTCTTGACAAGTAATTAAATATAAGAAGATGAACAGTGAATGTGGAGGCCAAAGGACCAAGAAATTGTTTTCCTCTCTTCCAGCAATAGATACCATTATTGCCTAGGGAAAAGGACCAGATTCGTGTCATTGCAAAGCACACTATAACTTCTAACTACTTTGAGAAGTTATATATAAAACAACATGAGAATAAGAACATTATCTCTCATATAACTTTAGAGAATCCAGATAGAAGAAAAGTCATGAACACAATCTGAACAATTTCTGTTCTGGCCTCTGTTTCTCTCTGTTTAGTTGTCTTTATCTATGTCTTCTCTCTATGTGTTTTTGTTTATTTCTTCTTTAGTTTCTGTTTTACTTGTTTTACTTGATCTCTTTCTCTATCTTTTATCCTTTTTGTCTTTTCCCCTCGCATTTTCTTTCTTTCTCTCTCTCTCTCTCTTCTCTCTCTCTCTCTCTCTCTCTCTCTCTCTCTCTCTTCTCTCTCTCTCTCTCTTCTCTCTCTCTCTCTGTGTTTCTGTATCTCTGTTGCTTTGTGTGTGTGTCCTATCTCTGTATATGTCTCTCTCTCTATCTCTCTGTCTTTATCTCTGTCTGTCTCTTCCTCTCTCCCTCTTTGTCTCCTTCTGTATCTCTCCCTCCACATTTCTTTCTTTCCCTTTTCCCCCATCTCTTATCCACTCATATTCCCTCCCCATCTTTACAACTCTCTCTACTTTCCCTCTCCCTTTCTTTATTTGTGTGTGTATGCACACATATGTCTATATCACATCTCTTAACATATTATCTTCCTCTTTTCCCCTTTAATTTGAAACTATGAGACTTTTTTCTTTTATCAGTACTTGCTTGTTGTAGAGGAATAGCAACAGAGCCTATGCCAAACCTGATTCACAATAACAACAGATCTATTGTTCTTCTTTCCTTTGTGAAATCACTGCAGCCAGTCATGAATGAAGCATGAAATGGAAAAACCCCTGCCCAGTGCACAGGGAGAATACAGACAGTGCTGGGCCATTTATTATGCAACGATATTTGCAAAATGCTACAAACCCAGACAAGCTTTTAATATTGTCCTGAGAAGACGGTTTCCTTTCTCTCTCATTTTGGCATCCAATTTGTCAGCTCCTCTTGGAATAAAGCCAGAGGAAATAGAGGAACTTCTCTACTGTGAGTAATTCTCACCATGTTACAATGGGTCCTTTATAAAATTATCTCTTACCTCAAACAGCCTTTGAAAATTTCAAAAGCCAAGTTTTCCGTCCTACCCCCTGGAAGCTCCAATGCTCACCTGAGCTGTTGCACCAACATAAAATGATAAACTATAAATGGAGACTGAGGGAAAGAAAGATTTGTTTTCTTTTAATTGTTTTTTTTTTTTCCTTCCATGGATTCCAACATCAATGGAGCTGGCTTAATTGTGCAGAGCAGTTGAATTTGACCTTGACTGAATGTAACTGTTTCTTATCCCTAAGTAAATTGTGTACAGGTCTTTGGCAAAGTTTGTGATATGAGTATTCAGGAATTCTCTGCCTAAGACTTTCTGGAAAAAGAAAAACTCTGATTAGGTAGTTCAACATCCAATCCATTCCCTATTGATTTATTTTCATATAAGGAGCCCAACTTCAGTTTCTCTCTTTAGAACAGCCTATTAACAACCTTGAGTCTTCAATTTTCATAAGGGGTTTTCACTTTATGAGTAGGAATTGAAGATCTAGAACTGAAAAGGACAACAAAGATGCTCTAATAGTCTATATTTTCATCTCCCAGTGGGGGAAAGCAATATTTAGAGGACAGTGTGTCTTTAATCACACACTCAGTAAACTGAAGTATCTGGACTCAATCACAATAGTTATTTCTCCAAATTTAGAGCTCTGAAGCTGATCCTTAGCAATTGTGAATAAGGAAGTTCTGAGTAGGAGGCAAAATGCCTGCCCATTTCTCAGCTAGGAGCCAGAAGAATGTAAATCCCCATGTATTTTCTTAATATTCAGTTTGAGAGGATAAAGCAGAGACTGTGAGATTGGGGGCCTTTTAATGTAGTAGGTTGAAAGTTGACTTTAATTTGGAATGCTCTCTATTTTTTTCCATTCAGATTAACTTGTTTACAAATTCTTTTGTCAGTGATCTAAAATAAAATAAACAATTATAAGTGAAAAATGGGAGAGTCCAATGGGATATAGAAAAAGTTACATAGAAACCTTAATGTTTTACTGGTAGATTAAGACAAATCCTATATTAAATTGTTAAAAAGATGGCAGGGTCTCTTGCCTGGGTGGAGGCAAAAGGTTTATGAGAGCCAATTCCTCTGGGAAACAAAAAAAACAAAGACGTTTATTAAATGTCCCATACTGCCTCCTGGTGGAGAATAACTATAAGATTCCCAAGAACTGAGATGTATTCACTCATCACCTTTGCATCTTGGGTTATTGAGTATCCTTCAAAGTTCAGCTCTCCTTCCAGACCTTTATTGGTCACTGCAAATGTTAGTACCACCCAAAATGGGGCAAGGAGGAAATATAATGGATTCATTTTGTACATGTTAAGTTTAAAGATGTTGGTGGACAGTGGTGGGGATCCAATTTGAGCTGTTTGAAAGGAACCTGAATATACAAGATAAGAAGAGAGATTGAGATAGAAATTGTACATGTAAGATCGAGTGCTGGGTGTTAATAGTAAGAATAGAGAGTATGTTCTAAATAGGCATCCAGCAAAACAAAATCAGATGAAATAATTTGATAGGTAGGAGGGCCAGGAAGTGATATTGTAACAAAAATCAAGAGAAAAGAAAATATCAAAGAGAAGATGATCTTTTCAAGGAATTTAACCACAGAAAGGAAAAGAGAAATAGGACATGAATTAGTACCAACAGAAAGATCAAATTATTTTTAAAGGATACACACACATGCACACACACATACAGACAGACAGAGGAGAGAGAGAGTGAGAAAAAGCGAGTGAGGGAGAGGGAGAGGGAAAGGGAGGAGAAGGAGAAGGAGAAGGAGAAGGAGAAGGAGAAGGAGAGAGAGAGGGAGAGGGAGGAAATATAAGCATAATTATTAGAAGTAGAGAATAGTGAAGGCACCATCTGATGGGGAAAGATTTGATTCCAAATTTTCTTCCATATTCTTTCCACTATCCCCTATTATCTTTCCTTGAACTCAAGGCTAAGTCCATGAGTAGCCATAGAAGGGAAAAAAAAGGAAAGAAGGAAGAAATGAAGAAGAGAAAGAAGAAAAGAGGAATGGAAGTAGAGATGGAAGGAAGAAAGGAGGGAGGGAAGGAGGGAAGAAAGAAGTTTGTGGCCCATCCTATCTTCCTTCTCATTTGTTAGAAGCACTCCCCCAAATTAGTCAGCTTGTTTACTTGATGAAAGTTTCCCAATGAAAAATATGATTGGATTGCACTCATATTTAGATACTTGTAGATTTCCTTCTAACAATTTTCCTTTTTTTGTTCAATCATAGAAATTAGATCTGACTGAAAACAAGCATTCAAAGTTATGTAGGACTTGTCTGGCTGGCTAATATCTCCTAAAAGACATATTGAACCTGGGCAGACTAAGCACAGCAAGGTATTTATTCTGTGCTTCAGACCACCAGGTCTTTATTTATCAGTGTTAAAAACCCAGCAAGCTCACTCATAAATATGTACGAGCAAATACAAGGATCCATTCATTCTATTTGCAACACACTCTGCTTCCCAGAAGAAAGAATCGTTATGGAGCAGATGAGTAACTATTACATCTCACAGATAAAGAAAGCTGGAGTTGCTTGCTAAATAGAAGGGAACATACTGGGTATTGGTAGAAGGTCAAGGTCAACAGATTATCAAGTCTGAAAAGTTAGAAAACATTCAATATCAAATCTCAGGCATAAAATGAAGTCAACTTTCAGAGCAACCTGAGAAAATTAGCTATTTGCATTAGCTTAATCTAGTCTGCTAGAGATATGTATAAGTGGTATTTTAATCTAAAAGTTTAAAAATAATAATCATTTGCGCTTTCTGTTATGTCTTGAAATGACCCTAACTGAAAGCTCCATTAAAATTTCAATGTAACAGAAAATTTATTTTGTGACTGAGGAGCAGAATCCTTGTCTCCCTGGATTAAATGTTTTAAAAGAAACAATAGTTTAATAAGGTGAAATTTTTTTTCATCACAATAATATATCACTGGAATTTTCCCTATTGTTAAGTGAGAGCAGAAAAGAATATCTTTCCTTGAAGGGTTACTATTAAATAAATTATTCCTTTTTTCTTTGTTTTTAAAGTGGAAAATGCAAGGTTATCCAGCAACATGACTCAAGCCACCCACAAGTTAACTTCTGAACACATATAAATTGCTGAATTCTCTTTCATTTAACAATGTTTTTTTGAACGTGCAGAAAGGAAAGAGATTGTAATAACTGTTAGGTATACAAATATTAAATCATCACTGCCTTCAGTGAGGTTACATTCTGCTTGGGAGAAAAAAATATAGAGAGATAAACAAATGAAAGATTATTAATGTATAATTATTCTATTGATACAAAAATTTTAAGTTCCTCAAGCAAAAGGTCTATTTTATTATTTTTCTGATAACCATAGTTATTGATGTATAGGAGACTCATAATAAATGTTTATTGACTGACTTTCTATATCTCCATTTTCCATTAGTAGCTCAGCTAGATTTCCACTAACCAGAACATGATTCCCATGTTCTCTGCTTTCCAATTTTTATGCGTTTTGTTGTTGTTGTTGTTGTTGTTGTTTGTTTTTGTTTTTGCCAATTGCACTGTAATTTCTTGAGGCCATGGAATGTGTTTATTTTTCTTATTTTTATTGCCAGCCCTCACAAAACACTTAATAAATGTTTTTTCAATTGAATTAAATTGATTTGGTTTGCATTTTTATATATGTGCCCACTTAGTTCAGTCCTGATAATATGATCTGATAATATAATATAATAATATTATCTGAACCATTGAAATACCTGCTTTTGTATTTCAATTGCCCATATCCATCATCTTTGAATCACTCTGAAATCTTCATTCTCCCTAATGTCACATATCTTTAATTGTGGTCAAAATTTTCCCTTTCTTCTATCTCAATATCTCTTGCAAATATCCAGTTTTCTTAACTGATGTGGTCACATCTCTGTTTCAGATTTCCATAACCTTTCACTTAAATTATTGGGATAGAAGAATATGAAAAATTATTTAAAATATAGCTACATAAAACAGGAAAATACCAATAACAAACAGATAAGAAAATGACTTATAATCAATCCAATTTTTAAAAATGTGCCATAGTGAAAGGCAACTCACCAGGCACAGAGGAAACAAAAAGAAAAACATAAAATTGCTAGTCTCAGAGAGATAATAACATGATACATAGTACTTAGTGTAGATTCCATCAAAGACAACTCTTTAAAAGAGTATTTAAAACCACATGAAGGATGACAAATAACATTAAGTGAAACAACCCCCCTAGCATTACCATGGTGTTCTTACTTTAAGTGAATAACACATGTGAATTTTATCTTTGCAATTCACAAATATTATAGAAAAAATATCAAGAGCAGTTGAAAACAGAAATTTGCTAAGAACAAGTAATCTGACCAAATAATTAAAGAAGAAATCTATCTTGAGGTAAACAACCTCCAAACAAACAACTACCAAAGGGAAAAATCAGATATCAATTATCAGGACAGCAGATACCAGCAACGAGTAATTTAAATAACAATGTTATCCTTATGAAAATGATCTGTATATGAATTCAGGATTTGCTTTTTTTAAAGAATCAATCAATTGATTGATTGATTTTTGATAGACATTGCTTCATGAATCATGTTGGAAGAGAAAAATTAGGACAAAAGAGAAATACCATGAGAGAGGAAAAAAACAGAAAAATAAGTAAACATAACATGTGTGGATTTACATTCAGTCTCCTCAGTTCTTTTTCTGGATGCAGATGACATTTTCTGTCCAACATCTATTGGGATTGTCTTGGATCATTGAACCACTGAGAAGAACCAAGCATTTCATAATTGATTATCACACATTCTTGCTGTGACCGTGTACAATGTATTCCTGGTTCTGCTTGTTTTGCTCAGTATCAGTTCATGTAAATCTTTTCAGGTCTTTCTAAAATCAGCTTGTTCATCATTTTTTTAATAGAACAATGAAACTAGCATATCCTTGATGAAAACAGGGAAAGAAAATAAGCAAAATTACACCAGAGCTCCATTCAATCATTATTAGCTTATTTGATGTTTGTTAGCATTTCCTGTCCTCTCCTTTTGCATTTTTACTCTCCACCCCCTACACTTGGAGAGGTCTTTCTTCTTGCTCTCACTATTTATAATGTTATCTTTCTTCAGTGTTTAAGTTACATATCATCTTCTACTGTAGGTACATCCTTTTCTTTCTAGCATTTGATTCTTCATCCTTTAAGGTTACTTTTTATCTTCATTATATGTATTTCAAAATTATGTGTTTATGTTCATGTGGTCTCTCCAATTTAAATGTAAACTCCTTGAGAGCCAAGAATGTTTTGATATATATATATATATATATATATATATATATATATATATATATTCCTTGAACATTTCACACAATCTGACATGTAGTAAATATGTAATAAATAAATACTTAATAGATCACTTGATTGAAATCATGTTTAAAAAAAGAACAAGATGAAAATACATAATAGATATCTGGAGGAAACCGAAGAGATATAGAAAGGAATAAATCTTTGTTCAGTGGTTTCTAGTATATTTACCAAGATTGATCACATATTGTAAATAAAAATTTTATAGTTAAATGAGAAAAACAGAAATATTAAAAGTATCATTTTACATTATAATACATTAAAATTATATCTAATAAGGATCCACAGAAACATACTTTAGAAACTAATTGAAGATTAATCAACCAAATTTTTTTTTTAAAGGATGGGTTTAAAAATAAAAATAAATAAATAAATATTTGAAAAGAATGACAATAATGAAACAATCTGTGGGATACCTATAGGATACAGTAAAAATAGTGATCAGTGTAAACTCTAAATCTCCAAAAGCTCTTAGAAATAGAATAATAGAAAAAATAGAAAAAAAAGCATTGGGTATGTAATTTAAAAAAAACTACAAAAAAAGTAAAAATCTGCAATTAAACCCTAAATTAAAAATCCTAGAAATTAAAAGTGTGATTTATAAAACCAAATCTAAAAATGCAATACATTAATAAATAAAACTTATAGTTGGTTTAATGGGAGAAATAAAATAGATGAACCATTTACTAACTTGATTTTAAAAAGAGAAAGAAGAAAACCAAATCACTCATACTGAAAACAAAAAGGGTGAATATACTATCAATGAGTACAAAATTAAAGTAATCATAAGAAGTTGTTTTGCCCAACTATATGCCAAATATTAAACCATTTTAGTGAAATGGAAGAAAATAAAAATATATATTCCCTATGTTCCCTATTTTGCTCCCTAGGAGCAAAAGAAATAAAATATCCAAATAAGCCTTGGAGTCAGGAAAGTGTGGATTCTAAGTTGGCCTCTGATGCGTACCGATATAATCCTAGACAAGTAGAATGGGAAGACTAACCAATAAGTCCTCAATCTTTAGTACATGTAATAGTTTTCATCTACTATAAACCCACATATATCTTGCAATTGAAAATGTGTGATGTCATCTAATTGAAGGTGCCTACTCTTTATTCAGAGCATGGAGAGATAATCTGTGACTATCTTTTTCATAAAGACATTCTGTCATTACCTTTGTTCTATATGGAGAAGAAATCCTTTTCATTACCTATTGAACCAAAACCAAATGTGTGTAAAACAGGGATAAACAGATGAAAGGTCATATTTCAAATGAAGAGTAAAAAAATATATATCTATATCTATATCTATATCTATATCTATATCTATATATATATATGTCATCAGTAGAAGAAGCTCTTTCTTATTTTGAAGACCATTGTGAGTCACATTTGGGACATTGCAAGTGCTGTCCTTTGTCTCTGTTGTTGTTGTTGTTGTTTAGGTCTCATTTCTCAACTATATAGAAAACAGTCAAATTTATAAAAATCACATGTCATTTTCCAACTAATAAATAGCAAATAATATTAGTAGTCATTTTTCAAGCAGAAATCAAAAATATCTCTAGTCATCAAAAATAGTTCTAAATTATTATTGATTAGGAAAAAAATAAAATAATTCTAAGGTGCCATATCATATCAAGCAGATTGGCTAATATTATCTTCCCCAAAAAAGAAAAATGAAATGAAAAATGTGCAGGATGTGGGAAAACTGACATGCTGATGAATTTGTAATACGTTTATGTATTTGTCTTTTTGTTCAAAAAGACAAACAAGGAAAGAAGGAAGGAAGGAGAAAAGAGAGGGGAGAAAGGAAGGGCAGAAGGGAAGAAAGAAGAAGGTAAGGAAGAATTTGGAATTTGGAACTCAAATTTTTTTTAAAAAGTTAAAATGTCTATATATAATTGAAAGGGAAATAAAATAATGTTGAAAAAAATCAAATCATTTAAGACAATCAAAATGAAAATGAAGTGAACCACTCATTTAAGATATTTTATATACTTGTTCTTGTTTATTAATTTCAAAATAAATCCCTTAGTTAAAATTTATTGAAATAATATAAATGATAATTTGATATTATCAAAAAGGAAAAAGAAGGAAATGAAAAAGGGATGGGACACTGGTTAAAGAAAATTTTGGAGATACTAACTTAAAAAAATGATATTAGAGGATACATTGGATAAAAAGGTCATAATCAATAAAAGTAAAAAAAAAAAAAGCAAACACATAATGGATCATGTCATACTGATGGGGACTGGGTAGTGGAACACTAAAGAATAAGTCACAGAGAAGGTTCTCACTCGAAGAGGTAGAACTATATTCTTCCTCCATGCATTTTCTAGAACAATTAAATCAAAGACCAGATCACTGCCTTATTAAAGCATTTATTTATTTATTATTTTGTGGTAGCAAGATGAAAACGTTCTAAATGCTCATTTAAAAAAATGTATATATCCCCTGGAGAGACTTACATGAACTGATGCTGAGTAAAATGAGCAGAACCAGGAGATCATTATACATAGTAACAATGAGATTATACAATGGTCAGTTCTGATGGACATGGCTTTCTTCAACAATGAGATGAGTCAGACCAATCCAATTGTTCAATGATAAAAAGAGTCCTCTATACTCAGAGAGAGGACTGTGAGAACCGAGTGTGTTTCACAACATAGCATTTTCACTCTTTTTGTTGTTGCTTGCTTGCATTTTATTTTGCTTCTCTTTTTTTTCTCATGCGGCACGATAATTGTATAAATATGTATACATATATTGGATTTAACATATATTTCTACCATGTTTAACGTACATTGGACTGCTTGCCATCTTGGAAAGGATGTAGGGGAAGGGGAATAATTGGAACACGGTTTTACAAAGGCTAGTGTTGAAGAAATGTCCACACATATGTTTTTGTTGTTGTTGTTGTTGTTTAATAAGCTTTAATTAAAAAAAAATCCCCCATATCTCAAGCCATCCTTCAATAGAGCAGAAAATGTAATATACAATTAAGTATCAATATCTTTTGATGGCTAAGGCGGCAACTTATTGTCTTATCTTTAGGATTTATCATTGACAAGGAAATTTTGCCCAGTCCAAATGAATGAAGTATAAAGAAATTTGTAAGAATAAATTCTTGCTGGTGAGAGATTTATTGATTTGACAAGGATTTCTTATCACTGCAGTTTTCCTCTTCTCATTTTATATTAATTAAATGAATTATTTTTTCCCTAAAAATGTAGCATCGCCTTCATAAAATCAGTTAATATAATATTTTGCTTATGTAGGTAGGGACAGTAGTGGGGATGTTAAAAAATAGAATACAGATATTTCTTATATGAAGTGAACTCTATTTATGCAGTACATTAGCCTTTAGTACATGTAGTATAGATATTCCAGGATATTCAGAACATATAAATTTGTTGAAAAGGAAACTACCTCTACCAACTCAGAAAAAAGCCTGACTATAAATAACATGCAGCTTTATGTAGTTTATGTTTAGGAAGGTTCAGTTCCTTGTCTATATTCTTACAAATAGTAAATTTCAGAGATAGGATTTGAACTCAGTTTTTTCTGGCTTGATGCCTAGTAATGCAATTATGTTGTAACCATAATTCTCATTTGGGAGAAGAACAGTACTTTTATTAACCATAAAATTATAGCTATGAGGCCGATTAGATTATAATATGAATAAGGGATTTTATACAATGTATACTTATCATCACAACACCTCTCTAAAATAATATATATATATAAAACCCAATTTTGTAGATAATGGAAGCAAATATAAGGGAGATGAAATGACTTCACCACAGTAATACAATTGTTAACTATGCAAGGAATCAACTATGAAACTCTCCAATAACATATCAACTGTAGAATAATATTTCTAATATCCTAAAAACCTAAAAACCAGTGTATTACTAAGAAGGATGTTTAAGCTTTATATGACTAAGAAGATCAAAGAGGTTGATTCTCAGAGGGAGGTGGCATTTGGACACATTAGCTTTGAAGGATGTATAAGATTCCAACCTACATAAACCCCATGTCACTTGCTTCCCACTGCTTACTTCTTTATTGAAGCCGTTTATCCCCATGCCAAGTTACGTGGATCTGTTCTGTAGATTTCCATGGAAGCTCTTACTGTGCTTTGAAAATAAATTGTTTGGAATGTAGCTTTTATGAATCATGCAAATCCCGCAAAAAGTAAAGGATTTTTGCTTCCTTAGAAACATTATGTAGACATGCAAATAATTATTTGAAAATAATGAATCAGTGACCATGTCAGTTGGATGATGCATGAGCATAGGTGGTTGATAGAAATAGAAGTGGATGGAGCTATGTGATATAGTGAATATAGTGCCAAGTCTGAAGTCAGGAAGATTAAACTTCCTAAGCTCATATCTAGCTTTAAACACTTACAGGCTATATGAACTTGAGCAATCATTTAACAATAATTTAGCCAGTTCCTTCATCTAGAAAATGAGCAGGAGAAGTAAATGGCAAATCACTCCAATATCTTTATTAAGAAAACTTCAATTGATTCACAAAGAGACGTGACAGAAAAGAATGAACAGCAACAAAAATCATACCCCAGAATATTAAAAAAAAAAAAAAATAGAGACTCTGAACATCACTGCACCAGAGTAGTTTCTTATCTATCACTCCAATATTACTTGTAGATTCCAGCCCTTTAGTATCATAGAGACAGCATGGTACTAATTTCTTTACATCTTCCTTCTTTTGTCAGTAGAATTTCTATCTAATATGACTTTAATTCAGTCCATCACATTAATAATAACTGACATTTAAGGGTTTTTTTTGTTTGTTTGCAAAACACTGTATGTACATTATTTCAACTAGTCCTCACAAAACTTTTCTGAGGAAAGTATTATTACCCATTTTTATTATGAGAAAACTAAGGCACCCCCCAAAAAAAATTGTGATTTGTCCAGAAATATATTATTAATAAAATGTCAACGGTGGGTTTTGAGCCCAGTTATACTATCAGTTTATGTTAATCTTTGTTTCTTGCATATTAGTTCAGTTATTACTGAACTTTAGTTTAGTTAGTAATTGTTAATTTTGTGATTTATTTAGCTAATTTTAGCTAATTTAGCTAAATAATTATTTAGTTAATTTGATTTAGCTAATTTAATCAAACTTTAAAATATTTAAATGCAAGCAAAATATCTTTCCCATACCATTTACTTTAAAATTTTTCCACAGTGCATTCACTGTAGTGATGTTTATTAATTCATTACTTGAAGGAAATAATTTTATATTGAGGGAACACCTATCAATTGGGGAATGGCTGAACAAATTTTATGTGTAATAATGATGGAATACTATTGTGTTATAAAAATGATGAGCAGAAGGGTTTCAGGGTGGAGTGGAAGGAAAGTCATATATGAACTGATATAAAGTGAATAATGTACACAGTACCAACAATACTGTAATGAAAATAAACTATGAAAGACTTGGCTACCCTGATCAAAAGGGAAAAAAAAAATGCTATGCACCTGCCTCTCTGGGTATAGACTGAAATTCTCATTCTCTCTCTCTCTCTCTCTCACTCTCTCTATCTCTCTCTTACACACACACTTTCTCTTTTTTCTTAATTTTTGTGTTTCCTTTATTTTGCAAAATGACTAATATAGAAATATATTTTGTTCATGATTTCATATGTATAATTACTATATTTCTTTTGTTCTTGAAGTAGATATGAGAGATATGAAAAGAAGAAAAAGCAGTTGGATTTTAATTTTTCAAATAATTTTGAAAAAAAACTGTAATTAGAAATATTTAATCAAAACCAATTTTAAAACACATAAGATTGATTTTTACAGTAATTTTAAAAGGATCAAAAGAAAGAAAAACAGAAAAAAATAAGGAAGAAAGAAATAGAGGGAGGGAGGAAAAAAGAATTAAAGAAAAAAGTTAAAGGAGGAGAGAAGAAGTAAGGAAGAAATGGAGAGAAGGGAGTAACAGAATGAAGAGAGAAAAAGAAGAAAAAAAAGAATGGGAGAGAGAGATAGAGTAGGAGAAGGGGAAAGAGGAAGATCAAGAAGAGAAAAGAGCATAAAAGAAGCAACAGAAGTACTAGAAAGAGGGAGAAGATAGAAAGATAAAGAAGTTGGTAATGGTTATTGTGATAATACAGTCAGGATCTTGGGCCCTGTGCACAGATGAAGAAGAAATTTCACTTTCATATATTCACTAGACCTGTGTTTGATAGTTCCAAATAGTCCATTCTCAGTTGTTTTTTAAAGAAAAATATTGCCAAAACTCTACTCATGGTTGGTCACAACATCTAAATTCTTATTTAACATACTCTTGAAAATAGAAAATGGCATCCCTTTTTATATCTGTCTCTTTTTTGCATAGTTGTGACCTATGTCTTATAAGATGTGCTTCCATAAATCTGCCATTTTACTTTATGAATATCATGAGTGGTAGCATATAAAGCCAGGCTTTTGGTAAACACCAGTGAAATCAATGAAACTTCAACACACGCTGCATCTTTTTTCTTGAAAGTATCTGAAAACTTTAGTTTAGTGAAGTTGACTGGAGCATGCTGTTTGCCTGTCAAACAGACCAGCCATTTTACATAAAAACCATAGAATCAAAAAGCTTGCCAACACTACATTACAAAAGAGGGTAAAAATAGAAAATGAAGCCCTACAGTGCATCTCCATAGAAGAAAGACTGTTTATGGTTTTACATAGATGACTTCTTCTCCTCCTCCTCCTTCTCCTTCCCCATGTGGTCATATATATTATTCAAGTCCTGGTGTGGATAAAAATGCATACATAAAGCACGCGCGCACACACACACACACACACACACACACACACACACCAGGACTGGAATCAGGAAGTTAAGAAAACTTATTCTTTCTTGACTCAATTCTGATCTCAAAGGCTACATTTCTCAGTAAATCACTTAATCCTGTCTGCCTCAGTTTAATATTTGTAGAATGAGCTAGAGGAAGAATAGTAAATTATTCCATTATCTTTGTCAAGAAAACTCCAAATGGTATCACAAAGAGATGAACATATCTGTGAACAACTGAATGTCAATAATGAATATATGTATATGTATAACACAAATAAATTTGCACACATATGTGTGTCAATATTTATCCCCAAATAACTTATATTCTAATGGGTAAGAATAATTTACAAATGGGAGGTGAAAAGCACCTGGAGTTTACATTGTCCTCTTTAGTCCAAGAACAGTACTCTACCATAAAAGTAAAAAAAAAAAAAAAAAGAAAGAAAGAAAAGAAAAGGAAAGAAAATGAGCTATAAGGACCTTATAAAAACAACCTTCACCAAAGAAAGCTACTATAGTGACAAGGAAGACAAAACATCAACTCAGACTAGGACAAAATGACCACAGAGTAAATCTCAAAGAGTACTATGAAGCCCCAAAAGGCTTCTTGGATGTGCTTATAAAATACTTTAAAAGGAAAAAAAAAAATGAAGTAGAAGAAAAAAATGGAGGAAAAAAAATGAGAGGTATGCAAAAGAGAATCAACAGCCTGGAAAAGGAAGGAAATTCCTTAAAAAAAATACAATTAGCTAAATACCAAAAATATCCATTGAAGAAAACAACATCTTCAAAAGTAGAATTACCTAAATGGAAAAAGAGACGCAAAATGTAACTGAAGAAATTCACATGTTAAAAAGTAGAATAGAGCAATTGGAAGCTAGTGACTCTATGAGACATGAAGAATCAGTCAAAGAAACTAAAAAGGAATGAAAAAATGGAAGAAAATGTGTAATATCTCATTAGAAAGATAACTGACCTGGAAAATAGATACAGAAGAGACAATTTTAAAAATATTGGTCTAAATGAAAAAAAGAAAAGAGCTTGGATAGCATTCTTTCAGAAATCATAAAGGAAAACCACCCTGATATACTAGAAAGAAAGAGGGACATACTCATTGAAAGAATCCATTGAGCACATTTGGAAAGAAAACTCCAAAAAATCTTGTAGCAAAATTCCAAAACTTCAATCTCATGAAAAAAAATACCACAATGTACCAGACAAAACAAACAAACAAATAAATAAATATCAAAGAACCATAGTCAGGATTACCCAGATCTGGCAGCATCTACAATAAAGGATCAGAGAGTACCTGGAATACTAAATTCCTGAAAGGCAAAGAACCTGGGATTACAAACAAGAATTAACAACTAAGAAACATTCAATATCATCTTTCAGGAGAGACAATGGATCTTCAATGAAGTAGTAAACATAATTATTTCTATTGGGAAAAAAAATAGAACTAAACAGAATATTTAATCAAAAAACACAGGTCTCAAGAGAAGCATAAAAAGAAAAAGAGGAGAAAATGTATATTATTTAAAGGTTAAATTATTTACATCCCTAGATAGGAAATTAATATCTGTAACTCTTAAGAAGTTACAGATATTATGGGGAAAGACAGAGGTGGGCATCACATGGACCGGGAGTATGCTTGTGAATGTATTCTGATGTGATGATCACAAAGAAAAAGGCATTAAGGGATGAAAAATGTCTGTATTAGAAAAAGAGAAAAGGGGAAGTATACTAGGACAAATTAGATAACATGGAGAGGCTCAAAAGACCTATTTCAATAGAAGGAAAATAGAGGAATGAACATTGTCTGAAGCTTGATCTCATCAGTATCATATCAAAGGGAATAACTTAATCATTCAGTTATTTAACTCTATAAAGAAGTATGAGGAGAAAGATGAAAGAAAATAGAAAGGCTGGATATGAGAAAGCAGAAACAACAGGAAAAAAGACAAGAAAAGGGTGGTAGAAGATAAAGTAGTGAATGAGGTGGATCAAAAAAAAAAAAAAATACCACTACAGGTGTGAAAAGAGAGACCAAAAGTATAAACAGGAGAGAAAATAGGATTGAGGAAATACAGAGCAGGTAATCATAACTGTGAATGTAAATGGTATGAACTCTTCCATAAAACAGAATCCAATAACAACAGGGATTAAAAAACTAAATCCTACAATTTGTTGTTTGCAAGAAATACATTTGACACAGAGAAATTCATAAAAAAATAAAGGTAAAAGACTGGAACCAAATTTATTATGCTTCAGCTAAAGTAAAAAACAAAAACAAAAAACAAAAAAAAGCAGGGTAGCAATTCTGATCTCAGATAAAATAAAAGCAAAATTAGATCTTATTAAAAGAGATATAGAAGGAAAATACAAGTTGATTAATGGTACTGTAAATAATGAAATAGTAATGATACTAAATGCATATGTACCAAGTGGTAGAACAGCCAAATTCCTAGAATTTATATTAAGCCAGCTACAAAAATAGACAGTAAAACTATACTAGTAGAGGACTTCAAATTTCTGCTCTCAGTTTCAGAGAAATCTAACCACAAAATAAGAAAGAAATTAGAGATGTTGATAAGGCCTCAAAAAATTCAGATATGATATTTGATGACTGTGTTAGCACCCTGGATACTTTAAAATCAGACAGAGTCAGGATAAGCAAAAGTCCTGGGTCTTTATTCTTGGTCAAAGTGAGAAGAATGGACACAGGAATCTCCACACCTCTCTTCTTCATTTCCCACCCAAAAGTAACTCTGGCTTGTTTTACTCCACCCTCTAATCCCTCCTCCCAATCTCTCTACCCACCAACAAATTAAGCCAGCACAGAATGGTGGGGCGGGCTATTTTTCCAAACAAATGCTAATAGAGTATTGTCCAATTGGTAATTAGCCTTAAGTACTTGCTTCTCTGAACCTCAGTACATGAACTCAAGAATTTCAGCTCTTTATAATGATAGACCTCTGGAGAAATGTAATAGAGGCTGAAAGGAATATATGATTTTCTTGTCAGTACATTGCACCTATACAAAAATTGACCATATATTAAGGCATAAAAGCAACACAATCATATATGGAAAGGCAAAAAATAGTAAGTGTTTCCTTTAAAGACCACAATGCAATAAAAATTATATTCAACAAAGGGCCAGGGGAATATAAACTAAAAAACAATTGGAGATTAATAATAATAATTAATAATAATATAATTCTTAAAAATGAGTGGGTCAGACAACAAATCACAGAAACAATCACAATTTTATCCCAGACAATGATAATAATGAGACAACATACCAAAACTTATAGGACACAGTCAAAGCGATTCTTAAGGGAAATTTTATATTTCTAAATAACTAAATAAATAAAATAAAGAAAATATCAATGAATTAAGCATGAAACTGATAAACTGAGAAAAAGAACAAATTAAAATTCCACAATTAAACACCAAATTAGAAATACTGAAATTCAAAGGAATCATAAATTTGAAAGTTAGAAAATTATTGGACTAATAAGTAAATAAAACTAAGAGTTGCTTTATAAAAATAACCAACAAAATAGATAAACCTTTGATTAATTTGATCAGAAAAAGGAAAGAAAAAAATCACTTGCATCAAAAAAAAATAATAATAAACAAGTTGACCTTAGCACCAATGAAAAAGATATTAAAGCCATAACATGGACCTATTTTCCCCAATGGCATGGCAGCAAATCTAACAATTTCACCAAAATGAATATTTACAAAAATATAAATTATCCATAATAACAGAAGAGGAAAAAAATACTTAAATAATCACTTTTTTGTTTGTTGTTCTTGCTGAGGCAATTGGGGTTAAGAAACTTGTCCAGGGTCACAAAGCTAAGAAGTGTTAAGTTTCTAAGATCATATTTGAACTCAGTTCCTTCTGACTTCAGGGCTGGTGCTCTATCCACTGCACTACTTAGCTGCTCCATAGTCATATTTTATAAAAAGAAATTGAACAAGCCATTAATGAACTCCCTAAGAAAAAACTCCAGGATATATGGATTCATAAGTGAATTAGATGAAACATTTAAAGAGCAATTAATTCCAATACCTTGTCAACTATTTGAAAAAAAAGATAAAGAGGGAGTCCTATCAAATTCCTTTGGTGGCACAAATATGGTAATGGTAGCTAAACCAGGAAGAGCCAAAAAAAAAAAAAAAAGAAAAAAAAAAGATTTCAGACAATTATCTTTAATGAATATTGATGCAAAAAAAAATAAATAAAATAATCGCAAAGAGATTACAACAAATTATCAGCAGGATAATATGCTATGACCAAGTGAGATTTATGCCAGAAATATAGGACTTCTTCAATATAAGGAGAACTATTACCATTATCAACCATATCAAAAACAAATCCACAGAAATCATGCCTCAACAGATGCAAAAAAAAAAAAAAATACTACTACTTTTAACAAAATATATCACCCATTCCTATTAAAAACAGTAGAGAGCAGTAGTTATTTAAAACCATCACCAAGCATTATTTGTAATGTAATTCTCCAGAAAGAAGCTGGATGCATTCCCAATAAGATCAGGGGTGAAATAAGGATGCCCAATATCAACAATATTATTAAGAAATGTTGGCTTTAGCAATAAGAAAAAAAAAGGGATTAGAATAATCAATGAGGAAATAAAACTATTCACCCTTCACAGATGATATACGATATACTTAGAGAATCCTTGAAAGTCATCCAAAAACCTACTGCTAACAACTTTAGAAAAGTTGCATGATATAAAATAAACCCACACAAATCATTAGCATTTCTATAAATTACTGACAAAGCCCATCAGTAAGAATTAGAAAGAAAAATTTCATTTAAAATAACTATAGATAAAATTAATATTTAGGTATCTGACTGTCAAGACAAACCCAGGAACTATATGAATATAATTACAGAGCATTTCTCATACAAGTCAAATCTAAACAATTGGAAAAAAAATATCAATTGCTCATGAGTAGGGCTAGCTAATATATATATATATATATATATATATATATATATATATAATGACAATTCTACCTAAATTGACTTACTAGTTCAATGACTTACCAAACTGCCAAAAAATTATTTGTAGAGCTCAAAAAAAACCAAAAAAAAAAAAAAAAAAAAACATTCATTTGGAAGAACAAAAGATCAAGTATATCAAGGGATTTAATGGGAAAAAAATACAAAGGGTAGTGGCTGAAGAGTACCTAACCTGAAACTATATTATAAAACAGCAGCCATCAAAACTATTTGATTGATACTGGCTAAAGGTGGTAAATCAGTGGAATTAATTAGACACTGACAACACAATAATCAAGGCCTATAGCAATCTAGTATTTGATAAATTCCCCAAACTTCAGCTTCTATGATAAGAACTCAAAGAACTCAGTATTTGATAAAAAATGATGGGAAAATTGAAAAATAGTATGTCAGAAAATGAGATATATTTACATTTCACACCCCATACCAAAATAAGGTAAAAAACAAGATTTGAACATAAAGGATGATACCCTAAACAAATTAGGAGAACAAAAAATAATTTACCTATCAGATCTTTGGAGAAGGAAGGAATTTTTGATCAAAGAAGAAGTAGACAACATTATGAAAGGCAAAATGGACAACTTTGCATTAAATTAAAAATGTTTTGGCCAAATAAAACTAATAGAAACAAGATTAAAAGGGAAGTACAAAGCTGGGAAAAAATCTTGACATCCAGTATTTCTGATAATGGTCTCATTTCTAAAATATATTTTAAAAAATGTCAAATTTATAAGATTACAAGTCTTTCCCCAATCAATAAATGATCAATAGAAATGAGCAATTTTATTATGATTATGAAATTAAAGCCATCTATAATCATATAAAAAATGTTCTAAATCACTATTTATTGGAGAAATGCAAATTAAAATAACTCTGAAATACCACCTCGCACTTCTGAGATTGGCTAAAATGGCAGGAAAAGATGTTGGAAATAAATGTTGGAGGGGGGTGTAGGAAAATTGGGACTTTGTTGGTGGAGTTGTGAAATAATTCAATCATTCTAGAGAGCAATCTGGAACTATGTCCAAAAGTCAGTGCATATCCTTTGAGCCAACAGTGCTACTATTGGTTCTGTATCCCAAGGATCTCATAGAGGGAAAAAGACCCACATATGTGTAAAAAAAAAAAAAAAAAAAAAAAGTTTCTCAGCTCTTTTCATAGAAACAAAGAATTAGAAAATGACTAGATGCTCATCAATTGGGGAATGGCTGAATAAGCTGTAATCTAGTAAGTTAATGTTATATTATTGTTGACTAAAAAATGATGAACAAACTGGTTTTAGAAAAGCCTGGAAAGATTTAGATGAGATATGCTGAGTGAAACAAGTAGACCAGGAATACATTGTACACTATAAGAGCAAGAATGTGTGATGATCAACTATGAAAGACTTGGTTCTTCTCAGTGGTTCAGTGACCCAAAGCAAACCCAATAGATTTTGGACAGAAAATGTTATCTGCATCCAAAAAATAAAAGAATTATGGAGATTGAATATAAATCAACACATGCTATGTTCACTTCATTTTTATGTATTTTTTCTTCTCCCATGTTTTTTTTTTCTTTTTTGTCCTGATTTTTCTTTCCCAACATGATTCATAGAATAATATGTACTAAAATAAATTAGAATTAAAAAAAACTGAATATTGTGACATTATGCTGATAGAATAACAAAAAGAAAAATTGTAATGTTCAGGCTAGCTTTCTGGTGGGTTTTGGGATCATCCTTGGTGTCAGTAGAATAATAACCATGAGAATAGTCATGGTTAAGTCCATGTCTTTATTGTCTCCTTCAGTCTCCCAATCTGAACCAGTCTTCTCCATAGTGCAGGAGGTAGGAGAGCCACGATGAGCATAGTCAAAGATAGAATGTCTATGGCTGATTTTGTCCTCAGTTTAAATAAACTATTATACTTACATCAACTGTAGAACTATTACATCACCATGCTAAGTACTAAGTATATATAAACTAGGTAAGAGTTGTCTCATCAGTTCTACTGAGTTAACACCTTATTTCAAGTATACTTCTCCAAAATATACTTTCCCTCTACAAAATGTGCTAAGTTCTAAAAATTACAAAGAAAGGTAAAAATAGCCACTTAAACTAAGGAAATTCTTTTCTAAAGGAGAAACCAACATCTAGAATAATTGGGTAAAGAAAAGATGGCGATTCTAAATGATGTCCCAAGTATTCTAATTCTTTGTTTCCACGAAAAGAGCTGAGAAACTTTTTTTTTTTTTTTTTTTTTTTTTTTTTTTTTTTTTTACATATGTGGGTCTTTTTCCCTCTATGAGATCCTTGGGATACAGAATCAATAGTAGCACTGTTGGCTCAAAGGATATGCACTGACTTTTGGACACAGTTCCAGATTGCTTTCCAGAATGATTGAATTATTTCACAACGCCACCAACAAAGTCCCAATTTTCCCACTTACATTTCCCATCTTATTTTCTTATTATTGAACACTACATGCAATGTTAGTCTTGTTTGATTTTATTTTTAATTAGTTTTGCCAAACTTTCATTTGTTTTTCTTTTTTTTTTTTATTTTAAGGGATAATGTCTAGGGATGAAGGGATATTTTCAGAAATGGAAAAATAAAAGATATTTTAAAAAAATTCAAAAGACATAAAATAATCTGACATACACCTCATCTTGTTCTAAGTGATTTTGATCTCTTTGGTCAATTCTCTTATACACACAGAAGGCCATTCCATGCTGTGTAACTTAAAGAATATAAAGATTTGGAATGTCAACATCAATTAAATATGGTAATTTTTGTTCAGTTTAACTTACTATCACTGCTGCTGCTAAGATATCTATGACTTCTACTCAGTTTTTAGTACTCCGAGACCTACTCCTATTACCTGATAATTATGAGCAACATACATCTGGAATAATTGTCTGATTTTAGTATAGTTTTGCATGAAACTTCCAGGATATTCTGAGATCTATATAGGTAATATGTTGACAATTTGCCAGTTAGTTCATGAAAGATATTGAGTTTCTAATATACAGTAATATATATTATGTACATTATATGTCATATATATGTATATACATGTCAACCAATAATATTTATACAGTATCTAGTAAATCTTGTTTCTGCCATTGTTTATATTATATGTACATTATACAGCACATTCAGAACCTTGGAGGAAATCTGTGATTTCTCATGGAATGGATTGGTCCTGGTGTAGGTATAACTCCATACTATTCCTTCAAAAATACATAGGATTTCTTTCTCCAGTGACACTTTATCTTCCATTACTGGAATTTTGCCCTGAGTGTTTGCCATAACTGAACATTCTCCCTTTTCATTTCAGTCTTTCAGTCCCCTGGCTTTCTTCAATCCTCAGCACAAATCTCATATTTTACAGCAGCTCATTGCTAGACTGCCCTACATACTTGGGACTTCATTTAGAATCACCATCTATTCTTTACCCAATTATTCTAGATGTTGGTTTCTCCTTTAGAAAGAGAATTTCCTTAGTTGAAGTGGCTATTTTTACCTTTCTTTGTAATTTTTAGAACTTAGCACATTGTCAATCGTATGGTAAAAATTTTAAAATGCTGATTGACTAATTACATTTATTAAATATTAATAAATATGATCTATTTACATAGAAAATATTAATAAATATCAATTAATAGTTCATAATTTATAAGTGTGGTATGTAAATTTGATATATACCCTTGCCCCATTCAAGGTATTAGAATCAAAGAGTCAGATGGGTGATTCAGTTGACAATGTGACTCTAGTTCTTTATGATTTTATGACTTCAGTTCAAATCTGGCCTCAAATAGTTATTTTCTGTGGGACCCCAGACAAGTCATTTAACATTTATATGTTTCATCATAAAATCATCCAGATTATAGGATTATTGTAAAAACCAAATAAGGTAATATTGTAAACTGCTTAGCACTGTGCCAGGGATGCTTATTCTCTTTCTTCATAGAGAAGAGAATCTCATGTCCTATGGATTGCTAGGTTCTTTCTACCCTGGGATTTTGATGTTCAAAATGACTCAAGTGGATTGTGCACTTGGCAATCAAAGCTAGGGCCTAGCACTCAAACGCAATGAGGGTTGAACAACCGAATCAAACTGAAAGCTGTTGAATGAAGGGAAACACAGATAGCATTTGTGTTAATGGTCTCTTTTCTTGAAGGGCAATCTTCCATGACAGCAGGCTGTGGGATCTCTGGCATAATGCTTATTCCATCATTAGATGCACTTTGTTATTTGATAAATATCTGGAGGGTAAAAGCCAAATGACTGTATCTCCTATGAATGTGACTAAAATCTCTGGGTTTTGTTATATCTAAACAGCTCCATTCTTGGAATTCTATGTTCTGTCTTGTTTGAGCTGTTTGTAAGGAATGAATTGTGTAGTTTTAGTTCTGTGACTTTTTCATTTTGAGAACCTAGAATCATCATAGTGTTGTTTCCCACTAAAGCAAATCACTTCAATTCAACAAAATGAATTAGATTGAAAAAGGATTCCTGCCTAAAGTTATTTTTGGACTCTTCCATATATTAGTGATTTCTTCGACCAATTTCCCTCTCTTTCTGTATTTCTATTGTTTATATTCTATACTTGTTCACAAGTATATATTTTATTTTTTGATAGAGGAGGAACTGTTTCTTTTTACTTTTGTATCCTTAGTCCAAACTCTGGCATAGAGTAGGCATTTAATAATTATTTAGTGTAGGATAGAATGACTTAATTAAGATTTCCCTAGTCTTTCCCATTAAGACTGTCTTTCCATTCAATGAGGACAGTAACTCAATAACTTCTGTGAGTAACTCTACTATGAAATTTCCCACTGTATCACGTATTAGCAACATTAGGCATAGTTTTAGAGAAGGGTATATATCTAAACATTAAATTGTCCTTATCCTCAAGAAGCACATATTGTACTACAATGTACAATATGTACATACACACACACACACACACACATAGATATAGATATAGATATAGATATACACACATATATATAGTAATTGGAAGAAATAAACTAGTAAGTAAAGCGATATGATTGGAATTTTAGTGAATAGTCCCATTAGGAGATAAGGTCTTTGGAAGCAGTGAATATTTTATTTTATTTTATTTTTTGTTGTTGTTGTTTGTTTGATGTCTAGTACTGTAGGTAGAAAATGCTGTAGTATTTGATTTTTGTCATATAGTAAATGTACATATTATTTGGTAAACAGTAAATGCTAAAGTTTTCTGATTCATTAATTGATTTTGATTATCTTTCATAGATCCACTACTAATTGCATCTTTCTTCTGATAATACTGCCCTCTTTATATTTTTTTTTTACATATTTCCCATGGAAGACACCAATCTCAATATGGCATTACACATAAATTTGCTACCTCCCAATTCTGAACCAGTATAATGGCACATTTCTTTATGTATATCCTCATTAACGTAGCCCATTGACTAGTATAAAGTTTTTATAGAAGGTTTTAACTAAAAGCTTGATGATTGATCAATTGATTCCATTAAGCTTTATTTTCTTCCTCCAGCAAGCCTGATCTATCACTCCTCTCAATGACAGTTTATTGTACTGGATTTTCCATTGTGCTTGGGGATGGCAGTTGTCAGGCATACAATTCCATCATGAGCAAAAGGTTCTAAAATGATATATGTATTTAGCTTCTAAAAATATAGTTGCCAAACATGATAATAGTAGGTGTTTTAGATCTGATTGAGGGACCATATCTGCTTTATCAACTGGAAAGACTTCCCTTGAGGCAATTAGTGCTAAGATGGATAGAGCAATAATGCTGGAGTGTAGAATACCCAAGTTCAAATCTGCTTTCAGATACTTATTCTGGGAATTCATTTAACATCCACTGTTCTCACTTTTCTCACCTATAAACTGGGATAATATACCTTAGAGTTATTGAGAGGATCAAAAAAGATAATATTTTTAAAGCAATTAGCACAGTAACATAGATACAGTAGTCACTAAATAAATGTCTATTCATCTCTCAGGATAGCAGTTGAGACCTACCTGAAGAGACAAATACTCCAAAATCTGAAAAGAAAGCGACTTTATTTAATTTATTAATATGGATACTAGACATTACATTACTAAAGCAATACTTTCTATGATTTGGGAAGTAAAATAACCATCATACTCCTGCTACATATTATTATTATACATCAGAGGCCACTATCAAGCAGCATCCCCTAATTTTTACTTGACTTCTAATCCTATTATAACTATAGCTTGATAGGTTCCCCTCTGAAATTTTTACTAAGCCCTAAGGCAGACTCACAACCAGGTAATGTGAATAGTCTTGACTGTGGCCTCCAAGAAACATAATATATGTTTTTTATTTGTGAAGGGAGAGGCTTAATGGCCTAAATTAGTTTAAAAGCCCATCCCATTTAAAGTAAGTGATATTTCAACAGAACAGACCCTTTCAGTTTTAGACTGTGAAAATATTCTGATCAATGGAAGGACATTATATATGATCGGGCTTCCTGCATAACTGCCTTCTTTTATGTCTCAGATAAAATCTCATTTTCTACAACAAGCCTTTTTTTGTTCCCCTGTGGTACCATTACTTACTTTTTGAGAATGCCTTTGATTTAAACCACATAAATGTGGTAGGTACATAATTGTTTGCATGCTTTCTTATTTAGATTGTGAAGTCTTCGGCATAGTTCTTTGAGCATAGTTGGGGTTCAATAAGTGTTTTTTGACTTGATTTGACTTGAAAAGAGGAACAGCATTATTGTTATATATATTCTCTATCTTAATACATTGCCTGCCATATAATAGTTAAAATCAACAATTAATAAACTAATATCTCTAATGTTTAAATCTGATTTTATTTATGTAAATTTTTTTTAATAATTGTGTTCACATAGTTGTTGAATTAGCAGTTTCATGTACAATCATAAGCTTTTTTATTATGTTATAGAAATGCTTGTTTTATTTTACAAATAATATAAATACATAAATGGATATAGATAGATATTTGTAGATAGATGTTGGAATCTTTACAAAGTGTTAAGACATTGGAGCTGATAGAGACAATAGTTATCTGGTTTGGCATGGTTCAGTGTGATTGATTTGATCTTAGAAAGAGATATTTTGGGCCACAACTTGAAACAAGGTACTAAGTGGAACTGATAGAACAATGCTTGTGTTCACACCTTTAGAGAGCTTATAAATATCTAAGTACTCAATGGAGTTCACACGTTTTGGAGAGTTCAGGGTTAGAGTTTTACACTCTGGGAGATAACCCAGAATCCCTCTCCCTCCAGAAGGCGGAGTTAACCTTTGGGAGATCACATATATAGAGGGAGCTCTTGGAGCTTGGGGACTGACTGGAGGTACTTACTTGAGTTAGTTACTTGAGGAGTTACTAGAAACTCTGGGAGCTCGAGAGAGTTTTACTTGGAGTCGGAGAAAGCTCTTGGAACCCACAAGCCCTATCTTGGAGGCAAGAGATTCATTGCAACTTCCAATTTGGTGCTGACTGGAGGCTGAAGAAAGCAGAGGCAGAAGCTAAGGACAAAGCTGCAAGATCTCTTGGAACCTAGCAGAGAGTTAGGCCTCAACTAATCAGGCTATTTTGGAAGGAGAAATAAACGTTTACATGTTTACCAGCTGGCTGCATTTTGGAGTAATTATTTATTTCAACTGAGACTAAGGCTGCCTCCCGAAAACCACCACATTTTGGCGCCGGAACAGGGACCTGACAGACCCTTTAGTGATTTCAGTGGAAAAGTTCTGATCCTGATTTCAGTAGAAAAGCCTCTGATCCTGATTTAAGTGGAAAAGCCTGTGACCCTGATCGAGTGGAAAAGTCTCTTCAAACTCAGAAATTAGAGTGTCAGTGTCTTCCTGACGGAAGTTCCGTTTTATCCACTATGGAGTTGGAACAAGAAAAAATCAGCCTGAGCAAAGAGTTGAATCCAGATTCAGCCTCTTTCCGCTGTTCAGCATGTCATGGAGATGAGGACTGGAGCTATGAGAATCCCATCCGGGATCGAGCCAAGTCTCGGAGTTTGTCTGCCTCAAATGCCCTGGGAAACAGGAAAGAGTTCAGGAGGACCCATTCTTTCCATGGGCCGTGCCCAGTGGCCACTTTTGGACCAAAGGCTTGTGTGCTGCAGAACCCTAAGACTATCATGCACATTCAGGATTCAGCAAGCCAGCGGTTGACATGGAACAAATCTCCAAAAAGTGTCCTTGTAATAAAAAAGATACAAGATGCCAGTCTCCTGCAGCCTTTTAAAGCCCTCTGTGCATATCTTATGGAGGAAAACAACATGATTGTTTATGTGGAAAAAAAAGTTCTAGAAGACCCTGCCATAGTGAATGATGAAAATTTTGGAAGCGTGAAGAAGAAATTTTGCACCTTCAGGGAAGGTTACGATGACATCTCCAATAGATAGACTTCATTATCTGCCTGGGAGGCAATGGGACCTTGCTTTACGCTTCTTCACTTTTCCAGGGCAGCGTGCCTCCGGTTATGGCCTTCCACCTGGGATCCCTCGGCTTTCTCACCCCATTCAACTTTGAGAACTTCCAGTCCCATGTGACTCAGGTGATCGAAGGAAACGCTGCCATCATTCTCCGGAGCAGGCTCAAGGTCAAAGTGGTCAAGGAGTTCCGGGAAAAGAAAGCTACGCTGCAGAATGGCATCGAGGAGAATGGGGTGCTGCCCGCCGGCCTGGAGAAGGACAGCAACAGGCTGATGATGCACTACCAGGTTCTGAACGAGGTAGTGATCGATCGGGGCCCCTCCTCATACCTCTCGAATGTGGACATTTATCTGGATGGACACCTGATAACAACAGTCCAAGGGGATGGCGTGATTGTGTCCACGCCCACGGGGAGCACAGCGTACGCCACTGCCGCCGGAGCCTCCATGATTCACCCCAACGTCCCTGCCATCATGATCACGCCCATCTGCCCCCACTCGCTGTCCTTCCGGCCCATTGTGGTGCCCGCCGGCGTGGAGCTCAAGATCACACTGTCACCAGAAGCTCGGAACACAGAGTGGGTTTCATTTGATGGGCGGAGGAGACAAGAAATCTGCCATGGAGACAGCATCAGCATCACTACCTCTTGTTACCCTCTCCCCTCCATCTGTTTCCGGGACCCAGTGAGTGACTGGTTTGAGAGCTTGGCAAAGTGTCTGCACTGGAATGTCTGGAAAAAGCAGAACCACTTCACCGAGGAGGAAGAGGAGTTCTAGAGGACCGGGGGCACCCAGCCATGGCCACGATCTGGGGGGAACCGTGTGCTAATCCTTTCAATGTGTTCTTTTATCTTCAGCCCCAGCCCTTGGAACTGGAGCAATCTGTGTGCATCCATGTCTGTAAATATATAGAGAGATATAATATATCTATTTTTGAATACGGTGATGTACCTCATATCAGTTGTCTGATCTGCTGACGACTAGATATCATGTTATTTCCTATCCACTGGCCAAAGGAAAGAGTTAAAATTTTGTCTTTTTGTCAACCAAATTGACTTTGTTTAATGTTTTGGATTCAGTTTCCTTTTGTTTTCTAAAATAAGAATGGCATTTCTAAAAGAGAGCACCAATCCACCTGCTCATTTGTAGTTTCCAATTCAGAGCGATTTTCTACGCCGAAATTAAAAATGTGACATCACGATAGTCTGCATCCTTCCTATTTGTGATTCCACGTGTATGGAGTTTTCATAGATCAGCCTATTTCAAATTCAGAGGGGACACGGATGACTTCATCAGTCCTTTGGACTCTAAAACAAAAAAACCTGTTCTTTGATGTTTGAAAAAATGGATCACAGCCAGATGTCTTCCTTCAGCAGATGATTCTAAAATACTTTCCCCCTCTGTGTACATATAATTTATCTTTATTTTCCCTAAAACTATCAGGGGAAACACTTCTGCAGAGATCAAAATTAAAAGGACATTTTGGGTAGTCATTTGGAAGGATTGTGATTTGTTTTTGTGTTGAGGTTATGGGAACAGCCCTCCCTCTGAGTCAGTGGCGGCCTTGCCTTTCCCTGGGGCCCATGGCTCTGGCTGTTATCCAGACAGATAGATATAAGTAGATAGAAAGATAGATAAATGGATGGATGTAGATAAATAAATGCATATAGTGCAATGTGATTAACAGTTTCTACTAAACTGGAATAAATAGTTAAAACTTTGGGTAATAATATAAGTATATTATGTTAACAGTTCTCAGCAAATTAGAATGAAGATAAGCAGAAGAAGGTGTAGAATAGAGCAGACAAAATATTGAGGGTCATTGATCCATACTATATGTTAACTGGGAAATGATTTAATGATCATTGACTGAAAAAAAATAAAATTAAAAAAAATTGGGATGTTTAGTTCTTAGAAGAGAAGACTCAATGGAAATAGCATGAACATTACCTTCAAATATCTAAATTGCTGACCTGACATGTGAATAAAGAATCAAATAAATTTCATCTGTTTGATTCTAGAGGAAAAAAAAAAAAAAAGAAGTAGTAATTAAAAGTCGTAGAGGTCATTTTAAATTAGCTGTCGGAAAAAAAAAAAAAAAAGTTTTCATAGCAATTGGAGTGATCCCAAAGTTGAAAAGTCTGCCTGGAAATGTGGTGAGCTGCTTCTTCCTTGGGAATGTTTAAATAGATGATAGATCCCTCCTTTTTCATACATTTTAAAGGAGATTCATTTGGTTTGTTAATTAAACTATGGCATTGCTGAGATCCCTTCCACCTCTCAAATTCTGTGATAAATAAGGTGAAACTGAGCACATTGTGTAAAATCTTACATTTGATATAAAATAATCAACCTTAAGAGTATAATATGTAAAAGACATGATTTGTTTGAGAAAGATATCGATTAAGTATGCAATAAGATCAAACATTCTGCAAAGGCACAGAAATATGAACTGGAAGAGGAAAAAAAAGGAGACTGATCCAAGTATATTGGAAAGCACATGCAGGGAATAATAAGTAGAAGGAATTAGGTAGTGAAGGTTTTTAAATTCCCAAGAGATGCATTTTCTCCTGGCATTACTACTAGTTGACCTGAGGGGTAACTGAGAACCACTGCAGTTCATTGTGTAGGGGAGTAATAGGATAAGGCATTTGCTTCAGAAAAATCACTTTGGCAACTGTGTGGAGCAAATATTGGGGGAAAAGACAAAGGAGGCAGATAGACCAAGTGAGGTGTTATAGCAATAGTCCAGCTGAAAGGTTATAAGGGTCTGAACCAGAGTGGTAGCAGTAACATAAAGGAGTGATTCCAGAGAAAAGACAGTTGAGACAAGGATACCAATTAGGTACTCATTGAAATGGTTTAATAAAAAAGTTACGAGGAAGGATAAACCAGTTAACAGGGTGTGAATAAATAAAAGGGAATATAATTTTTAAAAAAAGATTTTAAGGAGATATAAATGACAAGTAACGGCAGTTGATCAGATAGGAGCAGTTGGGGAACATGAAGAATTAAGTATGACACTAAAGCTGGATGGCCAATATGATAGAAATGATCTTTAAGGAAACTGCAAAGTTTCAGAGGGGTGCATTTAATAAAAATAAAAATGAGTTTTCAATAAAAATAGTAAAGTGGCATATAAATATATATGGAGATATATATTATATATATATATATGGACAGATAGATAGATTTCACAATTATTATTTCATTTAATCTTATAAGACTCCTGGAAGAAAGATAGTATATTTTCTCAATTTGCAGATTAGGAAACTGAAACAGACAGAGATCAAATGATTTGCCCAGGGTTGCACAGCTAGTTAGTGCTATATTTGAACTCAGTTTTTACCTGATTCCACTTCCAGCAATCTAATCAATGTTCTACCTGCCTCTCTCTTTTAGGTATTTTGAAGGAAAGATTCTTACAGGACATTGAGTTTAAAATATCATTAATTAATTATGTTAACTAAATTGTTTGAGTTGGTCAAACAGTAATCACCTTGTCTTTCTTCAACAATTTATCTCTCTTGCCATTAAAAGACAAACTTCAGTTCAGTTTACAATTCTCCCCATAATACTTTGGCCACTGACTTTCAGTTCTGATGAGAAGCAAAGTAATGCCTAGTTTTCCTTATACCAAGGAAAGCAGAACTACATCCATCCAGTAACTTAATTTTGTTTTCAAAGTGTATACAATCCATTAAAAAATTGCAATGCGATGAATAGCAAAATCAAACTAGTACAAGCTTTCAAATAGTATTTGCATTTTTTAATGCTAGCATGGGGCTGATTCTTTGTGCACTGAATGATCATATTACTTTAAATTAATTTGCTTTCAGAAAGAACTAAAAGCTTGCTTTTAAATACAAATCAAGAGGACTTCAGAATAAATTCAGTTTTCTGGTAAATGTTTCACTCTTATACACAGAAATAATATCCCATCTGGAATATGAACAACTTAAACCAAATCTAGTGTTGCTGGTATAAATGCTTGATGGAAAGGCATTTTCCATTGCCATTAGGTCCATTACCCTAGTCCTAGGTTTCTTGATTCATATTTCCATAATGTCCATTTCCATAAATAGCATATCTTGATTTCTTTCAGTGAAATTTCCCACTGGATAGAAAAACTGAAGGGAAATGAATATTCTGCTAGAGTGAGAAATAGAATATGTGATTTTTCTATACTTTGAGACCACAGGAACATTTATGAGCTAAAAGGGGTACTGGGAGGCTATCTAGTTCAACACCCTCATTTTGCTGATGAGGAATGGAAGCCCAGAACCACTGGAAATTGCTCAAGGGACAAAATTTCAAGAGACAAAGGTAAAATTTCAACCCAGGGCCTCTGACTCTAGGAGTCTTATGATTGTACCACACTACCTCCTAATTTATATGTTATTTAATTCTGAGATTCCAATTAATTCATTAATTATCTGCTATTTATATGTAGAATCTGGGACTGGATGCACATATAGACACAAACACAAATACTAGTGAATAGTTCAATGCTTTAGAAAGATTTTTTTAAAAATTTGATTCCTAAATAATGCGTGATGTTTGCATATAAGAACATATATTATGATTATCTCAAAACAGTTTTCTAATCAACCTCAGGATTCACAATTTGGCCCATATTATTCTTTTTGCAAAGCCATGTTAAAAATAAACTTTCTTTGACAAAAAGCAGGACTACTCCATTCCTCAGAAAACTTTAAAATGATCCTATCTAGTTTGTGAGAATTTGGATTTGAATGTTAGGAATGTTCACAAAAAGGACTTAATTTTTTATTTCAAAACTTGTTCAGTATTGTAAAGTAACCTCATAATAAAGTACATTATATGAAATGATGTGAATTATTTCAATTTTCATAGAAGAAAAATATCTTGTTTCAGAGTTATCTTAGCTACATGGATATACAAATAAACACATGTAGTGTAAATTATTTATCTTTCTGTTTTAACACTTAATAAACAAAAACTTGATAGGAAATTCACCTAATATACATATGATATTCAGTAGCATATAGGGAAACTTGATATTTTTGGAAAATATCTTTTCAAATTGAACTCCATAGAGAACATTTACAAAGACAGTGGCAAACACTTGATAAAAATGACCAGCATATACTTTGGTTTTGTATCTCATAACATCTCAAGTATTAGAGAGTTATCCCACAAAATCATTTCCTTTGTTGCTTCTTTTGAGGAACTACATGCTTTTCATATTCCTATGGAAGAATGAAGCACTTTGGTCTTCATCAGATGCTTTTTTTCAGTCAAACAGCCATAGATAGATATATGATAGAGAGATAGATAGATAGATAGATATAGGTATATATTTCCAATTAAACAATACATTTAGAAAATGTTTCACATGTGAAATCCAGGACGAAAATGCATTACTGAGAAAGAATTAGAAGTAAAAGAGCAAATTCACCAGTTTTTGCTGTATAACTGACCAATTTTCAGAACGATTTTAAGCTTTTCATCATCTATGTTTGAAGAGTTAGCTTGTTTTTAATAAAACAAAAATATTAATAAGTATGTGAAAGATATATTATACTAGGATCCTTGGAAATATAACCCACAGGAAATTTTAACAGTCATGAATAAGGGAGGTGACAAGGTCTAAGAGTAGGTTTTAGTTGGGTGAGGTGGGGGTAGGCAGAAAGATTTACAAGTTTCATCTCCCTAGCAAGAAGGGTTCTCTCTGCCAAGGTGAGCTGACACAAGCACAAAAATGGGAAGGCTGTAAATTTTTCTTAAACAAGATCTATGACTTCTTTTAGATGATGGAATCTATTCTAGCTATCAAGTCTATAAAACATATATAGGAAAATAATGAAACTCTCCTATCCATATGACACACATATGTTTTGTGTGTACTTATGCCTGTCTCATACATATATATGACTATAATGCTAAAGTGGATTAGTAATCATTTCACTATAGTCTGCAAAGTCCTCCTGATTATTTTTCAAACAGAATATTCTCAAAATGCCTTGCCAATCTTCTCTTCCAAGATTTACTGACGTGTTGGGAAATGCATGGTCACAGGGACTACATATTTATGACCAAAGAACTCTACAATCCTTCTTTCACCTCCCTTTTTGGTTTGACCTCAGAGTAATTCTCTGTTCCAAATTCTATATTTCAGCTAAGTGTATTGCTCTCATTTTTCTATCTGTGACCAGGATGCTCTCCAGTGATGTCAATGTTTGAATGACCACTGTCTTTTTTTATGTTCATTGCAATTATTTTTTGAATCCATTCTCTAAGTCCCACCTCAAATATTACCTGAACCAGGAAGCTTTCTCTGATTTCCTCTGTAAATAATGGTGTTTTCCTTTGGAACTCGAACAGACTGGCTCCCTAGGGTTTATACATCATAAATCATTTCATATTATTGTCATCTATACTTATATCATGTGTTGCTTTCTTATTATTTGGTCATTTTTCAGTTATATACTATTCTTTGTGATTTCTTTTGGAATTTTCTTGGAAAAGATATTGGAGGGGCAGTCAGGTGGTACAGTGAATAGAGCATCAGCCCTGAATTCAGGAAGACCTGAATTCAAATCTGGTCCAATACACTTAATACTTCCTAGCTTTGTGACCCTGGGCAAGTCACTTAACCCCAATTGCCTCAGGAGAGAAAAAATGTTCATTCAGTATGTGGCTGACACTAGATAGAGTTTGATCACTGCATCTACTAGATTATCCCTTTTAAAGAATGGTTAATGCCTATAATAGCAATTTTCCTTTGATTCATGGAACTATTACTAGTTCAATTGAGAAGAGTTATGAATAATCTGGAATATGTAAAATAAAAATATAGTCATAACTTTTTAAAATTAGGACCTTATCTAGTTATTCATGGTAAGTAAACCTTTAATCAGTAGCTATTACCTCAACATCATAAACATAATATCTAGCATTTGTCCTGTCTTTGACTTTCAGATGCCTTAAAAGATAGAATTTTGGCAGGACCCTTCTCCCAAATCTCAGGTACCTTCCTTGATCCCCCATTCTACTGGACCACAATTTAAAGGTGCTTGCTTTCTCCCGTTAAGGTTTTTTCCTCTGGTATTTTATATTTTTTTCATCAAAATAATAATTGATCTCATTTCTTGATCTTCCTGTGTACAGATTGTGTCTTGGATTGAATATAAGTCACTTAACAGCAAAGGATATATATTTTTTTAATTTATATTCCCAAGGTTCAAAACCATACTTTGTGCATAGTAGCTGCTTAATATGTGTTTCTTGAACACAGTAAAAAATGGTATATAAATATACAAATAAAAACAATATAAATATACAAGTAAATCTCAAAAGCGCTCAATAAATTGTTATGTTCTTGTGATGGAATATTATTGTTCTATGGGAAATGATAAACAGGATTTTCTCAGGAAAAAAAAAAAGTTAACAAACCTGGAAAGACCTCCATGAACTCAAAGTAAAATGCATTGTATATAAAGTAATGCAATGTTCTGGGATGACCAGCTATAAATGACTTTGACTCAGTAGTACAGTCATCCATGACTACTCTGATGGACTTATGATGAAAAATCTTATCCATACCCAAAGAAGGAACTGATTGTGTCTGAAGACACATTGAAGCATCCTCTTTCCCTCTATCTCTTTTTTTAAAACTTAATTTTTCTTCAGCCTTTTTATTTTTATTAGGGTGGGAAATTATGTTTTCTTTCAAAACATAACTTTTATGGAAATTTTTTGCATAACTTTACAAGTGGTCTTTTTATTGTAGGTGGGGATAAAGGGAGAGAATCTAGAACTAAAAAAAATTGAAATCCAATATAAAAAATTGTTTTGATTGTAACTGAGGAAAATATTAAATTAAATTAATTTGTCTTTATTTTCTATGTAGAATCCCAAATATTGTAGCAATTTTTGATATAAGCACATTATTAATATTCCATTATTTACATTTTTAAATAAAAAAAGAAACAACTAAAAAAAAATTGGAAAGAAATCAAGTGCTCATGGATAGGTCAACATAATAAAATAAAAACAACAATTTCACCAAAATTAATCTAGTTATTCAACACCATACAAATCAAACTGTTAAAAATATTTCATGGAGCTAGAAAAAATAACAAAATTCATTTGGAAAAAATGGAGGTCAAGGATATCAAGAGAATTAATGGGGAGAAAGTGGTAAAGGTAGTCTAGAGATATCAGACCTACCAAAAACCAGATGCTACTGGCTAAGAAATAGAGTGGTGAATCAGTGGAATTTGTTAGACACACAAAACACAATAAGCGTTGACTATAGTAATCTACTATTTGATAAACCCAAAGACACTAACTTCTGGAATAAGAACTCATTATTGACAAAAATTGCTGGGAAAAATTGAAAATAGTATGACAGTAACTAGGCAAAGACTAATATTTCACATTTCAAAATGAGATCAAAATGGTTTCATGATTTAGAAAGAAAAAGTGATAGTAGGAGCAAATTAGAGTAATAGTTTGTCTGCTAGATGTTTGGAAAGGGGAGGAAGGCTCTAAATCAATATTGATTAGAGAATATATAGTAAAACATCTCTGAAGTACTTATCCATTATGAAAACATTATACACTAATAAGATTATGTAATGATCAACTATGATGGACTTAGCTCTTCTCAGCAATACAATGATCTAAGAGAAGTCCAACATACTTGATAAAGAAAATGCCATACATATTTAGAGACCTATGGAGCCTGAATGCAGATCAAAGCATACTCTTTTCATCATTTTTTGTGTTTTTTTTTTTCCTTGTGGTCTTTCTCTTTCTGATTTTTCTTTCACAACATGACGAGTATGGAAATATCTGTAAAATGATTGTACATGTATCCCATATATCTGATTGCTTGATGTTTTTGGTAAGATGGAGGTGAGGAAGGCAAGGGGGAAAATTGGACTTCAGAATCTTTCAAAAATGAATGTTAAAAACTACCTTTACATGTAATTGGAAAAATAAAATAGAATTGAAAAAAAGGAGGAAAGGAAGGAAAGAAGGAAGGGAGGAAAAAAGAAAGGAAAGAAGGAAGGAAGGAAGGAAGGAAGGAAGGAGGGAGGGAGGAAGGGAGGAAGGGAGGGAGGGAAGGAAGGAGGGAGGGAGGAAGGAAAAAAAGATGAGCATGATTCTAGCAACATGGAATGCCTTGCTAAATAGCCTACAAAAGAGCTATAGAAGCTATCTCTATTCAAGTCTTGATCTGGATAAAGATTCCCATAAGCCTTTGAAGGACTAATCCATTTATTCATGTCAACTTTAGGTTTTCAGTCTAAAAGAATCACTGAATTATCTGAGGTAATGGAGTTCACCTGGCCACTAGCTGACTCAACAAGTCTTGCCCATAGAGCATTCTGCTACCTGGATTTAAGCCACAATGATTTTTACAGCCAAAGTTGTCTGAGACTCTTTGATCCCCTTGGCTTTCTTTATAAAATCTTCTGCAAAATCCCCAGCTCCAACACCAAATCACAGAGGTACTAGGAGGTGGAGCAAAGTCCTTTGACTTACATCTAATAAATCTTTCCACTAAAGGTATGTTTGAGAGTCAACAGTGTATTTTATAGAGTTCAGTAAATACATTATTCTTTGATTTGTAGGAGACTGGAAAAAATAATAAAGAAAAATAAAATGCCCCAAGGTTTTTAGGCTGGGATTCTAGTGGAAAGATGGTACACATTTCACTACTGAAAGAATGGAAAAGTTTGTTGAAATTCTTTCTGACAGACATTTAGCTATATGCTCTGAATTAAAAAACAAAAAACAAACAAAAAAATAAGCAAAGCAGTTCTCACTCTCATGAATGGTATATTCTAATAAG
Source organism: Sarcophilus harrisii (assembly GCF_902635505.1). Lineage (NCBI taxonomy): Eukaryota > Metazoa > Chordata > Mammalia > Dasyuromorphia > Dasyuridae > Sarcophilus > Sarcophilus harrisii. Next base: position 11,121,996 of record NC_045427.1, on the reverse strand, counting down.
TAAAAATTACCTAATCAATGAAATGGCATAAATACACACACACACACACACACACACACACACACACACACATATAAACCAGAATATAGAAGAGTAAAGGAAAATCGAAAGAGGGGAAGACTTGCCCAGATTCATGAAGCTAGTGTTTGAGGCAGATTTTTACCTGAGGTCTTCCTAGAACAGATCTTATACTGTAACCACTCTGACAACTAATTTCCTCATGTATTGTATAGTATAATGGACTTGGCATTGCTGAAGTTTGACTAAGTTCCTAAATAAGTAGTAGGTTTCCATTCATTAGAGATCTTCAAGAAGCTATTTGATAACTATTGGTCAGGTGTGTTAACTAGGATTTGATTTTAGGTACATTTGTGACTCAAAAACTTTCAGGTAACTTTCAAATAAATTCTGAGTCTGGTATCCTTGTGTGTAAAAAAAATCAAGACATACTGTGAACAACAATGAACAGAAGCATCCAAGTGGAGTTTTCTCATAGGTCATTCAAAATATTGATTTAGAAAAGGAAAAATTATTCATCACATCAGTACTACAGTCAATTAATATTTTGCTATTTGTGCATACCTAAACAATTCATTTAGCTTTTTTTTAGAATTTTCTTTTCCATTCTATTTTGTTTGTTTGCTCCACTGTTGGCAAGCATTAAGTGTTTTTAATTTTTTTTAAGAAAGTAGTAAATCCAGTAAGATCTAGATTTGAAAAAGATAATAAAAATATTTTTGTCCATGCCAATTTACAAAAGAAGAAATTCAATGTCAAAGACATCAGTTAATTTTCTCCTACTTTCAGTCAATGAGCATTTATTATATTCTTGCTATATACCTGGTTAAACACCGAGAAAACAGAATTTCATCCTTGCTGCCCCAAGGAGCTTGAAAACTTATTAAGTAGCCATACATAACTGAAACCCAAATGTTTTAAGTTCAAATATCTTGAACTTTAAACTACACATTATCTTTAAAAATGGATAAGCGAACTCTAATATAACTGGAAAATGAAATTATGTAATTGCTTGGCTCTTGATTGTTTGTATTTATTTCAGATGATACAAGAACAAGGATACATCTAGTCCTTATATCATTTTAGCCATTTCTCATATGTCTGGATCCTTTTTTTTTATTCTGGAACAAGTATAGTTCTCTCCCTCCCATCTATGATCTCTGTGCACATTTCTTCCATTTGTCTAAGAGGCATATTATTAAATGCAAAATAATACATTATACATTTAGGGACAGAACAAACAAAAAAACTGCTCTTTAATGGTTTTCCCCAAAAAAAGAGACAGATAAATGAATGCTTCTCAAGAAAGAGATTACCGTAACTAGGATTAAACACTACAACATATACACCTAATGGTATTAGGCCAGCTATATTGGTAAGACACTATTTTAGGAACAATCTGGAATGGAATTGTGATTTTAAAATGGTTAGCTTGAAAGCTTATTAAACAAGGCAATTATAAATTTTGATTCTCAGTATTTTTGTTATGGATAAGTTATGAAATTAGTTGTTAAAAATGCTATTGAATCCACAGTCCTTTTGGAAGAAACCTAAATAATCAATGATTTACATAAAAATTATTAATCAACCCAGGGATGTTTGACATCCAACCTAGGTTTCAATGTCTCATTTTTGACCTAGCTCTCAGGTCAAGTCAATTTCATCTTGCTTATTTCATTGATTCATTCACTCAAAAATTATTTATTAAGCATATACCATGTACCTGGCTGAGCTAAGCAATGGAAATGCAAAGACAAAAATGAAACAGTCCCTACTCTTAATGAGTTCGAACTCTCTTTTAAGTGTGAGGAGAGCATGAATGAATAAGATAAGTAAAAACAAAGTATAAAACATAAATCCATTGTCACTACAATGGAAGAAGAAAGTGCTTATAGCTAGAAGAATCAGGAAAATTGTAATGTAGATGTTAATACATATCTTGATTAAATGGAGAATTAATATTAAAAAAAGAGGCCAAGGGACGTATATTGAATAGACAGTAAGTCAATAAAAATTTATCTAGGGTCTACTAAATGTTAGGCATTGTGGTAATGACTGGGGATAAAAAAAAGAGATAAAAGAAAGTCCCTAATCTGAAGAAGCTTACCATCTATTGGGGAAGACAAACCAACAAATATGAACAAATAAGGTATAGACAGAACAATTGGAAATAATTTTCAGAAAGAAAGATTTCCTTGAGAAGATAAAATTTTCTTATAATTTGAATGATTCTAAAGAATACATGAAGTGGGGATCCTAGAGAAATAGTCATATGGGCATTGGGAGCATTAAGACAAAAATGCTTGTGAAAATATGGAATATTCTTGTCTTGGAAAAGGAAAGAGGTCATTGTCATTAGGTCAAAAATTATTTATGGCATATAAGTGTAAGAAGATTTGAAAGGCAGAAGTGTGATCTAAGTTATATAGATCTTTGAACACCAGAGGATTTTATCTTTGGTCCTTAAGATGTTAGAAAGTCATTGGAGTTTATGGAGTATAGGAGTGATAACATTGGATCTACAGACACAAAATGATTTCAAGATATGAAGTATTGTAGAATACTAATAATACAGGAAGGAGTTCAAAAGCTTCAGGGAAATTATTTTGAAGATGATAACTCCTAATCTGTATGTGACATGAATAAAAATAAGTATTCCCAGGGGGAGGAAGTGAATGAAAAAAAAAATTTCCAGGCATGATGGAAATCTAATTCAAAAGCATGGAAGCAGGATTGAGAATCCATGCATGGAACATCAAGGAGGAGGCTTTTAGTTGAATATAAAATAAAGCAATGAATGTTAAAGTATCCTATAAAGATAGACTGGAGGCAGATTTTAAAGGGCTTTAAAGATCCAACAGGAGTTTGTGGTCCACCAAAGTAATTTTCTATAAGCCTCCCTGGGAAACATGAAATTCTCTTATAGCAGGCTGTTTCTATTATTGATTTTGAACATATACCATCTTTCTTTCAAAAAACTTCCTCTCCCCATTTCCTGATAACATCTATACTCTCTTCTTCTATCCCATGTTAATCTCATTTAATTTTGTCAATATTTTCTATTTTCTGACTGATAAGAATTGAGGACCTAGCAGACTTGTCTAAGCAAGAACCAATCCCACTTCAAATAAAATCTAGGCCCTGGATAGCACTCAACTAGCTGTTTATAGGTAAATATATGGTACATTTAAAAAGTCTTACAGAAAGCACACTGAATCAAGATATAAAAGCACAGAATTTAGAACATTTAGGAGTTGAAATGTACTTCAACAGTCATCTGGAGGGAAACCTCAAAAAAAAAAAAAAAAACCCTTTTTCAGCTCCCTGCTTCCTTCTCTTAAGGCTTAATACCTGGCACTCCCACTAACTTGATTATACCCTTCCTTCCTTGTCATTTTCCCCCATGTATCTGCTCCCACATGTTTTGTCATCGATTTGAGCTTCTCTGTCACTTTAAGAAACTTTTTTACCTTTCATTTATTTACCTTAACTTTGAGATAAGAGGATTGGTGAAATGGTAGAAAGATGATATTGCTGTCTAAGGGCCTAGGTTTGAATATAGGTTACTACTATCTTATTTATCTATTTGTTTATTTGTTTTTTACTTTGGACACAATTTCTTTATTTATATAATGAGATTTTTGGACTGGATAGTACCTAAGATCTCCCCCAAATATAAATTGATCATTCTTTTGTAATGTATTATTTTATCCATTATCAGGTATGTTATATTTCTTTTTTAATCCATGGATTCTAAATCTTTAAATATTTTGGAGTTGGGTTTTTTCTCTACCATCAGCTCAAACTCTACTAACTTGTCCCTCAATTTTAGGGAGTGATTAACACCCCAGTCTTATTTAACCACTCAACATCAAAGAGTTTTACAAAAGAATATTTACTTAGAATATATAATTATAAAAATCCAAATAATTCCCCAATACTTCAGAGTAAAATCCTATATATACTACCTTAGTCTGAACAGGTAAATGGGCCACAGAAGAAATATTGCTGCATTGTGCTTAGTTTTCATCCCAGTTCCAGAGATAACTTCAGATGATTATTACAAGCCCATTCAGTTATCAATGTTAGAATTGCTGCAATACTCATCTTGGATTTTTGGAGTCCTTGAACTGTTAGGAGTTAGGATTATGGATGACCCAGATTGAAGATTCTATTCTTCACATGTAGAATAGAAGTTCAAGTATAAAAGTACATTTTCATTCATATACTTGGAGACTTTTCTCCCTTGATCAGGCATTCTCATTAGCTAATATTGAAGGACTCATCTTTCTCCATCAGATGTGAATGAAGCAAAATGTATAAACATTGCTGAGTCAACAATTTTGACATATTGACTTCATAGCCAATAACAAAGGTTCTTTCACAAAACAGCATTATCCTATGTTGAATTCCACATATGTTTTAGTTCTCAGAACTATCACAGGAGACCACTGGCTTCTTCCATATAAATAATTTTATGTTAATAATCCAGTAAGACATGCCCATTTGCCAGACTCCCATATGTTCAAATAATATGATTATTCTAAACATAATAAAGAGCTAATAAAAAAAAAACATCCACACAAAAAAAGAGAAATAGAGATCACATAAATTCCAGCAAAATCAGATAAATAAAGAGTATTTTCATTTTGAAGAATGTGATTGAAAACTAAATGAGGGAACACTGTAGCCAGAGTTTAACCATATTTTACTAAAGTTTTCTCAAGAGAGAGAAGCAGAGACAAGTTAGATAAAAGTCCAATTAAATTAAATACATTCAGAACTGAATGAATTACTTGACTCAGAGAGTTCCTTAATGGGTCCACACTATCTTCTTAGAGATGTGTAAATGCAGTGTTCCAAATATGTGTGCTTATTTAGCCCAGTGCAGTAGGAAATTTTCATTATTAACACAATCAATAGTCAAACTCCTCTATGTCCTTCCTCTGAGACTGAAAGGCATAGTTAATACAACAAACTGATGGCTACATTACACATAGTGCTTGTGACATAGCAAGTATTTTCAATTTTTGCATTGATTGATTTAAGTCAACATCTCTAAAGATCTGAGCAAATTAGAATTGTAATATATATATATATATATATATATATATATATCTCACATATTTTTTTTTTCTTTTTGAAGAATACATTCTTATACTTCAAGAAATTAAGTTCCCAACTACAAGAGAGGATATCTAGGAATCCACAGAAGTTTGTCTGGGTTTTGAATTGTCATTAGGCTATAGGATGGTGTGATAACAAACCCCAAAAGAAATGTGATTTTAAGCTTCATTGAAAATGATCAATTTGGCTATAACAAAATAATCTCCTCTCACTCTGCTCTCATCAGATCATCTCCAGGGTATTTTATTTAATTGCAATTTAGGAAAAACATTGAGAAGACAGATTTTTCTGAGGAGAACAATCATTCTGAAGGAGTTTAAAACCATTTCATAGTGTCTTGATAGGTGAAAGGAACTTATGATATTTAACATGGAAAAAAGCACACTTGAGAAGGTGTGATGACTGCATTTAGCAACCAGGGTATTTTAAAATCAGTGGAGTAGGGATAAGCAAAAGTCCTTGATCTTTATTCTTTGTGGAGGTGAAGGGGAATGGCCATATTAAGTGAGAGCAATTGCAACATGAATATGGCCAGAAGTGATTACTTTTCTCACTCCACCCACTCCTATACAACACATCAAACTTGCACAGAGAGTGGACGGGGCCATTCTTACTCCAAGCATATATTAATAGAGTATTGTCCAATTGGTAATTACCCATAAGTGCTTGGACTGGACTTCAGTGCATCTGCTCAGCTTCAGCCCATTACAAGGAGGACATTATTTAATTTCATTGAACAAGAATTTATTTAGCACTTACTTCATAAAAGTTATTAAAAATACAAAGCCAAAATTGAAAACAACTCTTGACCTCAAGTAGTTTATGTTCTACTGAACAATCTTGCTATATTCATGTAATAGAAGGCTGACCTGGATAAAGGATTGGACATATTGGTCTTGGCTCAGGAATCCACTAGTCAGTAAATTGACATTCATTAAGCACCTATAGCTATATGTCAGGCACTGTGCTAAGCAATAGGGATAAAAAGGCACACAAATACAAACAAACAAAGAAAAAAACAAACAAACAAAGAAAAAGAGTACCTAATCTCAAGAAATCACAATCTATTGGGGAGAGAATTTGTAGAAATAACATATAGATAAGCTATATTTGGGAGAAGATCAGAGAAGATTAAGGAGGATTGGGAAAGACTTTTAGTAAAAAGTATGACATTAGCTGAGACTTGAAAGAAACTAGACAGGCAAGAGGTGGAAATGAGGTGGAAGAGAGTTCCTATTTGAGGAACAGCAATGAAGCCAGTACTACTGGATCTTAGAGGATGAAGTGGAATCGGTTATATTTTCAAATGATCAGAAAGGCAGAAAAATCTGGTATTATTAATTTTTTTTTAAGTTAAACAGAATATATTTGATCAGAAAAATAATGGTGAATAACTAAGATTGGATAGTAGGAAATGATGTGGTCAGAATTTCACTTTAGGTAATATCAACTTGACAAGTAAAAAATGGACTGAAGTAAGGAGAGATTTGAGACAGGGAGGTCCAGCTTGGATAGTAATAGTACAAGGATTTCATAGAACATCTTGGTGATATAGTAAACAGACTATTGTGCCTAGAGTCATTTTCCTGAGTTCAAATCTACCTTCCGACACTTACTAGCTGTATGACCCTGGGCTAGTCATTAAAACCCATTTGCCTCAGTTTCCTGAAAAATGTGCTGGAGAAAGGAAAGACAAATTTCTGCTATATCTTTGGAAGAAAACCCCAAATGGGGTCACAACGAATCATATATGACTTAGATTGGCTATATTTTATGATATATGCATAAAGTGAACTGAACAACAATAACAAGGGTTTTTTTGTAATGACAACCTGTACCAGGGTGGTAGCCTTGTCAGAAGAGAGAAGGATTCTTTTCTACCCTGCCTATCCTTCCATTCATAACACAATCAATGAATTCAAGTAGAAATGGTTCAGCTTAAAACTAGTTATCAAAGTGGGAAGATAAGGAAACAAAATCCTAATTTAGAGATAATCCACAAGTAGAATAGACTGCCCCTTATTAGAGGCTGCAGACCTTTAAACAGAGTTTGTATAAATTCTTCTTGAATATGTTGCAGTGAGGACTGTTTCCACACTGAGACTCTTTCTGGTTCTGAAATCCTGTGAACTTTTTTTCCATTTCTTTGTAAAAGTATCAAATTCTTATACTACTCAACAATATCATTCCAAGGAAAGCACATTTCGTCTTTGCTAAATGTCAGTTTTTATTCTAATATTTGAACTGGAAAGGAAAATAGAAATGATTTAGATCAACTTGCTTCATTCCTCCCAACTAGGTGGACACTGAAAACTTCACAAGATTTAGAATTGAAAAGAGCCGAGTTCAAATCCTGCCTTAGACACTGACTGTTTGTGTAACTACAGTGAAGTGACAACTTTTCTGAGCCTCTTAAGGTCAGGAAATAGAAACCTGATAATGCAAGTAATAATGTCACATAGTCATTGTGATGTTTGATGTTCCTTTGAAGTAGTATCAAATCTAGGATTGATTTCCAGATCTCCTGAACACAAAAGCAGACCTTTTTTTCAATTATTCTTCCCTGTTTCCTTCTACCTAACAGCCTAAGTGCCAGATACTGCACCTAGGAGATGACCTGAATGCAAATTCTGAAAGAGAGCTAAAATGGGATTCACTTTATACATAAATTACCATAAAATATAGCCAATTGAAGTAGAATTTCACCTTATAAAAATATAAATTTTAACCTTTCCTTGGCACAAATTACCTTCATATTCCTAAAAAGAAACGTTTTTTTTAATCTTTAAAGTTTTAACACTAAACAAAAGATGAAGCTTCTGATAATAACATGCTGAATTTAGTTTCATATAAACACTCACCAAGATGTACTTTCATAGCTCAACATTGTTATCCTCAAACCATTTTCTTTAAAATTATACAATGACTAATGATCATATCTATTCGCTATGGGAGGGAGATCCACCCTCAAACATTTCCTGCTTAGCCCTTTAGTGTTATTTGTGCACAAAGATGCCGATGGGCAAATGGAAATAATTACATTTTTTTCTCAGCCCCATAAATCAAAAATAGCTGAATATATTTAACTTCAGCTTTCCACATAGTAGCTAACACAGGCTTTTTCTTTAAGGTCACACTAAGAAAAAAAAAAAAACTATGCTTGTTTAAAGGTAGCTTTTCTCAGGTAGTCTATTAAGGATGAAAAAATATTTTTTTAGGAAAAATCCAAAACGTGTTTAATTATATCATGTATTGTTGTCATTATCAGGGAATATCAGAGACTAAAAAATTCTGTTACTAAAAAGCAGATTGAAAGGTATGTCAGTTTGGGATAATGGGATTATTAATCTAGAACTCTAAGATCTTCAGAGACTTTATAAATCCAATTGTTCTGAACCATTTGTGTGTGCATGTGTGTGTGTGTGTGTGTGTGTGTGTGTGTGTCTTGTGTGTCTATGTGTATGTATCACCGACTTCTTGTATTTGATGAGAAGCACTGAAGGAATAAGGGATAAAAGTTCATCCCATATATTATTTCTTAAGGAAATCAAATATACACTCATCTCATTTAATCATAAGGTTATTTAATATTTTTTAAAAATCTAAAATCCCTTTCTGTGAAAACAGTACTATGGTTAACAAGTACTTATGTCATTGGGGAAGTTATTTTTTTTTGGAAGTTATTTTTAAGATATGATTTAGAGTACTTAGTATTTAAACTTCTTTTTGGGGCAGCTAGATGGCACAGTGGATAGAGCACTAGCCTCTAGTTCATGAAGACCTGAGGTCAAATCTGGCCTCAAACACTTAACACTTCCTAGCTGTGGGACCCTGGGCAAGTCACTTAACACCAATTGCCTCAGCAAAAACAAAACAAACAAACAAAGAACAACAACAAAACAACTTGTCTTTACTTGTAATAGAGAAAATAAAATATTACTTGATAAAGATCTGTTCTATCATGAAAGACAAGGGATTGTGGGATGAGATGTCACAGCAACTTAATATGTGTCCAGAAAAAAAATATACATATACATATATATACACATATAGATATACATATATATATATATACATATGCATATATGTATACATATATACATATATAAAATTTCTGGAACTATTGTTGCCTAATGAATTTTCTTTGTCTGTGCATCTATATCTTTTTCCTTTTTTTGTCTCTGTGTTTGTGTCTAAGACACACAGATACATGGATGGATAGATAGATAGATGGATATCTTATATTCACATAATATTTACTCTCCTTCATTATTATTCTGTGAGTTCCTTGAGAGCAAAGATTGTGTAATGCTTTGTTTTGATTTGATTTTGTTTGATTTTTTTTCCCATTCCTTTGTTTTTGGAACATAGCAACACCTTAATAAATGCTTATTTCCTGATTGGCTACAATTCTTAGTATTTTCTTCAAATAGCAAGTATTTATTAATTTAGTAAAAATTAGATATACAAAACATAAGAAAAAATATTCCCTGAGCTCAAGAAACTTACACTATTCCAAGAAGAAAACATTATCTTTGAGCATTCTATTTCACCTTCAATACTTGGAAAAGATAATATATGACAATATTAGTAATAGTAATAGTATTTACAGTAAAATCCTATTTTGTACTGGAAAAATAGGGGTGGTATAAGAGTTTCTGCCAACACAGTGAGGGTGATTTATTTGCAAATAATCTATTAGGTGGAAGCACACAAATTGCTAACCTAGTCAATGAGAAGTATAGTCCAAGTTTAGAACAACATCAACAACAATAACCAAAAACATTTACCATGCGCAACAATTTAAGATTTTAAATTTCATCTCTTTTGTTTTGATGTTACTTATATTTACTGTCTATGAAGTCCCTTACACCACAGGAGAACCAGTTAAGTAATAAAAGAAATTAAATGGCTTCATTTGAAAGTGTCTACAACATTACACCACTGAACAGCCTCTCTATTTTTTTAATTAACTGAAATCTATTTTTGTTCTCTCTCATCTTCCAGTCTATATTGGGGGGAGAAGAAAGCTTATTTTGTGTAATTAATATGCAAAGTAAATATTCAAGTAGAACAAATTCTCCCAATTAAAAAAAAAATTAGCTGTCTTATTCTACAATCTAAATCTGCCATTTATTCCACCAACCACTGTGTAACGTGGGTGCTATTCTTTTACCCAGGTAGCAGCAATTTTCTTCCTAATTTAAGAGAAATGCTTTCCAAAATAAAATCTGACTCCATGGCAAACTTGATTCATAGTCTAGTAATTTACTACTATCTTCCCTAGTGCTATTTCTTATTTTTTTTTTCTGCTTACAAATGAAAGCATGCATTTATCAATATATTTGCTTTAGCTACTGGGAATAAAGGATTCTCTCTTGGGTAAAAAATCAATATATCTCACACTTAAACATTTAAATATTAAAAATTCTGTCATTCCAACAGTTTTCTATATCAATGTGTCTACAATCAATTATGTGCTAGCATAACGTGTGTGTGGGTGTATATACATATATATATATATATATATATATATATACCCACACACACTTATATGGATACAGAGAGACAGAAACAGAGACAGAGATAGAGACAGTGACAGAGAGACAGAGAGACAGAGACAGACACATAGAGAGACAGGATGTGGTTGAGCAGTAGAGTAGATTGAATTCTGAACTTGAATTTAATAATACCTGAATTCAAATCTTCAGACAATCTCTAAATGGGTGTCCCTGGGCAAATCATTTGAACTCTATAAATATACACTTTGATATTGATGTGACAATGATAAATAAATATCAGTTTCTTCATTTATATAATGGAAAAAATATCACATCATTAATCTCCCTTACTTGAATTTTAATATTTTAAAATAATTTGTAAAACTTAAAACACTAGCATAAATGCTATAAATATGTAAACACACATATATATATATATACACATATACATCTATGTATAATTATATATGGTATATAATCTGATTTTCCATTTAAATTATATTTATTCTCTTCTCGATAAAAAAGGTTATTTTTTATGAATTTCAAATATCATCTACTTCTATAATATAACTACAACTAGACTGCATATTACAGAGATTTATAATAAGGAAGATAATGAGTTTTCAACGTGTTAAATTTACTTATAGCTGTGTGATTCTGGCAAAGCTTCACTCCCCTCTGACTCAGTTTCTTCATCTGTTAATAGAGAAAAAAAGTAAAGAAAAAAATTGGAATCCAAACTAACTTATCCCCAGGGTTTATATAAGGATCAAATGAGATGGTCTTTTAAGCAATTTGCAATTTTTTAAACTTTAAAATGATGTATAATTTTGTAGTTATTATTATATAACATCATCAGACTCAGGAGTTATTGCGATTTAGATTACTATTTTCTTTATATTTGAAAACTTGCTATTTTTGTTCCTTCTTGTCACTCATCATTATATTTTTATATATCCTATACTTCAATCCAAACCCACCACTCTTTTCCACATTTTTCTTTTAACTTGTAGTAAGTAAAATTGCAACAAAGGTGAAGAGAGATATCATTTTCTACAAGTCAAGAAAATATTTTATTTAAGAGAGCCATATACATTGTTAGTAAAATGGGTCATTCAGGATTTCTTAGCCAAACAAAAACATAACAAAAATAAAACAGGGACCTGCACATGATGATTTATTAGGTGAATAGCCATAACCAATAAACTGGCCAATGGCCTCTCTCAATAACCAAAGGTCCCTAGTGAGGGCCAAGAGGGCCTTTTAAATCTACATGTCTTCTTCCTGATTGGCCTGATAGGCAATTTGTTTTTCCCCTCAGGTAAATAAAACAGTCTCAATTGCTAGACAGTTTAATAAGGAGGTGGGTTAGGATTTACATCACTTCTTTCCTATTGCTTCTTCCTTGTGTGACAGGAGTAATCTTCAGATGACAGGATAAGTTTGCATCTCCAGAAAGTGGGTTGGCTTTCATATGTGGCTAATGGCATTTCTCTCTGTCATTTAAGTAATGTTAATCATTTGACATGCATGAACTGCTTCTAGTAATCTTAGCTAAAGAATCAGAATCAGTCCAATCAGAATTCCACCCTGGTTTGTTTTCCTTTGGAGACCAGATCACTCCTCACTTTAACAAGACAAGAGAAGGAAAGGAGAGATATACCTGAAAGAGAATCTCAATCCAAGCTGGTTCTTTGTTTAGAAATCAAGGTCCCAGGTAAGCAAGCAAGTGCCGTGAGGATTAGGAGCAATTATTCAACCATGTTTATAATTTGGACCGAGAGAGCCAGGCAATATTGTTTGCTCACAACAAGATTATGTTCTGTACTGGAAGAGTAAGAGTGGCATGAGGTTTTCCGCCTTCACCATCAGGAAGAGTGATTTCAAATTAATCTATCTGTCTGAAGTACACAGATTACTAGCTCACTTTGGAGCTACACTGAGAAATGGAGTTTGATAAAATGAAGAATAGAATGGATAACATAGTAATATAGGTTATTCAATAATACAGAATAATATTAATTTTCCTCACATTGCTTTCACTGACCCTATTTTTGGTTTTCACTGCTTCTAATTTCCTACATTTTTTTTTTTTGCAATGGGATCAGAAACTGTATAACTAAATTATTTCATTTTTAAGTAACATAAAAGTTAGTACAGTTTGAGAAAGAATGGGGCTTGTTGGGGGTGAGATAAACATAATCTTCCAAGTCTCTGGGCTCTTTAAATTGCTCTCGGGTCCATTTGATGGAGTATAGTTTCGAAGGGAAACAACAGTAAGGATGTCCTTATTTAGACCTTAGAATGCTTCTGTTCTAACAATCTGTCAATGATTCTAAAGTCTTTTGTCTTTCGAATCAGTGATCCTGAGGTCCCCTGATCTTAAGAGTGCTATTTTAACAATATGTCCATCAATGATTGTAAAAAATCCTCTGGCTTAGGAATATAATAATATTTTCCCTTAGATTATAGGGAAGATATATTAATGATCCTGAGAGCCTCTGACCTCAGAGTGCTACTGTTTTGACAATCTATCAATGATTCTAAAGTCTTCTGGTCTTAAAATTATCCTGAAAATATTACTGATTGATAGACACATAATCTGCTGGTCAGTGATAACCAAGTTCCTGAGACAATAATGAACGGACTACTCAAACATATCCCAAAGCCATAAAATTAGTAAATAAATAACATAAACCTCTGGTCAAAGTGGCCTATAAGTCTATCTTCTTGCCTTTGTTTCTTTGATAAATTTTTTGGGGAATTTAGCTCTCTTAAATTGGCATTACAATTACAATAAACTTTTCCCTTGGCTTGGATGCCGGTTCAAACCTGCCATTTCTTTTGAGACACCTTTTGACACTCATCTGCAACCCCCAATCTTTTGAGGTCTTTTGTTGAACCTCAACAAATTGGTATCTGAGGCCTGCACTAGACCAGACAGTCACACAAAGAATGGTTCCTCTTTGAGTTTTATATTTCATAGCCTTGAAACATTTCTTAATAGAATGAATCTCATTGGTATATTCAATGAAAACATTTGGAGCATAAATCAGGGAAGGATTGCATATATACAGAGGAAGGTTTGGTTGGCAAATTGCTGGCCTGAATTTTCAGAGCCCTTACAATTGCAGCCAATCCCTAGAGCTTTCATTAAGGCATTTCTCAATTTCAGAACTAAGGAAAGACCTTGATGTGCACTTCTATTCAATTCCCCCTAAAAAGACTAGGCTGGAGAGAATCATATTGCATATATTTTATGGAAAGGATGCTATTCATTTCTTTCAATCTTTATCTTAAGTGGGAATATGGAATCATTTCCTCTGAAAGGGTCAGCAATTTACATCCGTTTTTGCAGACTAAAAGTACCTACTCATTTCACTCAGCAAGAAGGGGAAAAAAAGATATTCATTTACATAGTCCAGGCTACTCTGGGGAAGATCCAGTTCTGTTACCCTGAAGTACCCAAATAGAATACTGGGCAAGGTCTCATGAATAGGATCAAGTGCACTTACAAAGTGTCCTTTTGAATTACTAAAAAAATATATATACATGTTAAATATGTCACTTTCTTTAGTAAGTGGAAGGGGAAAAATATTCAGATAAAGATCTTGAAGAAAATTTCACTAGCTCTGAATTTCAGACAGCACTGTTAGCTTGGAGGATCAGGGTGGGCTCTTTGGAGGAGGTGGTAGCAGAGATAACTCTTCAAAGAAGATAATGTCAACTTGAGATGGTCTCAGGTATAATAGAAGTTCATCCCAAGTGTAGGGATGGGGAGTGGGCTGCATAAGCAAATAAATGGAGATGTGGAAAAACAAGGTTATCTAGTTACTAACAGATATTCCATATTAATATTATTTATTAATCAATAATATTTGAATATCTTCCCAAAAGAGAATTTCTGGTTGGTGTTCCAGAAAGGTGAGGGGACCTTGTAAATAAAGACAATACAGAATCTATGAGATGGTTTGACTTAAGTCATACTCAGAAATGGAAGCAACCTCAAAAGGTTATCTACCTCAACTATTTATTTATATAGAAAAGAAAACTGAGATCCAGGGGCGGGTAAGAAGCTTACCTATTATCATGCAAGTAGGATGTTAGAGATAGAACTGGGATGCATGTCCTCTGATTCCCAACACAAAGCTCTTTCCACTATATCTATTCTATCTCCATTAATAATTTGGATTCTACTAATTTCTTATTGAATTTATAAACGTAGGCTCTACCAATCAAGTTTCTAATTATACTGTATTGAACTAGACTCCCTGACTTTAAAAAAAAAAAGGTGGATTGAAAGATCTAGAATCTCAAGGAAAATGATATAAAATGGGTTCATGATGAATAGAAGCATAGTATCACCAAAATTCAAATTGTTATCAAACAGGTATCACTAATATTATTTCAATTCAGACAAGTAGATCCCTAAAGCAGAATAGATTAGACAGATTAAAAAAAACACTCAGAAATAATAATCCAATGTTTGATCATTTCAAGAAAAAAAAATTGTGGGAGTAATCCTCTCTTTTGACAAGTATCAATGGGTAAATTGGAAAGTAGTTAGGTAGAAATTAGTTTTTGACTGACACTTTATAGCAGGTACCATAATTCCTTCAAAATAAATGAGATTTGAATATGCAAGATTATATCATTTTTTTTAAAAATGTTTTTTTAAAACATTTTAAAGTTTAAAAAAAATTTTCCATATAAAAAACCAAGGAAGATAGAATTGAGTCAGCAAGATATTTGGATTACATTTACTATATAAGAAGATATACACATTACATTAGGAGTTGACATAATATACATCATTTTCCCCCAAATATATGTGGTCAGTTATTCTTATTTAAACAAATAAAAATTGTAAACTTCAAATAATAGTGTAGATATTTTTGAATAACCACTACTAAGAGAAAAGCAAATTCAAGTGAAACTTATTCTTTTCCTTTCATACTTCAAATTTGCAAAATGACAACATAACAACACTAAACAATGTTGAAGATACTGTGGAAAGATAGGCACAACTCTATATGGTGAATTGGTCCTGTACTTCTGGAGTTGATTTTGGAATTATGTAAGAAAACCATGTCACAGCTGTCATATACACATTCCTCTTGGAACATGTGCAATTATTCCCTTCCTGTGCTAGGAGAACTAGAAAAGGAACTTGCCTGGATTTCATATACTTACTTCATATTATGTCATTGTGGGGATGAGGGCCCATCAATAGTTACTCAGCTGGGGGAAAAACAATAATAAAAAGAGCAAAAGAAAGAAAAAGAAAGAAAGAAAGAAAGAAAGAAAGAAAGAAAGAAAGAAAGAAAGAAAGAAAGAAAGAAAGAAAGAAAGAAAGAAAGAAAGAAAGAAAGAAAAGAGAAAAATCATTTTGCTGATATAGCTGGAGGAAAGCATTGTAGAAAAAGCAATATAGGGAGCAACCTTGACTTTGAAAAACTTGATTTGTTCAGGCCCCACAGTAACTATGCTTTTCTGTGATAGGTAATGGAGCCTTTTTACTTCAGCAGAATGGGAAGGGCAGGAACCATGGGGAAACAATTAGCTGAGAACATGCTGAGGAACCTGGATTCCTTTGGTGTCCTGAAGGTTTCTTTACTTTAATACTAACCATAGAAGAAGTAAAAAAAAAAAAAAAAAGCCCTTCAATGAGTGCTGCAAGTGCTGGCAAACAGCAGAAACATATATGGGAGAGTTAGGAAGTGGTGACACATTGGTAGTTGAGCCCAGGCAAGAAAATAGAGAAATTAGATCACTGAAAGATAGATACTCTGCTTGTGTCAATTTTACTATGCTAAATAAAAGTGAAATTGTGTGTGTATGTGTATATATATATATATATATATATATATATATATATATATATCCATACATGTATGTATAATCCGTAGCTTGCCAATACTGTCCATGGGGTTTTCTTAGTGAGGCTATTTTGGACTGGTTTGTCATTCTCTTCACTCAGGGTCACATAGCTAATAAGAATCTAAGGGCAAATTTGAATTCAGGTTTTCTTGACTCCAGTTGTATTATTCCATCACTTCACCACTTCCCCCTCTGTGTCTCTGTCTCTCCCCCTCAGTTTATATATGTGTGTATGTATACATACAAACATTTATGTATATATTTATATATACACACATATACTTATATAATATTTATATTTATGTGTATTTTTAGTAACTTTTATTGTTTCAATGAGTCTTAAATTATATAAGGAACAAGTCATGAGGTTATATTCTAATCATTGGATGATTCTTTAAGTATTTCTTTTTCTGCATAGGAAAAAATCCTCATGATCTAAAAATGATATTTATTTGTATATTAGGTAAAGGAGTTTCTTTTTTTTTTCTTTTCTTGCTAAAAATCATGGATTTCAAGCCCATCACCTTTTCACTAATTAGACAATCTATAAGCATCAATCGGCTTCAGGAATCCAAGTTAAAGACATATAATGAAAACATAGGGTATAAGTTGTTTGTTGTTACTAGAATCAAGTATATAGCAATAAGTTCTCAACAAATACACAGGATAAATAAAGGAGAGAAAATCATTCCTGTCACTAACTACTAGGTGAGAATAAAGTTCTGACCTCACACTTGAACACTATCTTTTCAATTAACAGAGACAAAGACATAGTCCACTATCTTTAATTATAGTATATCCCCTTCATCTCTAGGTTGGGCCCTAAATTTCCTCTTTAATATTGCAAGAGCTTTAAACTATAATGCCAGGAAACTGAGGCAAGACAGAAATTGGTTTTTAATCTTTTAAGGTGGAGATTTGGGTTAGCCCATCAGATGGAACTCATGGTCAAATCATTCCAGCCCCAAGGAACTATGGTAGTGAACTTATACAGGGTTTTAGCTGACTAGGGTTTGCAAACAGAATACATAACCTGAGTATACAATCTTATAAAGGAAACAAAGGCAGGTAAGGGGGCAAGGAGACACTAAGTGGGGAGACAAGCCATAATTCCAGGATTTTCTCATCTTTAGTACTGAAAGATTAGTTTTAATATGACTCTGCAACCCTAATCTTTTTTCATAATGTATTCTTTCATCTATCTTCTATCCATAGCATGTTAAAATATTGGCTTATTAATGAGTTCCCTACTTACTGATATTGATTTCTTCAGACAATGTTCATTTCTCCTCTTTATAGAAATTGTTTCCTTTCATGCCTTCTGAGTATCCCAGTTTCTTATCCCTTCTGGACTCCTTTTCCTTACAGAATTTTGATCAATGGAATCTACCTAGCATCCATCTAAATTATGAAATTTAATTTCCAAAAAAAAAATAGGCTTCCTTGTCTGAAGCAAAAACAAAGGAACCCGTATGTAAATTTTTTATCTCCTTTCCTATTTAGAAAAATATCACTTTAGATCACTTCCCCACAACATTCTCATGGTTTTTTACTTAATCTGAAGTTTTCCCCTATTAGTAGGGATGGAGTTGAGAATAAGAATATTCATTTCTCTTGTTGGTTTCTTCTGCTTTTGAAAGATGTCATCATTAAATGAAAGAAGAAATCAGAAAGTTATATTGAGGTGTGATTTTGAGATTGGGAAAAGGGGATCCCAAAAGTTTGGGATCCCAGGCTGACATAGCCAGGTGTCTCAAAAGAATTTACAGTGTTGAATCTATCTTCTAGTCAATGGGCAAAGCTGTATTGTAAGTAATTGAATGTCACTACAAAAATGGGTTGCAATTCTAAGAGAATTCAGCAGAGAAACAGAAGCAAGGAGACACATTTATCCGCTTTTTTTTTTTTTTTTTAGCATTGATATGTTAATTCTATGGCTCATAGGTAGGAAAAAATTTGGTTCTCATTGACCAGATTATGAGTCAAACTATTGTCTCAGGAGTTTGATCAGTGGGAGTTTCTAGAGAGCAGAAGCTATCTAAGTAGTGGTAAGAATCAGATATATTGCATTGGGAGTTTCCTGAGGCAAAAAAAAAAAATCTAGAATTACTGACTTATTACCAGAACAGAAATCCCCCTTAAAATCAGGGGACCACAAAATCATATTAAATCAACAATGTAACAGGCTTGAGGAACCCTAAACCAGGCTTGGGAGTACCCCAAATAAAGCTGGTCAAATTGTTGCTCAATAAACTGTAGAACTCAGTGATGGGAACTAGCCTACAGCAACCACTTCTCAATTGTACCTCTAAGCCATCATAGTAGCTTATCAACCTAATTTTCATTTCTCTTTCCTATAAAATTATATTCTTGATTCTAACTTTGTTGGACTCCCTTGGAATTAGCCGCCTGTCAAACAGCATATTAAATCTTTGCCCCTTAACTTGAAGACAAACTACGTGTATGAATTCTCTCACCAAATCCATGATACTGACCAGGGGGACCCCAATGTTTTTGGGGTGTCTTAATAATTGCATATTTGTCTCAAATTTTCACAGAATAAATGAGACCAAGAAAAAGAAGGAAGAGATAGAGAGAAAGAGAGAGAAGGGAAAAAAAAGGAATGGAGGGAGAGATTTATGAATAGCCACTAGATTTTTTTGCACCAGGCTTATGTTCTTTCCTGAATGTTTCATCAATTTCCTCTTTTCTATCTTGGTGATCTATAAAAATATTTTTTTTTCTTTTTTCCCCCTCTATTAATCTTCAATCATTTATCATCCTTCATGTTTTCTCTCTGATTCTTACATTTTCTCAAATAAATATACCTAATTAATAATACTACCTTTCCTGTTCCATTTTATTAATCCTAATTTCTTCAAATAAAGTTAAGCACACATAGACTAATATACAGTTAATTAGTTACATCCTAATATTTTTTAGTAATACATATAATGTAAACAAAAAAAACATGTTAAGTAACTATCATGTTAAGTTAATTATGCAATATAATTAAATTAATTATGTAACATCATGTTAAGTAACATGTAACTTTTGGCTGATATTTTAAGCATTTTTCTACAGTCTTTTGAGATCATTGATACTAGCTACATTTTCATTTTTGTTTTTGTGAACTGCTTTTCTTCCTTCTCTTTATGTCTTCTCTATCACATCTAGCTTCTTGGTATAATACCTTATAATATCTTTTAATGATTTTAGCAATATTATCATTACCTTTTCAAGACAGGCTAATAACTTCTTTCCAACCTGGGTTTTTGTTGTTGTTTGTTTGTTTTTAGCACACACTAGGAGTTGGTCATTATTTTAAGTAGGCATTCAGAAATCCAAATCTCTAAAGCAGATCCTATTATAATCCCAGAAGTCCATTACCCAAAGCAACCTTTGTCTTGTGCATCCTTTACTTCCCATGAAAAATAGTGAGTAAAATACAAACTGTTTTAATGTAGTTTCTTGCCCAAGACTGTTACCACTGGCAGTATTTTCTAGAATTTTCAAATACTAGAGTTTATATCTGTGTGCCTTACTAAAAGTGGGCAATACTAACACATTTAATATGATTTTAGGAAGTAGTTAGTTACAATATCCTGGAGAAATAGAAGCTATCTCCATTATGTTTATCAGGTTAAATACCTAAACAGACACCACTAACTGAGAATCACAATTATCATTCCTCATCTATTCTTCTTAGGTTGATTGTCACTATATTCTCCAATGATAAAATTTTGGTTTTTTAATTGTGATTTTATTATTTTTTTCAAAAGAGATTTTAAAGTTGTGGACTTTTTTTTTTGATCCTGTTCTTTGATTTATTTTATTCATCCTCAGTTATTTCTTGATTTCATTTTTATACCATCAATGTGCTAATCACCCTTTTTATTATACATTATGACAATGCTTTCTTTCATGTCAGTGTTTCTATATGTATTGCTGGAATACATTTTTCTTTTGATGTTTTTGATGTATGCAAAACAACCGACACAACATTTTTATTGAATTGGAAATGTGCGAGGCACTCTGCAAAACACTTTACAAAGAGAATCTCGTTTAATCATCAAAAAACTTGAGGAGATAGATTCTGTTATTATCCCCATTTTATAATAGAGGAAAGTGAGACAAAGAGAGGGTAACTGATTTTCTCAGTGTCAATCTCAGTAGTCAGTGTGTGAGTCTGCATTTGAACTTAGGGCTTTCTGCCTTCAGAGTACATACCCTGTGTTAACCTACTTTGTATGTTCATTGTGTGTGTGTGTGTGTGTGTGTGTGTATGTGTGTTGTGTAAAGTGACATACATATATATATACACATATACACAAAAAAACTTTTTTATTTTATTTTTCATTCTAGTTGTTATTTTTTTCCTTTTTGTAATTTTATTGTGATTTTTTAGGGGAATATTGCGAATTGATATACTCTTAAAACCTTCTTGAAATTCTATACTGAATGTTAAATCCAATGTCCTTTTTCCAATCTCCATCCTTTTTTCTCCTTTGAGATCCTTTTTTCTTCTTACTTTTGCTGTTGACAGCTCTATCAATTACATGAGAGAAGTTCTAGGTAGCAAAATGAATAGACCAAGATATTTGTATTTCTGCATCTAAATCTATCTTAAAAATGTTCAAAAGAGAAAAGGCAGGTCAGAAGACTTTTTTTAATGTGAAATTTATGTCTAAGGCATTGGTGAATTTAAGCAGACAAGAAAGAATGTTTGCAAAATATTATGCCACACTAAGAAAAAAAGAAAATTAAATGTTCTGTCAAACTGTCAGACTTAAACTTTTCTTTCAGCTAAATATAATTCCAACAACCACTGATGACCCTTCTAACAGAAACACATATATTTACAGGTAAGAAAAGTAAAAACTAACTAAATCTTTTAAAACTCAGGAGAAAATTCTAGTCTGAGAATGGTGTGTTGCTTTCCGAAATCTTTTTAGGGCAATGATAACATTAACTTTTAAGTTATAGGAATTTTAAATTTGTAGATTTTTTCTCTCATACAATAATTTATATGTAGATGAGCCAAGATAGCAGAATAAAAGCAGGGACTCATCTCAGCTCTCCCCAATTCCTTTCCAAAGAACTTCAAAATAATATCTTAAATCAAGTTCTGGAGCAGCAGAACCAACACATGTTCAAGGTGAAACAATTTTCCAGCCTCGACAATATAGGTGGTAGCCAAGAAAAGTTTGTCTCAGCAGGGTTCTAATTTGACCTGGAATCTAGGGCAGGTAGCACTTGGATACCAGCAGTGGATATTATGGATAGTTCAGTAGCAGAATCAGCAGCTTTGGGAGGACACAAAAAATAGTAGTAAACGTTCAGATAACTAAAAAAAAAAAAAAATTACAGTGGACTTTTTTTTTGCAGTTAGTATAGGATTCTATTGCATATCAATAACAAAGACAGCAAAAAAAGACACATAAGTTTCTCACAATAGATGTAGAAATCCAAGTTAAAATGACTCTGAGGTACCATTTCCCATCTATCAGATTGACTAATATGACAGTGTGAAGGACCACATCTAAGTGAAGGGGTGAGTTGTTTCTCCAAAATCCCCCACAGTTGTGAATCATAACACACTTGAAGTAATTGCAAATTAGCCTTTACTGATATAGATGTTGCTTGTGAATTGAGTTGCTCCTATAACATGACAGAAACAGAAAATAACAAATGTCGGAGAGAATATGAAAAAAATCAGGGCACTAATGCATTGTTGATGGATTTGTGAACTGATCCAACCATTCCAGAGAGCAATATGGAACTTTGACCAAAGGATTAAAAAATTGTGTATAACATTTGACCTAGTGATAACATAAACGATTTATAATCAAAAAAATATTTTTGGATAAATACATTAACTTTGGTACCCATAAAAAATGAAAGAATACATTAGTTGTGAACAGAGACAGTATGGGAGTTGTAATTCACTAGTTATACCTCTAAGTTCTTATTATTGAAAATAATAAATTAATCTTTAGCTAAATTAAGCTTCTCAATAAGGTGAAAATGTTTCAAGATAGCCTAAAAGCAAATGAAAGAGCAATGACTATGAAGGCAGAGGATGTGTTTAAATCTTACCTCTGGTGATTGGTATAAGGTACAAATCACTTCTTTTCCTTGGGTCTCCATTTATCCACCTATAAAATGGATATGTAGAACTATAATATTTTTTTCTGGTTATACATGTATATTGCTTTTATTAAAACATGTTTCTTTATGAATCATGTTGAGAGAGAAAAATCAGAACAAAAGAGAAAAACCACGAGAGAGAGAAAAAAAAAAGAAAGAAAAAAGAATTGAACATAGCATAGGTTGATTTACATTCAATGTCCAGAGCTTTTTTCTGAATGCAGATGGTATTTTCTATCCAAAGTTTATTGGGATTGCCATGGATCACTGAAACAATGAGAAAAATCAAATCTTTCTTAGCTAATATTGCCAAAGAAAAAGGAGAGGATCTATTTGTATAAGAAAAAAATATTAATGGTAACATTATTTGTGGTGGAAAGGATTGGAAACTAAGTAGATGCCCATCAACTGGAGACTGACTAAACAAGTTGTGGTATATGGTTGTAATGGAACACTATTGTACTATGAGAAACAACAAGCTGGGTGGTTTCAGAAAAAATATGGACTGATGTGAATTGGTGCAAAGTGAAATGAGCAAAACCAGTGAACATTTTAGAAAGTGACTACAATATTATATAATTTTCAACTGTGAATGATTTAGTTCTTTTCAGCAATACAATGATTAAAAATAGTTCTGAGAAATAAAGAAAAATGCTCTACACCTCCAGAGTCTGAATGTAGATTGACATTTTTTATTACCTCTTTCTGCTTTCTTCTTTACTTTTTTTTTTCTTCTTTCTTTTTTCTGTTCTTTCATCTGTGTTCTTTCACAACATCTAATAAAGAAATGTTTTTTTTTCATAACTACACATGAATAATATACATCAAATTGTTTGCTTTCTCAATGGAGAGAATTTTGAATTCAAAAGTGAAAGAAAATACATGTCAAAATTTGTTTTTGCATGTAATTTGAAATATATATGTGTATGTATCTACCTATCTACATCTATCTATCTATCTATCTATCTATCTACACATATACACTTGTACAGACATATATAATTATGTGGTTGAAAGGAGAACTCTCTAGTAAACATAAATAATTTACAGGTTGATAAACCTTTTTTACTTATTACTTTTGGCAATAGTTGAGAATATAAATGAATATAATTTCGTTGATTTGTAATTTTATGATTTAAAAAAAAATACTATTGAAGGAGGAGGATGCAAAAAGAAAGGGAAGTTGAATGAAAGGAAGTACTAAGGATGAAAACAATGTAAAAGATAATCCCTGTTCTTGAGAAGATCACATTCTAATGAAGGAGTCAGTGTGCCAACAAAGATGTAGTAAAACAAACAAAATGAAACTTAGGATACAAATTGGAGATGCTCAACATAGGAAACATACTAAAATTAAGGGGACCAAGAAAAATATCTTTCAGTGAGTACAATTTAACTAAGACCAAGGATGCCACAGAAGCTAAAAAAGAGTGATGAGGAGGCATAGAATTGGAAAATAAAATACTATTGACATTTTTAAAAATCCCATGGACGTTTAAGCCATAGACAATAGACACAGTTGATCTCTGTGACCACATTTTACTCTTTCCATCTTTTTTTTGTTTTATCCATCACAACCTGGGTCCAGATGGAAAAACAAGACCACAAACATGCCAGCATGAACCACTGGAAGAGAACTTTCTCAGATGCCCAGAATTTTAGAATTACATAATATAGAAGACAGCTGCCATCTTAGACATCATCTAAGATGATTTATAAATGAAAGGAATCTACACTGACCATTATCAAAGTCAATAAGGTTTTTTAGTTGTTGTTGTTTGTTTGTTTGTGTGTGTGTGTGTACATGCTTTTGTTGACAATCTGTTCATAGTTATATATCTATCAAATATCTTTTCTTCGTTCATCTAGATCATGACTTTTATCTGGATTTTTAGCAAAAGAAAGCCAAATGCCAATTTATATTTTTACACTAATTCATCATGAACTTTTTTTTTATTTAATAGCCTTTTATTTACAGGTCATATGTATGGGTAACTTTACAGCACTGACAATTGCCAAACCTCTTGTTCCAATTTTTCACCTCTTACCCCCTACCCCCTCCCCCAGATGGCAGGATGACCACTAGATGTTAAATATATTAAAATATAAATTAGATACACAATAAATATACATGACCAAACCGTTATTTTGCTGTACAAATAGAATCAGACTCTGAAATATTGTACAATTAGCTTGTGAAGGAAATCAAAAATGCAGGTGGGCAAAAATATAGGGATTGGGAATTCAATGTAATGGTTTTTAGTCATCTCCCAGAGTTCTTTCACTGGGCGCAGCTGGTTCAGTTCATTACTGCTCCATTGGAAATGATTTGGTTGATCTCATTGATGAGGATGGCCAGGTCCATCAGAACTGGTCATCATCTACTATTGTTGTTGAAGTATATAATGATCTCTTGGCCCTGCTCGTTTCACTCAGCATCAGTTCGTGTAAATCTCTCCAGGCCTTTCTGAAATCATCCTGTTGGTCATTTCTAACAGAACAATAATATTCCATAATATTCATATACCACAATTTATTCAGCCATTCTCCAACTGATGGGCATCCACTCAGTTTCCAGTTTCTAGCCACTACAAAAAGGGCTGCCACAAACATTCATGCACATACAGGTGCCTTTCCCTTCTTTACATCATGAACTTTAGATAGTAAAGTTCTCTTGTATCTTTCTGTTTTTTATGCTTCCCCATATTGCAGTTTCCTCTTTATATTTCTAGGTACAAAACTTATTTTATGTAATACTTCTGCATATTCAAGCAACGCTATGTTGTTATGTTGATGATAAAATCATCAATTCCTTTACCAGAGCAGAATTAATCTTCCTTTCATAGATGAGAGACATATGCTTTCATTATTTTCTTGCAGTATATGGGATAAAAGAAAAAGAAAAAAATAAAGTTTTAACTGATCTTGAAATTATTTTTATATATTCTATAAGGTAAAGATCCATGTTAATTCTTCTGTAGGCTATGAAAGTTGTGTGACAGATTATAATAGAGCAATTCTATCCCAATTACATTATCATGTTACAACTGTTTTTTTTTTTTTAATATAGTCAGTATTTATAGTACTTTGAATCTATTTCTGGAATCTCCCTTCCCTTCTTTTGCTTAATTGTTCTCTATTTAACTCAAAAATGTACAATGTTAATTCATTTTTAATAATTGTTTCCAGTAAAGCTATTCTATTTCCATTATCTCTATCTTTAAAAATGTTTTTCTAACATTTTTGGTCTTGTCCATTTATTGTATTATTCTAAATTAATTTTGCTATCCATTTTCAAATTTCTATAAAATGTCAGAATGGAGTTTAATTGCTATTATATTAAATGTAAATATTAATATCAGTGCTATTGCATTTATGCTAGATTTGTGTTCTCAGCCAGAGGCAAATTATATCTACCAACAGCAAGGCACTTTTGAAATATTCCGGGATTTTGAGTTAAGGTTCAAGTCAGTCAATCATCACAGAACAAATATTTGTCAATTCATTTATTTTTTTTGTGCTTGAAAATATCTTTACTGAAATCTTATATATAGAGGGAGATGATATAGCGATAGATATATAGATAGATAGATAGATAGATAGATTGGAGTCTCTATTTTTCAACCAAATAAGATCCAATTCTCCTCTCTAGTTATCTCCTTCCTGGAGATTCAGGGAAGGGATATGGAGGGAATGATCAATATGTTGCTGGGAGTTGATTTCATTAAGCAGTGCCTGCCAGTTCTTCATTTCTTCCTTGCAATTCAAGAAGCCATTTTCCAATAGCTTCATGGAGTCTGTCAAGGCAGAGTTGAAGATTGTAGAGGGCTGGAAATCTGGAGTATACTTAAAAAAGGTGTTAACTCAGTGGAATTGATGAGATGATGGTTCTCTAGTTCACATATATATTTAGTACTTAGTACGGTGATGTAATGTTTCTCTAGTTCACACATAATCAGAATGCTGTAATGATGTAATTACAATAGGATATATAAGGGCAAACAAGAACTGGAAGACTGACATTCTGTCTTTGCCCAATCTCGTGGTGGCTCTCATATCTCCTACACTAAGATCAAGGCTGGGCCAGAATTAAGAATCTAGACTCTATTCTTGACCAATTTCCTGGTGTCTATCCTGCTAAGACCAAGGCCCAGGGATCTCCAGAAAACTAGCCCAAAGATAATAGAAGAGAATGATGACCATGTCATAGACTGCCCAGGTTGTCTGAAAAGATAATCTTCATCTCCTCCAGCAGCTTCTCCAGATCCTTGTTTAATTCAGACATCAGTTTCAGCAGAAGGTAGCAGTTTCTGTTCCCAGAATTAGATGCAACCATCAAAGCCTCCTAGGCAGACTTACAGGGTGGTTCCAGCCTCGATTGCTCTTCAATGCAGCACACACCCCCTCCCTACTGAATGTCCTACCTACTCCTGCCACCCAGACTCCTACTCTATGGATTCCAGACTGATAAAGAATAAGTTATTAAGCACCTATTGTGTTGCAAACATGGGGATTTGTTAGGAAAAAACTCTTAAGATCTTTGAAAGTAGTCCTGTTTCTTTTCTTTTTCTCTCTCTAATTTCCATTAATAACAAAGTTTCTGTCACAGAGTTGATTTTGAATGATCAATTAATAAATTTATTAGCTCAACATCAATATTCTCACTTCCAAACCAGAGTTATTTCAAGAATATATCAGTTGGATTGTGAGAGTAATGTGGAAACAGGTATACAATGAGGCTACAATTATAGATGGGGCAGACTATTACAAGTGACAAGCTATAAAAACATTTGTATATTTAAACCTAGAAGTGCTAGGCAGCCACTAGAATTTGTGACTTAGGGCAGTGTGATGGTCAAATCTTATCTTTAGGGAAATCACTTTGATAATTGGAGTTTTTCCAGGAGATCATTACATACTTCAACAACAATATTATATGATGACCAGTTCTGATGGACCTGGCCATCCTCAGCAACGAGATCAACCAAATCATTTCCAATGGAGCAGTAATGAACTGAACCAGCTACACCCAGAGAAAGAAGTCTGGGAGATGACTAAAAACCATTACAAGGAATTCCCAATCCCTATATCTATGCCCACCTGCATTTTTGATTTCCTTAACAAGCTAATTGTACAATATTTCAAAGTCTGATTCTTTTTGTACAGCAAAATAATGTTTTGGTCATGTATACTTGTTGTGTATCTAATTTATATTTTAATGTATTTAACATCTACTGGTCATCCTGCCATCTAGGGGAGGGGGTGGGGGGGTAAGAGGTGAAAAATTGGAACAAGAGGTTTGGCAATAGTTAATGCTGTAAAGTTACCCATGCATATAACCTGTAAATAAAAGGCTATTAAAAAAAAAAAAAAGATAATTGGAGTTTTTAGTGGCTTAAGGAGAGTAGGGGGATGGGTTAAAAGATGGTTTCATGGAAGGGAAAAGTATCCTATGAGAGAGAAATTCAAAAAATTTCCTGTCTTGAAGTAGCTTATATATTATTGAGATCATATTATATTGGCTCATATTATATTGAAATTTCATGTACATGGAGAAATTTACATAATGAATATATAGCAAAAAAAAAATAAGAAGGAGCAGAGAGAAAAAAATTAAATAAATTTATAGAAATCCTAAAAAAAAATCTTAATTCAGGATGTCACGCAACTTTGAATGGAGCTAGAAATTCTGAAAAGGGGTGATGAGAAGAATAATCCAGACATTTACAAAAGCATAGAGGTTAGTGATGGAATATAATTTACTAGGAACTACCAAGCATTCCAACTCTAAGGCAGAGATCACAATTCCATGGGGCTGGTTATATTGTTCCAATGCCAAATGTAAGCTTGCCACCCCCCAAAAAAAAAAAAAAAAAACCTATATAGAGCAAGTGTTCACAAAAGGGGTCAGAAAAAGTGATAGAAGGACACTTTCAAGGTATCTCTTAAAAAGCTTAGTGTAGAGGGAGGAACTTTGGAAAAAATATATTTCAAAGAAATATACTTGAAACAAGGTGTTAACTCAGTGGAATTGATAAGTCAATGGTTATCTAATTTACATATACTTAGTATTTAGCATGGTGATGTAATAGTTTTACAGTTGATGTAATTGTAATAATTTAAATTGAGAGAGTCAGCCACAAACATTCACACCATGCAGAACCTTGTACTTCAAAGATTTCTCCCTCCCTTCCCCCCTCCCCTAAACAGTAAGTAATCCAATATATGTTAAACGTGTGTAATTCTTCTATACTTATTTCCTTCCACATTTAGTAGATGATGTATTTCATAAAGAAATTTTTATTGTTGTTGATTACCAAAACATACAAACAACACAAAACCACCTTTTGGATTGCATCCAAAAATGCAATTATCAAACCTCTTTTCAGAGAACCTGTCCCCGAACACATTTTCATAGCAAAAATGTCCAAGGAAAGATGTAACCTTGGAAATATCTTTGCCTAACATTAATAGAAATACCTAGTTGTTTTCCAGTGTGATGGAAGCGTTCTATGTCAATGCTAATTGGAAATTTTATAATCCTTTTGTGGAGGGTTTTAACTTTTTTTCTTAAACATGTCTTTGTGTTTCATTAAAAATCCATCATTTAAATGAGCCATGTTTAAAAGTCAAGAATCTTGACAACTAGGAGTTTATTGACATCAAATCTAACTGCCTCCTTGAAAGAAATTCTCATGCCAGTAAAAATATACCAGTGAGTATTCAGTTTCTACTCAAGACATCTGGGATAGGAAACTTCTGGGACAGTGTATTCTAAATCTCTTACTTTTATTGTTGTTATTCCCTCATGTCTGACTTTTCATGGCTCCATTTGAAATTTTTTCAGCAATGATATAGGACTAATTTTTCATTTACTACCCCAGCTCATTTTACAGTTGAGGAAATTAAGACAAACAAGATTAACATGAATAATCAAACAACTAATAAATATCTAAGGCAGGGTTTGAAGTCAAAGATGAGATTTCCTGACTTCAGACCCAGCACTTTAACCACTTTACCACTTTTAAGTACCCCAGTTTTAGATAGCTACAATTATTAATACTTTTCTCCCGTGATATACCTAACTTGGAACCTGCCATTTTCCCTAGTTACTCTTGGTTCTATTTTCTGGGGATCCCTCATCCACCAAACAGATCTTCAAAGATCCAAATTTAATTTGTCACCTTTCCAATGGGCCTTCTCCAGGCTAAACATCTCCACTTCCTTCAACAAACATTTATATGTTTATTCCTTAAGCTTGCCGTTTTGGCTACCCTCTAAACCCTTTTCATATTAATCAGTGAGAATCTTAAGCTGTAGTAGACAAAACTGAAATCTATCTCCAGATGTTTTCTAAGGCAATTTTTTTTCATAAATATTAAAATTATTTTTTTTCTGAATGTACAAATGTTCTATTTTGTTCCATAATTAAATTTTGTTCATACATATTTCAGAGGCCTGGCCTTAAGAAAATTAAGATTTAAGTTCAAATTAAAAAAAAATTTTTCTTAAATTAAGAAACATTTTGTATTTAATCTATTAGGATTTTACTCGAGAGCAGTTACCGAGAGAATAGGAAATGGAATTATGATTACTAGAAAGCAGAAAACTCCTGGATAAAGAATCCCCTTCTTTCAACATTTAGCAAAAAACTTCCCACTTATAGTTTAAAAAGTTTTCTGGGGTAACTGAGAAGTTAAGTTTCTATGAGCTAGATAGAATGAGATAGAGACACACACAAAAAAAGAGAGACAGAAAAAGAAAGATGGGGAGATGCTATACATTCATAAAGTGCATTTCTACACACATCTAAATATCTAAACATGTAGTTTACAATATATAACACATGATTCCATACATGCATAAACATGGTACACATCACACAAGTGTGCATAGACAGAAGCATATGGATGCATATGTTCATGTATGCATATGCACACACACACACACACATATATATGCAACAAGTTGGCACACCAAATAGTATCCTGGGTCTGGAGTCAAGGAGATTCATCTTCCTGAGCTCCAATCTTATGTCAGACACTTACCAGTTGTATAGCTCTGGGCAAGTTGCTTAACTCTGTTTGCTTCAGTTTCCTCATCTGTAAGATGAGTTGGAGAAGTAAAGGACAAATCGTTCCATTATCTTTCTCAAAAAAAAAAAATTGGTTTACAAAATTTGGACATGACTGAAATGACAGTAACAACAAGAAAGTTTCTTCCTATTTCCTTGTTTTCTACATCACTTGACAAGCCTATACCTTTTCCCCCTCTCATTAGCTATCAATTTTGTTTTAAAATGTTTTGCATTATAGCTAACAAATGCTTCTTTCCAATTAAAAGCACATATTTTATATTGTTTTATCTGTTTTCTGAATTCATAAATATTGTTTTTCTCTCTTCTAATTTATCAGAGTAATGGTTTATCAATGTTAATTGTTTTAAAAGAACTAATGGAGTTTATTAATTCCCGTTTTTTTTTTCCCATGCCATTTCTTTCATTCATGATTGTATCAATTCTTACTGTTTTTGTGTGTAAGGTCTTGGCATACAAACTTCATTTATTGTTTTAATGTCATTGTTTCAAAACAGCTCTGAGAACATCATGATGGGATTTCTATAGACCAAAAGAGTTTATAATCTTTCCACACCTTGGTTGGCCAAGGTTAGGAGATACTGAAACAAACAAACAAACACAAAATTGTATTACTGATTGAGTAGCATTTTAGTGATATTACTTGCTGCCAAACATTCATTCCCCCCCCTGGGGGGGGGAAGTATTTGCATATTCCTGAAGGTATAAGTTATCTTGTTTTATAATTTATATCTTTTGATACTAATATAAAGTCTGACCTATAATTGGTGATTGAAAATAATTTATAAATAATAATAGTATTTTGATTATGATTTGAATTGAACATCAGACTTTTTCTTTATTAAGATCCACATTAATATCAATGTACTCCCCTTCATATACTGTTCAAATAGTCTTCTCTAAGTTTTCCATGTTCTATTTTCATTGTATCTTAACTATCTGGTTATTGTATCTTCTTATCTTAGGTTACCTCTCTAAACTCTGATGCCATTTAAAATATTACTTTAAAATCTTTTTGGGGCAATTTGATGGCCCAGTGGATAGAGCACCAGTCCTGAATTCAGGAGGACCTGAGTTCAAAGCCAGCCTTAGATATTTAATATTCCCTAGCTGTGTGACCCTGATCAAGTCACTTAATCCCAATTATCTCAAAAAAAAAAAAAAAAAAGATTTCTTGAAGTTAGGCATCTTAATTCCTTTTGTTGTTGTTGTTGCTGCTACCTTCTAATTTCATTGCATTTCATGGGTTCACTAAGAACACACTAAATCACATCATTTAATACTCATTAGATCAGAGATTTTGTCTGTGGGATATTTCCTCACCTTACACTGATTACAATCCTTCAATTTTTATTTATTATGTTGTATTGAAGATTCATTCCTTTGGGGAATAGGTGATTGAGTAAAAGGACTGCTGAGTGACTTACTAACTCTGAAACATCATGATTTTATAATTTCTGAGAATGGGAGAGAGATAGAGACACAGAGAGACATTCTAAACCTAAGCTGGTGGTGATATTTGAAAAAAATCTCTATAAAGTTTTAAGAGTCTGACATTCAGAATGGGGGCTTTCACCTATTACTGAGAACATATTCTACAATTTCCCAGCTCACTGACAAGTCTTTGCTTAGCTCACGAGGCCTGGTACATGACAAGGTGGCTGCCACATCATGGTGAAGCTTCCAAGTAGCAGTTTAATGGAAGGCTAATTGCATGCTTAATTAAATTTCTTTCTATTGTTATTGTGAATTTTTTTAAGCCTCTCTCTGGGGGAAAAATATTTAGCTCTCAAGAACAATTAGGAGGATAATAGCATTTCTGTGTATTCTGATTTTGCAGCTGTATTTTTAAAATGAAAACATTTAAGTACTCCTGCAGAGCTCCCCAAAATAGCATCTTTTCGATCTTGCTGTTTAAAAGAACCTTTAAATGTAATCGAATATTTAGTAAATACAGCAACATGTTTTTGCCTTTTTAAATCTCAGTATTGTCTCACTGATGCACACAGATGGTGGATTCACAGGATTTCAGAGTTGGAAGAGAGTCAAGGCTATTTAGTCTAACCCATATCTGAAAAACACATCTCCACTATAAAATTTCCAGCAAGTCCTCCTCTACCCTCTGCTTGAAGATCTTGAAGGAACAGACAGTAAACCATTTTCTACATGTTGTAGTGGCTCCAATTGTAAAAGAGTTTTCCCTGTTTTGTATTGTTTTTTGCCTACTGATATCCAGCCTTAGTTGATCTATGAAACTTCTACCCATTGTCCCTGGCTATTCCTAGGGGACCAAAGAGAACATTAATAATCCTTCTACATGAGGAATCTTCAAATATTCAAAGAAAGATAATATGTCCATACCCTCTGTTCCCTAGGATAAACATCAGACTTTCTTCAATAGACTCTCACATGACATAAACTCAAGATCCAAACATGCTGGTGGCCATTGGTTGGACACTTATTAATGCCCTTTTAAAACTGTGATACCCACAACTAAACACGATATTGTTTTTATCAGAGTCAGAGAACAGAAGGACTATCACCTTCTTATTTTGGGAACCTTAATTCAACTCAAGATTAAACCAGCTATTTTTTTTCAGAGTATTCTGATATTCATATTGAGCTTGAAATCCAATAAATCCTCAGCTTTTTTTCTGGGAAAATCATCTAACTGTACCTCTTCCATTCTGTATCTGTGTAGAAGCTTGAGTTTTTGAACCAAATGATTTTTTGAATTTCATCTAATTAGATTCAGTCCATGGTCTTGCCTGCTGAGATATTTGAAGATTCCATCTCTGTCACTGAAAATATTAACTAGGACTCCCACTCTTGTACCCTTTGCATAATTGGTGAACTGGTGATTCTAACATGCTAATCACCACTGGGCCAAGCATAGATATTTAAAACCCTCCACTGGAGCATCCCTCCCATATTGATACTGACCTGTTAATTAAAACTGCTTTTTTATTTTTTTGAATCTCACAACTGAAACAGTCTTGAAGCCATTTAAAAGTATGATAATGTATTCTACAACTCAACATCTTCACAATAATAATGTAAGATAATTGAAAATCTAGGTTAAACATTTTGTTAGCATTCTCCCATCTACCCGTTTAGCAACACTATCAAAAAAAAAGAATTAGATTAGAGTGGTTTCCTGTATGCTTAAGGATTTCAAAGAACGTTAAAGGACATTTAGTTGAACTCTACCCATTTTAGCAATCCCAGTTTCTTTAATACAGCTATACTCGACTGTTTGCTTTTGCTTGTATAGAATACCTCATTCCCTCTTCAAAGCATTTGAATTCCCTGTTCCCAATGCTTTCCTGGCTTTTTTTAGGTCTCAGCTCAAATATTACCTTCTTCAGGAGGTCTTCTCTTTCCTCAAACACCCACTCCCCTATCCCCAGGCACTGCTAATGTCTTCTCTCTGATATCATCTTTCAGATAATATCTATATCTATATCTATATATATATATATATATATATTACAATGCCTAAATATTCCAATGATGTCTCTCCTTTTAAAATGTGATCTTACTGAGGAAAGGTATGTATCTTCAGTATGTATTCTTGTGTCAGGAACATAAGAAAAACTTAATTCATACTTAGTGACTGCTTAATTGAATGCAAGAGTAAAAACAATTTCCCCAAAAAAAGTCCTTAACATTTTGAGTTTTATAAAAAATATCATGATTTCTCCTAAGGTAGTGGGTGCCTTCTTACCAAAGGTTTTCATGAAAGGGAGATGAGTTTGATAATTCCTAAGGAGCATTCAAGCCACAACATCCAGTGGTTGATATACAACCCTCTTTTGTATAATTCCAATAGACTTATCCATGACATGTCTTTTATCAGTCATATTTAAGTCAAAGTAACCTACCTAATAAAATTCACCGTTATTCATGGCACTTAGCTGTTCAAAAGATTTCAATGGTTCCCAAATATATTCCAATCCCCTTTACCCAATATTCATTCCTTCTTATAAGTTTGCTCCAAATATACCACAGGAGTCTTAGATAATGATCCCTTATAAATGTCCTATATTTTATCCAAAATGAACTACTTGTCCAAAAATCACGTTCTCCATTCCCCATTTTATGATTTTACTACATTTTTTTCTCATATGTGAATTGTATTCCCTTCAACCACCTCTCCTGCAGAGTGCACAACTCCATTGGGCTGACCACATTTGAATGGCAAATGTACACTTGCCAAAAAGATTATTTTATGGAGAATTCACACAGGATAATCCCTCACGTAATGATTAGAAAATGCAATAAAAGGACATTCTCAAGGTCTCTCTTAAGAACTTTGGAATTGATTGTGTGATATGATTAACACTGGCACAGGACCACCTAGCATGACAAGTGTTGTGGTCTGCAAGTCAAGCAGAATTGAAGTAACTCAAAAGAAACATAACATGCATAAATTTAGAGAATCTCACTCAAGTTTTTATATGGAATATTTGCACCCAATATTTGGTTGAGAATTCCAAGCTCTGATCAGTCTTAGTTGGACATGCTGAAAGTTATTTCTAATATAGAGATGTTATTTTGATCTTCTTCAAGAACAAAGGGGAACAACAAGCTGTGGGGCACCAACTGTGTTCCAACATATGCTACCTTCTTCAAAAAGCCTTTTTTGATCCCTTTTATGGGTTTTGATCTCTCTATACTCTGAGTTGGAGAAGAAACATTTTTTTTAGCATTTATGTGTGTGTCACTGTGCTAAGTACTTTTTTTTTTTTTGTTTTATTGGATCTTTTGGTGTCATGTTTAGTTCCTTTCCCTCACTTACTTTAGTATCTCCAAAATATTGAAAAGATCCTGTATTTCTTTTATTATTATTATTATTATTATTATTATTATTATTATTATTATTATTATAGCTTTTTATTGACAAAACCTATGCATGGGTAATTTTTCAACATTGACCTTTGCAAACACTTCTTTTCCAACTTTTCCCCTCCTTCCCTCCCCTCCCCTAGATGGCAGGCAGTCCCATACATGTTAAATATGTAAAAGTATGTGTTAAATACAATATATGTATACATATTTACAGTTCTCTTGTTGCACAAGAAAAATTGGATTTAGAAAGGTAAAAATAACCTGGGAAGAAAAACAAAAATGCAAGCAAACAACAACAGAAAGAGTGCCAATTCTATGTTGTAGTCCACACTCATTTCCCAGTGTACTTTCATTGGGTTTAGCTGGTTCTGTTAATCACTGAAGATCCTGTATTTTCTAAATGTGCAAGTGCATAGTACTAGAATTAATAAATTCTATTAAGCTAAGAACATGGCAAGTATGATCTTCAAAACAAATAATATCTGCTGCCTGAGGACTAGGCTTGTTAAAGTACAGAGGATCTCGTCACCAGTTGGTTAACCACTAGATAATTAATACTTTGTATATCTCAAACTATGAAGCCATTTTCATGCTAATTTTTTGTACAGTTATCTATCTTCCCTAAATTTGTTGTAAGTTTCTTAAAGTAGTGATGATTTGAAGGATGCTTTTTTCTTCCTATTTGTCTATTTTACCCTGTACCAATCACAACAGTCCATTTATAGGTGCCTAGTAATTGCTTATGCAATGAAAAGGGAAGGAATGGAGGGAAATTTAGTGAAATGGAATAGAATGAAATAAGATAGGGTAGGATAGAATGGAAAACGGTTAAATGGAATGAAATAGGAGTTGAGAATGTAAAAAGGCCATTTTTATTTATATACTTATCTATATATGATTGACATTTCCCCTTTGTCCATTTCTTCCCCCCCCAATGACTAATCCCTTATAATATTTTTTTAAACAGAATAAAGAAAAAAACTATAAAAAATCAATCACTACATAAAATAAATCTTATTTTATAGGTAATGTTCCAAACCTATGAAAACCTAAATTTACAAAAGAATCTGTCAAAGGACAGTTGGGTTTTTCTGCCTAGAGTTAAGTTTTCATATTGCAACTGATTATTTAGCTTATAGAATTTAGATTATATTATGATTTTTGTTCATTTACATTGTTGTAGTAATTATGTCATTTGTGTAATTCATGTCTTTACTTACTTTAACATTGCATCAGTTCATACAAGTTTTTCAATGTTTCTGTCTCTTTCCTCTTACATTTACACATAAATACATGTATCTGATTTGTGTGTGTATATATATAGTATGTATATACATACCTATTAAACAAATTGAATTTATATATGTGTATATATATATATATATATATATATATATATATATATATTTCTTATCAGAGCAAAATGCTCACCAAGTTACCAAGATTTGTTTAGTCATTTCCCAGGTGAGAATTTAACTTGTTCAAAATTCTTTGCTGATACAAAAATAATCCAGACAGAAATGTTGGTAATGAATATATAGATGTATATGTAACTTTTTTCTTAAAACTTGATAACTTCCTTGGCATAAATGGCCAGCAGCGGAATCTCTGGTCAAAAACGTGTATACAAATTAGTCACTTTATCTGCAAAATTCCAAATCAATTTCTAGAATGATTGTACAAATTCACTGTTAGACCAACAGTGTCTTATTGTTTCTGATGCCTGCCTTTCCACAATTTGCTGGGCAAAACATGAAACTTCAGACTTTTTAAAAATGTATTTTAGTATGCTTTTTTTTTCTTTTTTTATCAGAAATTTGGGGAACTCTTTCACATAGTAGATTGTAGTACATAATTCCAGTTCTCAATATTATTATCATTACAGGAATTACTTTAAAAATATTCATGTGCAAGACCAAGGGAATATGAAAATATGAAGCCCTAATGTTACAGTCAGATTGATTTATAATGAATTGAATCTTTCCTATTTCACAATTTTTGGCCCAAAAAGTTGGACCATATGTTACTTTTCCTATTTTATACAGTGACCAGAGATCATCAAGCTGATAAATTACAGAGCAAGTAACGACTGGAGGTAAATGCACTCTGCTTGCAAAATTGCTGATCAACTTTCTTTGCTGCAGACTTAATGCATAATTCTCTCAGAGGCTGTGATTCATTTTTTTGGAGAGATGGATCAAGTGAAATTAATAAAACCATTTGTATCTAATGCAATAATGGCACTACACTCATGGGAGAAAGACAAATGGTACGAAGAATTTATCATGCCCAATATAATTGATTTTGCTTCTATATTTCTTGAATTTTATCCACATTCTTTGAGACTAAATTTCCTTCATGAATCTAAATCCAAGAGAGTTGAAATGAACAAGTTTATCATGGGCATTGTTGAGAATATTTCACATTGATATGATTTTTTTGTGTTTCAGTTTACATTTATTTCTCGTGGAACAATGACCCAGATAAGAGGTCCAAGTTTTCTCAAAACAAGATCAGCTTTTACAGAGGTCAAGCTTGAGGGAAGTTAAATATTATCAAATACTGGGATCATGGTCCAACTATTTTGTCCTCTGAGTGTTCTGAGACTAGATGCATTTCTACAGAGAACAAGGCTGTAATAATGAAATGTTCTCAGAGAGCTTGTCTCCAAACACAAATAACTTGTCCTCTGAGGGCTGTATACTTTTGTTGATTCCTCCCCTCCCTTCCTGAAGAGTCACATATATTATATACTGAACATGTTTTCAAATACCTAGAACAGTTGTGCTGACTCCCCACCCCCATGGCCCTTCCCACATGCAAGCAGGAAAGCAGGAAATTGAGGAGGCAAGGGATGAAAGGTGTGATTTAGTGGAGGGGAAGGAAAGACAAGAGGATGAGAAGTGGGCAGACCTCAGCTTGTTCTGGGACATATTTCCTGGCTTTAAGGATTCTGGACTCCTCCTTCATATGATTCTTAAACATTTATACTTATGTCAATTGGCTTCTCAAAGATATAAAGTTGTAAACATGTCTATCCCAAGAGATAGGTGAAAAGAAAAAAAGAAGGAAGGAAGGAACAAAAGAAAGCAAGGAAGGAAGGAAGGAAGAAAGGAAGAAAGGAAGGAAGGAAGGAAGGAAGGAAGGAAGGAAGGAAGAAAGGAAGGAAGGAAGGAAGGAAGAAAGGAAGGAGAGAGGGAGGGAGGAAGGGAGAGAGGAGGAAGGGACAGAAGGAGAGAGGGAGGGGGGAGAAGAAAAGAAGGGAAGGATGAAGGAGAAAGGGAGGAGAAAAAGGAAGGAAGATGTCTATATTTATAAACATGCAGGTGTTTATAACTATTAAAAGGAATGCAATATAATTGATATAGCTCAGAATCAAGAAGCCCCTGTTCTAATCCCATCTCTGACAAAATATTGGATGATCAGATTGGTTAGTTTTTCAGTGCCTTAAAAAAGAACATTAATGCAAGAAGCTATAGAGTATGTGCTTGTCTTTGTTGCTAAGAGACATTCCAAAATGAGAGTACTAAAGTAACCATGTTCTATTCTAATACATATCTGTTTGGAAAGGGGTAGGCAACCCTGTGATTTTCTTGGGAACTCTAGCTGTTGAAACTTCCACCATTAATGCAATCTTCAAAATGCCTCAAATGCTATTTTTGGTTGCACAGGTCACACGCACACGCATAAAATCCATGTACCAATGTTTGCTAAGTATTTACTGTGTCTCGGTATTTTTATTTTTGATGGAGAAAAGGGTTTTATTCTTGTGTCAAGGACCCACCATGGGAGGATAATCAATCTGGAGATAGTCACGTCAGGTTTCCATCTGGAAAGATGATTTGTCCAGAAATATTCTGAAATGTCTCAGGCTATATTTTTGCCATATCACCTCATCATTGCCACTTGTATTGGGGCAGGGAAAGAAGTGACAGCCCTCTCCAGACGTGATCAGCTCTCAAAACTCCTTGGGACTCATAGATGGTCCACTTCACTATTGGGAAAGTAGCACCATGTCCACGTGGTGGAGTCAGAGGTATAAGGGAGGCAGAAGCTGTTTCTGATCCTGAGAAAAAATCTGGTAGTTAGTACAGCATACAGGATCATGACTGCTGTGCTACTCTAATGAATTGTTCTTTATAAATACATTACTATAATTACTGTGGACATTATTTTCATGGCTCTCCTTACATCATTCTTTATTGATCAGGGTAGATCTTTCTAAGCTTCTCTGTAGTCATCAGATGCATCTTCTCTTACAACACAACAGTGATATTTCATTAACTTCATGTACCACATTTTGCTTAGCCATTCTTCGTTGATGAATATGTACATATTTATGATTATTTGTTAGCACAAAGAGAGCTACAAAAATACTTTAAGATTTTAGGGAATTTATTCTTTTTAAAGTGATTTTTTTTTGGTAAAAATAATTTAATGGCATCTCTGCACCAAATGATATGGAAATTTTAAATATTTTATTTGTATAATTCCAACCTATTTTCCAAAATTCCAAATATGTATATGTATTCCCCTATATACATGCACACACACAAACACACACACATATATATGTATAGCACACATGTTATACTGAGCACTCAAATCAACTACAAAGGACTTTTTAAGGAATAAGTTATCCATCTCTAGAGAAATAACTGATAAAGAGAAATGTACATAGCATGATTTTACTTACAGCATGAACAATGTTCATATATATGTGTGTTTATGAATATATAGTCATCTATATATGCATATATATATAAATATGTATGTATTTACATAAATATATATGCACACACATATATACATATTCATACACACATTGTATTGTGTGTGATGGCAGCCTTCTCTAGGGAGAGAGGTAAGGGAGATAGTTTAAAACTTAAAATGTAGCAAAAATATTTTTTAAGTTGATATTTTTAAATGAATAGGACAAGTTCAGTGAAATCTGGGAAGATTTATGTGAACAGATTCAGGCTG
This sequence comes from Sarcophilus harrisii, assembly GCF_902635505.1. Taxonomy (NCBI): domain Eukaryota; kingdom Metazoa; phylum Chordata; class Mammalia; order Dasyuromorphia; family Dasyuridae; genus Sarcophilus; species Sarcophilus harrisii. The sequence goes on along the minus strand of NC_045427.1, from coordinate 11,081,391 downwards.
AAGGGAGAAGGGTAAAGGGGGGAGTGAATAAACTCTTATTAAACATCTACTATGAGTTAGGAGCTGGGATAAGGGCTATAATATTTTTATCAATTTGATCACTACAACAATACGGTACAGCAGCTGCCATGGCAATTTCCATTTTATAGTTGAGGAATATATTACAAACAGGCATAGAGTAACTTACCCAGATTACACAGATATCAACTCTCTGAGGCTAGATTTGAAACTAGGTTTTCCTGATTCCAAGTACACTGTTCTCATTAATGCCACCAAAAAGCAACCTTATTATAAGGAAACAGAACCATGGAGGAAGGGAGATTTTTCCCCTTTTATTCTCTTTTGAAAAGGACCAGGACTTCATGGGATGATGTCTTGACCCATGTGTGATTTTAGGTGAAGCAGAGTTGCCCATAGTCATCAGTCTCACATTCTCTGAAGAGCAAGAAAAAAGTCAAGATTACTAGCAATGGCCCAGGATTCAATGGGTGACCTTGGAGTCTTCAGTGGCTAAGCTCTAAGTGCTCCACAGATTCTGTTTCATCTACCAGGGGAAGTCTTCACATGCTGAGGGTAATCATTTCCCTAACTTGTGGACAGATGACCTACTTGTGCATATGCATTTATTTCACCTTCTCTAATTTCTGGAAGTGTTTCATGGCCAAAATATTTTGGAAATTACAGGTAAATAAAGGCTTTCTGTACATGGACAATAAGAAATATGATCATTGTACAAGGCAAAATTGGAAAGAGCTGATGGGACCATATCAACTTTGGCTGATGGGACCATAAACAATAATAGCAATGAGAGGGTTAGTACCAGTAGGGAAGAGCAGGGTGAATATATTTTCCTGATAGAGGTACACAATCCCTTGCTCTATAATTTGACTAGTTGCTCAGACATATAGCAAGTTGTGCAATCTGATCCAAGCCCAAAATACAGTGTTTTAGACATAGCACTAACAGTCATTTTTGTAACATCTTTGAGGCAAGGCATTGAATTACCTGAGACCATTGAAAAGATAGAGGAAGCAAAAGAGAATGTATTAAGTGTGTACTATTTGCTGAAGATGCTAAATTGAGTCTGCATAACGTTATACTATTCTGTAATTGATCCTATTCCATATCACAGCCTCATATCCCCTTCAAATTTAAGGAATAATTAAAAGAAATATTATTATCTATCCTACCTCATCCTTAAAGCCCTACAAGCTGATTTGGTATATTCTTACAAGGTATATCGTACATTTTCAGAGAGGGTAAGTTATTAACCCTACATAGGTGTTTCCCACTTACTTTAAAATAGCTAGTTAAGCTGTTCCCTGCATCCTTATCCCAATGCCATCCATCATGTAACCAAATGAATTGACTTTCCCAGCAATCTAATTCTGTCGTACCAAAAACTCTATTAAGGCTGGTGAATCTTATCTCAGTGTCTTTGATCATTGAGAGAGCCCAATGGCCAAACACATCGGTGACTGCTCAGACCATTGTTCTTCAGTTTACCTTAATTTTCAAACATATTGCCAGCTGTTGTGCTAAGAAGTTTCTGCAATTATTATCTCACTTAATCCTTAAAACAATGCTGAAGTTGCTGTTATTATCCCGGTTTTATAATTGAGGAGGCACATTGAGGGACTTGCAGGATCAGCCAGCAAATAAGTATCTGAGGATACTTTTAAATTAGATCTCCCTGACTCTAGGTTCTGTGTTAGATCAACTTCAATACTAATGGCCTCTGAGAGCATATTCTGAATTGTCTAATAAGGAACAAAGATTAAGGGAGGGAAACTAGGAATTTCACTCTAATTGTACCACAATGAACAAATGGTTTGGAGAGTATGTGACAATCAATACCTGGTTTTAGCAAGTTCAATTAAAAATTTTCACAATGGGATCTTAGAGCCATGTTAGTCAGTTTTCATGGCACACAAATGTGATTATTTTGTTTGAAAATGTAATTTTCTGGACATTAGGAACCCTGGCACATATATTCTGTATATGTAGATATATTGAAAATTAATATGAGTTTATATATATTATATATGTGTATATAATATATATATATATATATATATATATATATAATTATTTAAATTTTACCCAAGTTTTTCTTGTAAGCCCTTCAAGAGGTATATAAGATATTTTCAGATTAAAAAAAAACTATTGGCAAGTTCTAACAAGGGCATGTTTTCTGATATTACATTTTTTCCCAAGTCTTATGGAAACCACAGCTAAGTAACAACATCTGGAGTGAAAATAGGCAGGTGTTTATTTGCTGTGATTCTATGTAGATTTGGCCAGTTGGAAAGGCACCTGGCTATCAACAGAAACCTTTGCTTCTTCAACTGAGAAAATAAAAGCAATCATCTGTTCAGGTTTGGCACTGGCCTTCTTCCTCCCACAAATGATATTCTCCCTACTTGATCACCAACTGAACACAAAATCCCTGTCAGTAAACACAGTAAGCACCTGAGGTCCAAGCCTCCTCAGAGCAGGACAACACCTGCCTGATGAGACCTGCAGGTGATTCTATCTGGAAGCCGGTTGTCTGGAAGTTAATTTTTCTCACCCTAAGCAAAACTCATCTCCAGAGGAGTGGTAATTACTCGACTCTGGCAGTGTTCTTCCACCAAATTGTTCTCACTGGGTGATATTCATGAAGCAAAAGAATGTCATGTTGGTTGTGGAAGTAGATCTCATTTAATGACAGGAAAAGCAATACATAATCATGTGGAAAATGATAGTGAAAGGAGATATGAATGTTTTTTTCAAGTCCTTGACTTAATAGTTGCAATGAAAAATGAATGGATGAAAAGGGAGAGGAAGGATGAGAAGGATCTTTAAAGCAGGCCCTCCAATGTGATGGCTATTTTCTTCATATTGTGTTAAGCCAAATTGTCCTCACAAATGGAAAGTAAGAACTCCAAGATCCAATCACTCTGCTTCCTCCCTTAGCAGAAGAAGACTACTACCAATGATTGTGGCAATCAATAAAGGTATAACTTTTTCTCTCAAATGATTTATACAACGTTTCGAAGATAAGAATAATAAAACAAAGAAGTTAAAAACAAAGCTTGACAATATTCCTAACCAACAAAGACTCGAAAATATAATTTTATTCAATCCATCACTACTAGACTGAATAAATATTCGTCCAATACCTATAACATAAGGATAATATGCTAGAAAGAGAAAACCAAAGGCAAAAACTGTCCTTACCTTTGGGGAATGTACATGATGCTAGAGCATATAAATAAACAGATAACTATAGGATTATGGTAACTCCAATTAAACACAGAAGATTCAGATGTGTTTTATGAATTAGACCATCAATCCAATGTAAATTAGGTGTGAATAAACGTATAACAATTTGAAAGACTTCCAGAGCCTTAGAGCTAATCAGATGAAAGCAGGGAATTTCAGCAGGAAATAACTGTGACTAATTAAAAGAATCAGGCACACCTTTAAGCCTTTCTATATCATAGCAAGCCATTTTGGAATCAAGCAGCATCCAGTAGTCATCAAATTCAGCAATGAAGGGTTTCTTTAAAAATATCCCTGAGAGAGTAGAGCAGGATCAGTTTTCCTATCTCCTCTTCCTGTACTGCTGAGGTGATTCCCTGAAGAAATTCAAAATTTCAGGCGATCTGATGGTCTCAAAGTATTGGGAACATTGTTCTCCACAGCTCATACCAGTGTCCCTAAATGATGGGAATGATGGCAGTCTCTACATAGGAACAGAAAGATAAAGGAGAACAAAGTGAAAATAACAAGAAATGGGGATTTCAGAAGTCTCTGGGAACTCTGTAGAGAGCTATATAAGGAAAAATTCTTGAAGCCTACATAGACATCAAAAAAAGAATTTTTATTTAGAAGAAGATATTATTTACTTTTGGCCACACTTTGTGTGTGCCAGAAAAGGTATGTCTTGGGGCTGGAAGGATGTTTCCCTAACTGTTTTCCTGGTTATATCTTCTAAGTAAATTATCTTTTTAAAAGTTTTAATCAGAATAAATTTTTTGATAATTAACACAATATAAACTGATGGAGGCTCATGCACTACAAATCTTACCACCTTAAGATAGTAACCTGCAGGAAATATTAAGATTCTCTCTGGAGAACTAGCTTGCTACTTTCTACAAAAGTTGGAGAAGAAAAGCAAATAATAGAAAGTACACATGAGAAAATTTTAGGAGAAGGAGGTTTTAGATTTACAAAATACTTTCTTAAAAAAATATGGCAGTAGAAATGTGCTTTGTAGGAAGTTGATTATTTCAAAAAATAGAAACAAATTCATTCTAGGTACTGTGTAGCTTATAGAAAAACAGAGATAAAAGATGTCTTCACATTTTGATCTCAAGAGGAAAAAATATATATAGTAAATAGGGCATTTTGGCTGGGTGAATAGAATTTATGAAAGTAAGATAATGGAAAATAAGTATGAGAAGTTGTCTATACTTTGAACCCCATTTTTCTACTGTAACATTGAGGTCAATACATGTCTATTTCATCAGTTTGAATGTGGATAGAAATGTCAAAGGCAATATGAAAATTTTTTGGAAGTAGCACAAAACTTCAGGAAATATAGATTCCTACTCTGATGAATCAAGGCCTTGTTAGAGACCCACTGGATAAGGGTAGATTTGAAAAAAATAAAAAAACAAACAAACAAACAAACAAAAAAAAACAAAGACAACACTGAGCAAATCATTTTCTCTATTGTGAGGCTGTGCAGAGACCACTGATATCTGGATAATGAACCCATCTGCTCTGGAGCAAATCCCTTTTACACTGCTGTACAAAATAAGAAAAAAAATCAGTTTATTGTTGTTGCTACTGCTATTTTGTGAGAAATGTTGGTTAGCTCTCAATGTCCTGCCTTCATTGTAGCCCATATGATTCACTGAGAAGCAGTGTGGTCCAGTAAGTGTGTATGTGTATCAGGGAAGAAAAACAAATTTTATTAGATTTTACTTTCAGATTTTTGTTTCGCCTGTGGCTTGTCTTTGTTTTATGTTTTGTCTCTCCCCATTAAAAGGTAAGATCCTAGAAGGAAGGGAATGCCCCCCCTTATTTCTAATATCTCATATATTATAGGTAATATCTAATATATCATAGGTATTTAACAAATGTTTATTCAGTTAAATGGAATTATTTCATTTTTAATCTCATTCTGTGCAAAGTTTAATATTTGTGAGGTTTGTTACTCAGGATAATGAAAAACTTTTAAAAATAATTTGCATTAAATATTGTTTTTTTTTTAAACAAACAACTCTTCTTTTATAACTTGTTAAAGTTTTCTTAGGCATTGAGAGAGATGAGTTATTTGAGCTTTCAGATGCTCTATGTCAGGTTCCACCGGCTACTTCTACCTGCCAGGGATTTAATAGGAAAGTGTTATCTATGTAATATTCTTGGGCAGTGAATGTCATGAACTTACCCAGCCCCAATTTTATCAGTAGAGGCTGGGTTGTTGCCCACAAAAAGACAATGTGGGATAGCCCAATAGGTCATTGTCTAAGAAAGTGTTGGAGTTATTAATGAAGAAGTTGAATCTGGAATTCATGGGAAATGGAGATGGGTGACTTAAGGTATATCTTTTTAAAAAGCATGAAATATGAAATGAACAAAAATCTAAATGGTGAGGGAAAAGGCATGGGAAAAATAATTTCACAACTGAGTTTAAAGAACCTGAGTTTCAGGATCTAAAATTTGGAATGAAGTTCAGAGGCCATCTCAGTTAATGAATAAATGTATGAATTAATGAAAATGTGCTTAATAATCCTTTACTATGTGTACTTTGAAAACATAGGGAGAATAATATGTAGAAATATAATGAATGAATGGATAAAGGAGTGTTTTTAAGCTCTTATTTCATATTCAATACCATGGTGAAGAACCATAGTGCACAGAGTGCCAGGTCTGGAGTCAGGAAAAGTCATCTTCAACTCTGACCTATGACCCTAGGTAGGTCACTCAACTATGTTTGACTTAGTTTCTTCATCTGTAAAATGAGCTGGAGAAGGAAATGACAAATCACTGTAGTATCTTTGCCTAGAGAACCACAAATGGGATTACAAAGAGTCAGAAGTGAATGAAAACAAGTAATGAAGAAGTCCTACATTACAAATATAAAGCAAAGATGGTCCCAACTCTTAAGGAACTTATATTTTAATAAGGTAAAACAACATACATTAAAGAGTCTTTTTCATATTTCCCTCATGTGCATAAATTCATAGATATGTTTCTTGAAATAATAACAGTTCTCTCAACTATGGCATAAAACTTCCAAGGTAAATTTCCAATTTTAAGAATTTCTTTACATAGATAAATAGAATGATGGTGCTGCTGATGATGATAAAGCATTTATTAAGTTCCTACTATGTGCCAAGGACTTGTTACTGGATTTATCCCCACCAGTCCTCCCCTGTAATCTTCTCATTCTTGAATTTCCCTCTACCATGCTGACCCCCTTTTCTTTTCCACGAGCCTCTATTTTAAGGAGGGTTCTAAATCTAGTCTCCATTTATTCTTCTCCCAGCACTACTTTTGCCTTTCTGGCCAATGATAGAATGCCCCTGAGGATCCTCCCTTCTTCCCACTATTTTCTATTTCTTCACCTTTCTATTTATTGTCTTCCCCTATGGAAATGCTAGCTCTTTGAGGTCAGAGAAGATCTTTCATACTCCTTCTTTACATATCCCCAAAACTCTGCACAGTGATTGGTACATAGTAATCACTTATTAATGTTAATTATTTACCCTGGCTACTTACAATATCCAGGTACTTTGCTAAACACTAGGAATATAAAGTTTTAAGTGAAAAGAAAAACAAAAAACAAAAAAAACAACTAACAACAAACTATTTGATTTCATTAAGTATAGAGGGCCAGAACTTTGGAGACTTGAAACAAGGTGTTAACTCAGTGGAATTGATGAGATGATGGTTTTCTAATTCAGACATACTCAGTATACTGTAATGATGTAATTGTAATAGGGTATTTAAAATGGAGACAAAGTTAGACTCAGAGGGAGACTGGTTGAGACTGTCAGACTGCTGGAGGAGACTGGGTCACACTGAGACAGGATCAGACTATGACAGACACAGACTGTGTAAGAGACAAAAAAGACTTTGGATTCTATTCTCATCCATTCTCATAGTATCTATCCTGCTGAGACCCAGGCCCTTCCCAAGGACTTTCAGAAAGCTAGCCCCATCATTACAACGAAGATTTAATGTAATAATCTATAATTTATAGATATATGAACAATATATATAGTATATAATATCAATAAAAATTCTTTTAAGGGAAGGAACTAATAACTAAGTATAGATCACACTTTAATTAGAGATTTCTCCCTTCTGAGAGGGAAGTGCTGAGTCTCAGATTAGTATCTCTTCATTCTCTATCTAGATTAGCCCTTCTAGAAATATGAGTTAAGTGTAAGCTGCAAACTGGTTTGAATTGTCTTAATTTCTTTATTCATTTCCCAATAATTTGTCCATGGGGATGCAACAGATAAAGTTCTGCCTTTTCTATGATTCCTGGGTTTGGAATAGCCTCTGAATTGTATAAAAGCTTCTTGAATATAGGTCAGTGCAGTGCAGTGCAGTGAGTCAGTGCAGTAGGTATCATTATGCATGTTGTATTTTATTCATTTTCTTGTCTTTGCAAATCCATTTGGGGTTTTCTTGGCAAAAATAATGGACTGGTTTGTCATTTCCTTTTTCAGCTCATTTTCCAGATGAGGAACTTAAACAAGCATAGTTAGATGACTTTCTCATGGTCACACAACTAAGAAATATCTGAGAGCAGATTTTAACTCAGAGATGAATCTTCGTAAGTCCAGGCCTGACACTCAATCTAATGTTCCAGCTAGCTGATGTGACAAATGGATGGGCAGTTGGGGTTTCCACAATTATAAGACTTAAATTAGAGAAATGAAACAAATTAGAAAATTGAATCCCACATGGACATCAAGAATTAATCAAGAGGAAGGTTATCTTCTCCAAAAAGAATGTAAACTCCTTGGGGACAGGTACACTTTTTTGTAATAAGGGACAATAGCCTGCGATTTGAAAAGAATCTTTTGTTCTTCATTAAGGGACAAGTCAATTATCTGAGAGCCTCCACAGCTGTGGATCATAACATCTGAAGGTGGCCTTTGCTGACACAGGTGTTGTGGCTTGGGAATGAGATAAGTTGAAGGCAGAGGGTAGAAAAGCAAGGTCAGATAATGCAATAGTCTCTCAGTCAGAGAGGTCAGAGAACAGCAATTGCCTCTCAGTCTCCCTGTTGCATCCTCTCACAAGAGAAGATCCTTTCTGGGTTGGATCTCCAGCAGCCACTGTTAAGTGGCATGTATTCCAACAGAACTCACCCGTGTATTTCAATAGTTCTTGGCTCTAGTCCATCTCTGTTATCCTTTCCTCTGCTAGAATAGAAGCTACTTGGGGAACAAGGACTGGCTATTTAATGAGAGGTGGAGATTCATGTCCTGTAACTTCTGTAGCATCCAATTAATGGAGAATCAGGGGAAGGACTTGTGCTTCAAGATAGGAAATAAAATGATGCCTTTGGAGTTTCGAAGGTATGTGTCTTCACCTAGGCACTCATTCTTTCAAGAATGTAAAATAAATCTCCTCTACATTCAGGAGGGAGTCCGAAGTTCTTGTAAGATAATTTGTTTCTTATGCTGCTTTATTTATATGACATAGCTTTTCTTATATACACTGATATATATATATATATATATATATATATATTAATTTATCAAAAATAAAGCTTGTATTCAACATTCAAGTATACTTTTTCAATTCTGTTGGAAACTGACTGTATAACAGGAGCTTGGAAAAAGTATAATAAGTCAAGGTAGAACTGACTTTCAGAGAGAGTTGGGGTTGAAGAGGTTATTAGCATTGAGTATATTCACAGTCACTTAAAGTCTTTAGATAATGAGTGAGATTTTCCAGTAAGAGAGAATTGGAGTTGTCATTGCTAACTCTTGGAGATTGTGAAATGGGTGATGTGAAATTGTGAAATGGGAAGCATGACTACTCAATGGAATATAACACAGTAACTACAAAAGTTAGCAAAGACAGGTTGTATTCAGTTCCATAGCCTTCCTTTTGAAAAGGGTCAGATTAGGTGCTCTCAAGATGTCTTCTAGGATATAAAAAAAAAATAATAATAATAATTCCTGTCCTTCCTCCAAGTTCTACTAGGGAATATAAGAAAACAACATTGTGGATAGTCGAGTAAATGAAAGATAATTTGAGGAAGGAGAAAGCAACTATAAGCAGTAGGATTGAGTGGCTTTCCATAATGGAGAGGCTCCTAAAGAGAGTAATGCGGAATTTCTAGGGGAATTTTGGCAGTAACCCTGAGATCACTGGGCCTTGGAAGTGCCTAAACAATGCTGGCTGTGAGATAACAATCTGTTGGTGAGTAATAAGATTTCTGAGATAATAATACCAGACCACTCCACAACTCCATCTGTAAGACATAAAATTAGCATATCAGTGACATGTAGCACCTGATCTCTATCTTTTTCCTATAAATTAATCTGTTTGCTCCTGGTTCTTTGTTAAATGCATTTGGAACACAGCCTGCTTCAGTTGGTGTTACAATTACAGTAAACTTTGTCCCTTGACTTGGAGATGGGTTCAAGCCAATGTGTGATAATGTTCTGCAACCTCAATCTCTTGGGGTCTCCTTTTGAGCCACATCAGAGAACCTTGAAAGAATCCAGAGATCATTTCCAAAAGGTAGAAAAGAGGAGAAAATATCTTTCAGGAATAGACAGCAAATGGATATGAATGACTATGTTTGAGAACAGCCATTTGGATAAGGATAAAAAATATGTGATGAAAAAGAATGTGTGACATGTCTGGAAAGGTAGACTGCAAACAGACAAGGAAGGGTTTTAAATGTCAAACAGATTCACTTTAGAGGTTTCTGGATGGTATTTTGTACAGAATGCTGGAAATGGAGTAAAAAAAAAATAAGTTTTGAATTCAAATCCTGCCTTAGTTGCTCTAATGTACCACCTTAGGCAAGTCACTCAATAACCCTCAGCCTGAGTTTCCTCATCTATAAAATGGGGAAAATAATAATTCCTTTCTCATCATGTGTTATGAGAAGCAAATGAAATAACATGTGGAGTACTCTGGGATCCATAAAGTACTATGTATATTCTAGTTATTGTTCTGCATATTTATTTTATTTTAGAGGCTATTTAGAGTCACATAAGAAGGGGTAATCCAAAGCAGGATTGGAAAGGAAGATTGCTCAGGAGGGCTCAGAAAGTTCTGAAAATTCACATAATTTAATTTTGCTATCACACGCCTGGAATTTCAACTGGTTCTATATCTCCCCAGTTTACAGGTCAGGAACAGACAATAGTTAAGGAACTGCTCAGTATAGGGTGGGGGGGATAATTGGTTTTCACATCTCATTATTCTAGTAATTAACTATTTTAATTAAATAGGAAAGTCAAAACATTATCCAGCCACTCCATCTGCTTGGGGACATCTTTTCTATAATTGTCTTGAATTGTTATTTAAATCTTTTATTGTTATTTAACACCACCCTTCATTACAGTCAAACATGTCTACTAGCTGTTTCCCACTATTGCTATGCCTTTCATTTCCTAAAGTTTTGAATGTTGTAGATAAGTTCACTTAGCTTGGCAATGTATTTTCCAGGGATATCCCGTAATAATGAGGTTGACATATGCATTGTCAGACCTAGCAAAGGGTTTGGATGAGCAGAGGTATTAGCCTGACCACCAAACTGAAGGTCTGCAGAGCTTTGTGTTGACCTCATTGTTGTATACCTGTGAAACCTGAATACTATGCCAGCACTATGCCAGGACACTGAATTGCTTCCATTTTAATTGTTTTAGGAAGATTCTTCCTAATAATAGGATAAAATACCAGATCCTGAGTTCCTTTCTCCTACTAATCTGCCAAACTTTGCTTGCAGAAATCATGAGGCCTTTGGGTTGGCCACATTTCAAATATCAATTACACACTCTCCAAAAAAGATTATTTTATGGAGAACTCACACAGAGCAAATGCTCACGGGGTGGTCAGAAAAAGCAATACAAGGAAACTCTCAAGGTTACTCTTAAGAACTTTTGAATTAATTATATGACAAGGGAGACACTAACCCAGGACCACAAGAATGGCATGCCCTCAATAGAAAAGGTGTTGTGCTTGAAGAATAAATTAGAATTGAATTAGCTCAGAAGAAATGCAACGTTAACAAAGAGGATTGGCCCCTAATGTTCATAGTGACCACATGGGACTCACCTGTGACAGAGCCTCCCAAGCTCATATTGGACTGATCTACCACAATTGGACCCACTGTAACTGGATTGTAACATTGTGTTGTTATTTTGGTCCTATTTGAGAATGAAGGACAAGTAACTAACTAGACTAACCAGTTAACCAGTATTGGGGAGGATCTGGTGGGAAAGATGTCAAAACTGCAGCTTTTTGCATTACCTGCTACCTTACCTGGAAATTGTCATGTTCTTGATACATTGCCATGTACTTGAACTATAATAAAAGGGGACAATTTCTTATTGAGATGGACTTATCTGGATTTTCTTAAAATTACCTATACAATCTGCCCCTACTTTGAAGCCATTGCTGATTTCCAGTGATCAGTTGCTCTAAGAGCTGCTGGCTTGATATACTGAAAATAAAATAAATTAATAAACAAAATCCTATTTTCTTAGTTTTAAGTTTTGGTTCCTTAACCAGGGTGAAAAGCAAAATGAAAGATTTTCCTTTTCAACACCAGTTACTCAGATTAATATAATAATTTTAGATAGTTGTGCAGTTCTTTTGTTTTGTTTTTTTTTTTTTTCTCCCTAAATCAGTCTTGATCCTTCTACAATCTATTATTTGCAGAACTAAAAAATCTGGATTTCTCACTTTTCTTCCTTTCATAGAATACTCTATCTTCTCTTCCCAGTACCTTACACTACTCACAAATATGTTCCTTATCTCTTTCTCTTAGAATCCCTAATTTCTTCCCAGGCTCAGATTCATCAATATGAGCTCTTTCTGTATCTCTTTAAAGCTGATAATGTCAATGCCTGATAATAACTAATATTATACACACATACACACACACACACACACACACACACACACCTGGCAGAAATTGGAGTTGTATTTGAGCAGAAATGACAAAAAGGCAAATAAACATGCCATAATTATTCTCATTCTCCTAATTAGAAAGCATCACCTTGAGAACTGGAGGTTTCCCTTCTTTGGATATCTTCAGGTAGAAGATGAATGACTAATTTCATTTGTGTCACTGAAATAATTATTAATTTTGTTTAGATTGGACTGGATGGGATTATTGAGTCCATCAAACTAATGCTTCTTTGAATAATTGTTCGTCTTTAATTATCTTTTGTTTTTTCTATTATTACTGTTATGATACTTGTAGTTTTAAGAAACACTTCAATAACTTTTTTACTTAAAATTAAAAGGCATTTCCTAAGCTCCTCTACTTTTTTTCCTAGGAAAACTCTGCAATTTGTGCACTGATAGTAGTCTGCTGGTTACATTAAATTATTTTATAACTCCTTATTTTCTATAGATTTCTAATATATCTTGGATTCTCTCTCTCTGATCCCACATCCCCCAATCCCACTATTTTTCACTGCTAGCTTCTGGATACTACTTAACAAGTGTACCAGGATTTGACTCCTAAATTTTCAGCATCAGTGTTCTAGATTCCCTTCTGTCTAGGGACTTCCAACTTACTTTTTAAAAGATTTATTTAACAAATTCAAAGAGTGGGGAAATGATGAAGTCTTGAATGGCTGGGTGCAATTGATAGAGAGAAACTGGAGCATTCATGGAATTGTTCCCAGGTTTGGAAATAAACTCAGATCAGTTTAGCTTAATGGCATCACCCTTTGTGGAAGTTGTCCATTTAGAAATTTAAATTAGGTCAAATCCTTCATGAGATCATGGGTAACCTACGTATGTCCTGTCAGAATTCCCAGTCATGTCTTTAAGGTTAATTTTTTCCCATACAATTTGTCGATGGCCTATGTCATCTTGGTTGAATCCACGCAACATTTGGTCTTCTAGTGTCTCTCCCTTTTCTCATCCCTCTATTATGCCATGGTAGTGTCTCTCCTCTCAGCCTCCACCATGTTTTATGGTGTCTCTCTTTATAGCTAAATAACTCTTTTAGGGTGCTAAATCTTTTTTAGGATTTAGCCTGCCAGGTAAGGAAGGGAGTGTTCCTCACTTTTGGGATATTTCCTTTCTCCTGACTAATTGTAAGCTCCATTAGGGAACATACTTTTTTCCATGATTAATTGCTAAAACTCCTTTCTTGCTAACTATATGCTCTCCCACTCTATTTAATATTTACCATTCCTGACATCTATTCATCTATTATATATCTGTAACCTCTTATCCTAATAAACCTTTTTTTTTTTTTTTTTTTTTTTTTTTTTTTTGTCAAAGAGAATGGCCATTGTGAATTCTTCACAATACAGAATCCCAACATTTGGTGTGTACTATCATCTGGTGACTATATCAGCCACATCAAAAGCATACATATAATGTCATTATATTAATTTTCCCAATAATTAATTAATTTTTTTCATGCTCTGAGATCTTCATTAGTTGTCTATTACCTAAGGGAATCATAATATTAAGCATTTAGTTAGCATATATAAATGACCAAAAGGAGTTACTATTCTATTTATAGAGTAGGGGGATAATTTCCATGAACCTAAAGGCTCCTTTTTAAGATCAAAGACATGTTCAACCTACTATGCTCAGATGAAAACACAGGCAATGTTTCCTTGTTCTATTTCTATGACAACTCTCCATATCATATGAATGTTTTACCAATATAGTGGGTCTCTAACATAAAAAATGTAATTTCAGGACTTATGTTCTTTCACTTCTGTAACTCTTAACTTTTGGTATATTGGTCTCTACCATTCATTTGAAAATGCTTTTTGCCTTCTTTCCAGCTGCCCACATTTTTACATTCTCAAGGGGATTTACCTACAAAGTCTTTCCTAATTCTTCTACCACATGGTTCTATCTCACCCTGAACTCCTGTACCAGTTATTAGCAAGTTATTCTATCCCCAATTATCCCCCCTTTCTATTCCCAGGGCATTTTCTTATCTCCTCACTTCCAAGCCATCCACATTCCACTTCCAGATGAATATTTCTTTTAAAAAATCCAAACAAAACCAAATAACAAAAACTAGCAAACAAACAACAACAATAGAAAGACATTCTCATTGACTATATAGCATTTTTATCCAGAAGTTTAACCAACATAAATTAATTGCCATAACAAGGAGACAAATGAACCCAAAAAGAGGTTTCTATCAACAAACTTCTGACTTAAACTGAGCAAGATAGCTATCAAAAGTAAAAATGGGATAGACTATACATTGTTTATGCTTTACAAATCAAGGAGACACAGAAAAATAAACATGATTTTAAAAAATCTTGGAAAAATATTCAGCTAAGTAATTTGATTCCTGACACATAGTAAGCATGTATCAATTATAATCCTCACAAGACAGTTGAAGGCAGTTATTAATATGCCCATTTTACAGATGAGTAAATAGAAGATACCAAAGTTTTACTTCTCAATATGCCAAAAATAGTTAATATCTGAAACAGGATTCAAAATTCTTCATAACTCAATTTTAGCACTACAACTCTATGACACCTTGATATCTCTAATATATCCATAAATTATAGTATGAAATAGAAGAAACATAAATAGAAAAAAAATAAAATGACCATATTTGCAAAAACCTTTATTAGAAGCATGTTTTTCATCCTTTTCTAAAATAATCACTATTAGGGCCCTTATATCATTAAAAAAAAAAAAAAAAAATATATATATATATATATATATATATATATATATATATATATATATACATACACATACACTGGCTGTTCCCTATATCATGAAATCCTAAGTATAAATACTCACCAATTAGTCACCATTTGTCTTACTTCATCTCTTGCATGTCTTATTCCCACAGTATTCTCAAGTTTCTCATATGAAGACAATGAAATTCCCATCATTTTAAAAGTGCTAGTGGAGTGACATGAGTATAACATGTGCTCAATATTTATCAAATGAATGAATGTATAAATGGTTGAAATATTCAGTATTTTCTATTTCCCCATTAAATGCAATCACTTAAAATTGTCACCATCTTATAAAACACTCACTCTTTGTAATTAATAACTTAACATTTTAAAGATAGTACCAAGCAGCAAACTTTAAAAATCGCTTTTGATATCCTTTTAAGCCTAGGTATTGTATCATAGAACACAACTTGTGAATTCTGGGTGAGCTATGGAATGAGGTTCTTTTTGTTGAATCTGGAGGAAACGGCTTTAATCCCCTTTTAGGGTGGTTGCATTTATCCAGAGCCCTCATTTGGTTAGATTATATCTTCCCATCTCACTATTCATCATTTCCTCTGAAATCATCCCTCAGCTTCCCTGCTTCATCCCTATGTCGGGTACAGGATTCCATCACAGTTTTATTCTGTTTATCTACTCGTTGCCAGGTTGGTCACCAGAATGGAATATTAGCATTTGAAGGCTTCATAAATTTTGAAAATAGCAATCATTCTCTGGATGCCCTCTTTTGCCCTGTTTATTATTGTGCATTTACTCTGTCTGCTTATGCTGACCCTCTCCAGTATATATGTTCTTATACCCTTGGGATGGAATGAATGCTTTAGGTATTAAAATAACACTGAAAAGGTCAAAAACAAAAAACAAACAAACCAAAAATAAATAAATAAGCTATTTGCCTATAGCACCTCCCAACCCTTTGTTTTTTGTTCCTGGAATTTATTAACTTTAAGATTTAAAAACTCATTCTTCTGAGGAGAGTTTTATTTTTTAAAAAGATCACATTAATATAATATGATCGTGTCCATATATCAGCAATTATAAACTCTGACACTTAACAGTTTATAAATCCCATTGAGTAGATTTTCCTCTCCATCACAATTATAAATAGGGGGAGGGGAAGAACATGCAAGAATTATTAAAACCATTTTACAGATAAATTGAATTTGATAGTTTATTTTTTTTTCTTAAACTATCCAATTCAATTTATCTCTAAAATGTAAAAATCCAAAGTTGGAAAAGTTAATAAAGATAGGACTGGGTGGATATTGCACCTCACTTTATTTGTTTGCTCCAAAGTCAGTGTTGCTTTTTTGATTAGCATTTGGAATCCACTAACCCGGAGTTAGAAAACTAATGTACTTGAGAATTAAATGACTGGCAAATTAAAGTTTCTCAACCTCAATTTACTCATCTTAAAAAAAAAAAAAAAAAAAAAAGATAAAACGGGACTGCTAATAGCATGGACCTAACAAGATGTTATGAAGATAAAAGGAGATTTTTCTGTAAAACATTTTGGAAACCTTAAAACAAAGTTGTCAAATGCACAAATAGCTACAAACTGTTCACAACATTCCCAAGTTCAGCTGGAACCTGATTAAAATACAATTAGAAAATATTTAACAAAACAAATAAAAATCAGTGTTAAGAATGATTGTCTAAGTCCCCCATTTAGTCCAAAATAATCCACTGTTTAATCACCCCATTTATATTTGAGTGTGACACCTTGAATTATATAATGTCTATTTGTTATTATGAATAATAGTATTACAATTATTGCTATTATTCCTAACTTTTCTGTCTTCTTCCAGACAACAGTATAGTACTGAAGGGGGTAAACCCTGAAACTGTCCTCCTTGACTTTTGGGGTGAGCCCTGAAACGCTCCTGTGACAAGGCCCCACCCTATGGGGCAATTAAATGGTTTCATTAAGATTAGCCCAGAACCACTCCCTACTTATCTGGAACTTAAGTGGTCTCATTTAGCTGGAGATCTGGACCTGATATGTTTATTGAGTAGCTGAACCTTCTATTGAGCTGAAAAGTGGTTTCATTCAATTGGAAATTCAGGCCTGGGGGCAGTGACAACATTAGAGGAATCTCATTCAATTGGAGCCTCAGTCTCAGATTTCCTATAAAAAACACAATTTTAATTGATTTAATTTAATAAAACACATTTTCTTGCAGAATGTCTGAAGTAGGATTATGCCTTGTCAAGGCATAGCTGCCTACCAGGACTCCTGCCTGGTGTGAAGAGACCTTCTTCTCAGTGAAAACCTTTTGTTATTTCTCTGCCAGGACTTTGCCACTGAGGAAGTCAGTCTTCCTAGAAAAGCTAGCTTCTGCAGTGCCAACAATAAAACTTCCCTTTGGCCAATCAAACTTTTTTGGGTTTGTCAATTCTTTCAGGTTGACCCTGTGCCAACCAGAAGGGGATTCTCACATCTCAGCTCTCTACACTGTCACCAACTGCATCAGTACAGGTCCTCAACAGTCACATAAAATATTACAGTAAGCTCCTTAGGAAGGTTTGATTTTGCTGACAAGTTCCAACTTTCCCTCCTTCAAATCTAATCCATTTTCACTTATCTAATGATGAGTGAGATTTTCTTTCTGACTAGTTTTAGAAATTCCTCTTATGTTCTCAATAAACTCCACTGACTGCTTATTATCTTGATAAAGTCTACATATTTATTTTCATTTTACTTTTGCTCTTATCATGTTTACCCCCTGTATTCAAAGGTAATACCATATCAGATCAAAGAAACGTTTAGCACTTGTGAGTGAGCTTTATCTTATATTAAAAATGACAGTATTATAAGTCGGTTTAATCATAAATTTATGCCAGACTGCTTTCCAGTTTTCTCATAATTTCTTATCAAATAGTTTTTTTTCTTTAAATAATTTATGTTATAGATTCTACAAAATGTTTTATTATTGAGTTTTATTATCTCTGATTTTTTCTCATTTAGTCTATTAAATTGAACTATTTTCCTAATTTTTTTAAACAAGTATCAAATGACTGATGGTAGCTGCTTTATAATGTGATTTGAGATTTGGGAATGTTATTTCCCTTTCATTCCTATTTTTGGTTTATTATTTTCCTTGATAGTCTAGAATGTCTCCAAATGAATTTTATTTTTTACTGTATCTAATTTTGTAAGGTTTCCCATTAGTAGTTGATGTATATAGTATTAACTCAGTAAATTAACTTTGATAACATTGTAATCTTTAATAAATTTCCACAGCTCACCCACAAGAACTAAATAAATATACCTGTATTTTAGTTGTTATTTATTTCTTTAATGTAAAGGTGATAAGTGAGACAACAGAGGAAGCATTTATTAACTATCTACTATGTGTTAAGCACTGTGCAGAGAATTTTGAAATATTATCTCATTTGATCCACACAACAATTTAATATAAAAAATATCAAATGTGCTTTTATCCATTTGCTGCCAAATTTGTTATGCATTTAACAGATAATTCCTGATAAGGTTTCCTTTTCAATGTTTGTCTTTTAGACTTTATCATTAATATAGACAAATACTATCAAATTTCTGGTTTTCTTTTATAACCTAAAAATTTGCCAAAGGCATTATCTCAAGCTCTTTGCTGATTCCTAAGGATTTTCCAAATGAATTCTTTCACCATTATCAAATAAGGATTGTTTTATATCCTCTTTGTCTATTATTATATCTTTTCTTTATTTCCTCTTATGTAGAGCAATGAATGAAACATTAGATGAAGAAGAAGTGGGGAAGGTCTGAATTCAAAGTTATCCCCCAACATTAAATAGTTATGTGACTCTGGGCAAGGAATTTGATCTCTCAGTTTCAAGTATTTTATGTTTAAAAGGCTGATAATATTCTAACCGATTTCCCAAAATTTTATAATTATCAAATGAAATGATATTTGTAAAGCACTTTACAAAATCTGTGTTGCTATAAAAATGTCACTTATTATTATTATGTTATTCTTTCCATCATCATTAAAACTATCAAAAATTTCAAGGAAAATGAGTAAAATTGCTTTTCTCTTGTGTTTATTAGGAAAACAACTAGTATTTATACATTTCATATAACAGCAGCTTGCTTTTGGTTTTAAGCAATTACTTCTTATGAAGTTAAAATGATCTCTCTGGCTATGATTCATAGTAATACATTATTATGTGGTACTTTTCCCATTTTCTGCATATATTGAGAAAATCTTGGTTTTTGCATTCATTTTATTTTTTTTTCCTAATTTTTTTTTTTCCTGTTTCTTAAGGTTTAGCTGCCTTGCTTACATTAGTATCTATTTGTACAGGTAAGTTTTTAATAATTATTTTATGTTTTCTATTTCTATAATGAGTTTACATCATTTATATATATATATATATATATCATGAATATGTGTATGCATATGTATATATTTATATTACATATGCAAGTATATGTATATATATATGTATGTGAATTTATATACATCTATACACAAGTGTATGTGTTTTCTTTTTTTCCTTCCCTCCTTATGTTTTCCTTTCTCAGTTACATCAGCATTTCAATTCCTTATTCCTCTCCTCAATTACTTTGGTTTGATAACTTTTCCCCCCTTATTTTTGACTATTCTTAATAATTATTTTTTCAACCCTGATCTCTTTATTAATTATCTTTCATCTATATTTATTCTGAATTTTTATTTCTTGAGCTATTTTGTGGGGGAGGGGAGCATGTGTTCCATCTTTAGCTTCTCCTGTTCTAACATATTAAAAACTTCTTGAATTTCCTCTTCTATAAATTCTATATTATTGCATTTGTAAATCTTTCCCTCTAATCTTCTGCCTCACTATTTAAAGTATCAATTAATGAGGGAATTAATAAAAATAAAAACATTGCCACATGAGAGAAATTTTCCAATTTACAAAATTATTTGGTTCATTTCTCTCCCTGCTAACCTCACATTATTTCATTTATATTTTGCCATGAAATATCCTCTTCAGGTTCATTCCCTTCCATACTTGTGGCTTTTCTTTTCTGCAAGAGTTTTGATTCCCATTTTCTTGAAGTGTTTTCTGATGTAATATAAACCTTCAAAGGAAGTCATCTTCTAAGTGGACTAACTCTTGGGGAAAAGAAGATACACTGACAGGGTGTCATATTCATTTCATAATATATTTTTCTTTACTTGTGAGAGTCAGGATTACCCTAATCCCATTGAATCATGATGCAAACCTATATTCTCATATCATTTACTTCGCTGCCTAACCTGAATCAGTGTTTCCCACTATTTGCAGGATCCAAGGACAATTATGAGTGATATACTTCTTAGACTTTCTACTATCTAGGAGCTCAATAAATTATAGACCTTGACATGCAAAGAGAGGAAAAGCCTCCATCTTTCTTCCACCTTCTTTTTCTCCTTCTATGCTTAGGCAGAGTTATCCAGTGAAAGTTATTATTGTTGTTGTTGCTTTTTTTTTTTTGTTTATTTTGTTTTCTTTTTTTGCAATGGGACCTTCAAAAGAAAAAAAAAAAATGGCAGAATATCCTAGCAGAAATTGTTAAAAGAATACTCTGAAAACTTTTTCAAAAAAACAAGCCTTTCACTTGGTACATTTGAGTAATTTTAATGGAATATGATGCCAATGGTGGAGAGATGCCAAATAAGTACATTATGAATAAGCTTCCTTACTGTTAATTAATAATTAATAATTAAGACTGTTACCTGTTGGGACTTGAATTCTTAATGTAAACATTTGTCTATGATTCTTCTACATCTAATACATAATTCTTCTTCCTTTTATTTATCAATTGATTAGTTTGTTTTGTTCTGTTTTGTTTTTGTTTCTGGAAATTTGTCAGAAGTGAAATATTCGGCTTTTGATAACAAGCTCAAAATGTAGCTTACATAGGAAATACAAATATCTTTTATTTACTAAAGTTCTATAATCAAGATAGAACTTTTACTTGAAAAATTAACTATGAAAATTGAGTTATAACCAGAACACACTGTTCATAAACAGGAGACATTCTTGTCTGTCATTTTTATTTTTGTTAAAAAAGGTCATCTTTATTAAGAAGAATTGATAAATATGATTGTATTTTATTACTGTTGCATTTTACCACTAATATAGCTAATATTTTACTTTAAAAAAAAAAACTGATCTGGGACATCCCAGAGAAAACTTTTCTGAAGATTTTTTATTCTGTAATAAAATATCCTGTTTATCTTTTCCAATCTCATCCATCTAGTCCCCAGATTTTAATATTCACTCAATTTTTTCTAGTCTTGGGGTAAAATCCATAGCAAACTTATCCATCTATACTATGCTGACTAATTTCATGCAGAACAAGAGGAAAACTAGAGGTACATTAGGCAGAAAAAACCATCTGAAAGCACAGTATAGAAAAGAAAAATGTTATACAAAGAAAGAAGGTCATTCTGTTTCACTGTGTCCGGACAAAATAAATTAACAGTGACCTTGGGTGGGCCTGGAATTGGATGTTAAGTATCAATAATTTCCAAAATAAACACAAGGAAGCATACACAATAACTCATGTAGTAACTTCCAATAGCAGCAATATATTGGCTGGGGCTAAAGAAAACCAGGAATGATTAATTCCGTGGAAAGTTCATGCAAATCCTCACATCAGCCATGTTGCCTTTAAGATGAAATTGGCCCTAATTATGCCATTATGTTGGGAGATAAGGTGATGGATCATGGATTTATTGATTCAAAGCTGGGAGTGGGGACTTAGTGAGCACCTCATTCAGCAGCCCTTCCAGGTTCTTTCTATTATAGATGAATAACTGAAGCCCATAAGCCGTATATAGATCATGAAAGTCATATAAGCAGAAGATAGCAGAACTGGACTTGAAACTCCTCCTGTGTTGAATATTCCTTCCTGTGATGACTGCGCTAGTACCCCAGACACCTCAGAATCAGCTGGAGTCAGGATAAGCAAAAGTCCTTAGTCTTTATTCTTGGTCTTTAGCTTCAGGCTTGAACAGGATGGAAGCAGAATCTCCACGACTGCCTTCTCCCTCGTGTGAGGGAGTGACTCTGGCTAGTCTTACTCCACCCCCTAGTCTCTGCTACAATCCTCTGTATACACCATTCATTGAGCCAGCACAGGATAGTGGGATTTTCCAAGCATTTTCCAAGCATTTGCTCATAGAGTATTGTCCAATCGGTAGTTAGCCTCAAGTGCTCGGCAGTCCTGACCTCAGTGCATCAACTCAATAGTTTAGCCCTCTACAACTTCCAGTAATTTTGTTGTTGCTGTTCAGTTGTTTCAATTGTGTCCATCTCCTTGTTACCCCAATTCTTTGTTTGTTTATTTTTGACAAAGATACTAAAGTAGCTTGCTATTTCTTTCTCTATACTAAAGCAGCTTGCTATTTCTTTCTCTAAGCTTATTTTACAGATAATGAACTAAAACAAATGAAGTTAAGTGACTTGCCTGGGATCACTAATTAGAAAGTATCTAAGGCCTATTCTGAGATCAGAAAGATGAGTTTTCCAGACTCCATGCCTGGAACTCTAGTTATTGTGCTATCTAGCTGCCCCAAGTATACCATGTCCATTTTACAGATGAGGAAACTGAGGTACGGAGTGTAGAACTGATGTGTCCATTGATGGATTGTATATGTCATGGATGAAGTTTCAGGGTTGAAATCTGAAGCCAGGTTTTCCAACTCCCAAAACAATTTTCTTTATGTCCAAGCTCACAAAGTTTTCTTCTGTTATTCCTGTCTTCTCCCCACTATCCTATCCTTAAAATAGGATGACATTTATTTTGTATCCTTCCAGGAATCTGTATATGGTATATATATATATGGTGTATATGGTATACCCAATATATATTGGGCCAGATAATTGGGGGTCAATTGCCCAAGGCAAGAATCCATGAATGTTGTTATGGGGTCATAATTGTGTACAAGCTTCGTTTTGTCACCCAACCTGTTGTTTACAAGGTAAAAGTGACATAAAGTCTGCATCTTAGCACATTTATGGTGACAGGCATGGGAATGACAGCCATCAAGACTGAAGAGAACAGGTAAATTATGACAAAGAGCTTCCTCTGGCTAGGCCTCTGTGTAGCCTGCAAAGTTTCAGTTGATCGATGGAAAGGGAAGCAGCAGCAAACTGTGACTTCATTAATCAATTAAATGCATTTTTCATAGGAGTATAATGAATATCCAGGGACTGCTTTATGCCAAGTGTGGGGAATAAATAAAGTAGGAGAACCATAATGTTGATAGGAGAGAACTAATAAGGCCTCATCTAAAACTGCAGAAAATATGTCACACTCTTGGCCCTAACAATCAGAAGCCTGAGAGACTGAGAATAACAAAAGAATATTTTCATAGGATAAGAGATATTGTGCCCAAAGGGAATCTTGGTAGCCGTGTAGCAACATATACATATACATGTATTTTTCCAGTGAGGAAACTGAGCCCAAGTGAAAGAAAATGTCTTTCCTAAGATGAAAAAAGACTATAAGAGGCAGAATTAAGATTCAAAGTTCAACATTCCAATTTTAATAGTCTTTTCCATGCTTTTTCCAAGTCTTTATAGTGTTAAATAATTTACCCCATGTCACCAAAACAGTTACCATGTCAATAGTAGAAATTAAAGACAGTTCTTCTTTATTCCCAGGGCTTTCTCTAACTCTCCCCATTTTTCACTGTTCTATAGCTTGTCTCTATTTTTTCTCTGCTTCTTTGTTTCCAATTATGTTTCTTTGTCTCTGTCTATTTCTGGTTCTTGTCTCTGCCTCTCTCTGTATCTGTTTTTTTTTTTTTTTTTTTCTCACTCTAGAACCTAGACTGAATGAAGGGTTCTAGGTACGAAGAATATTAGACCTGAACTCAGGAAAGTTCTTTTCTAATTCCATTTTAGACACTAATTAAGCAAATCACTTAACTTCTGTCTTCCTTCTTTTCTTCAGCTGCAAAGTGAGATTAAGAATACCACCTATTGTTGAGGCTATGGCCAAATAAGATAATCTTAAAAAAAAAAAAAAATTCACATCTTAAGGCTACAGAAAGAGTAGCTATCATGAACAGTTAATAAGGCTCTCAGGTAATGTGAGATTTGTTTTTGAAGACCTGAAAACAACTGACTTTCTGTTTGATTCTAAACATAATTGGACACCACTACCATTCATTTATTGAAAGGGAATGGGGTGCTGAGGTCAGACTTGTTGTATAAGAAAATCATTTGGGAACAGAATAAAAAATAATATTAAAATTCTCTAAATAACTATTTTTCTGTGTTTTTTTTGTTTAATATTTTTATTTTTCCCAGTTACATTTAAGACAATATATATAATGTATATATATACGTATATATATATAAACTTTGAGTTCTAGGTTGTCTCTTTTATACCCACCCAAATCCCCAGTAAGAAAGCATATGTGAAGTAATGTAAAACTTTTCCTTAAACATCATATTGTGAAGAAAACCAAGATTCCTCCCAAAAAAATTCAGCAAAAATAAAGTAAAAACAGAGAAGGGAGAAAGACAGAAACAGAGAGACAGAGAGAGAACATATGCTTCAATACTCATTCAGACACGATCATTTCCTTCTCTAGATACACATAGGTGATGTAAACTGTGCCCCTGATCTTTGGGTAAAGGGTTGGAAAGGTCCTGAATCGAAACCTACCCTCCTGTTCATAGGAAAACTCTCAGATAGTAATCTCCTATTCAATTAGAAATCTTGGTCTGGGACATAATCACCACTCTATTGAAAGGTCCCCAGGTAGGGGCCAAAAACATCCAATATAATCAAACATTGTGTGCCCAGACCTATGCAAAAAATGCTAACAAGATTTTGCCTCCCAAGAAAGCTATTTTCTTAGTGTAATAAATCCATTTTTTGGGCCACAAACCTCTTTCTTATTCATTCTGGTTTGCAAATTTTTTTTTGCTAAGCCTGTTATGGGCCAGGGGACCCCATTGCTGTCAGGAGATTTCTCAACCCTCATTTCTTACACCTCAACATAGGGTTTTCTTCATATGTCCTTCAGAGACTAGTTGTGGATCATTGTATTGCTGAGAATTGCAATCATTCACAGCTGATTATCCTATATAATTGCTATTACTGTGTCCACAATATATTTCACTTTGCTTCATGAAGGATTTTCCAAATTTCTGAGAATACTTTGATCATTTCCCATAGAACAATAATATTCTAACATAATCACATACCACAGTTTATTCAGCCATTCCTCAATTGATGGGCATCCCTTCAGTTTCCAATATTTTGCCTTGAAAATAGCTGTTATAAATATTTTTTATACACATGTGACCTTTTTTTTTAATCTTTTTTTTTTTTTTTTTGGATTCATGACTAATAGTGGTATTATTAGGTCAAAGGATAATTATGATTTTATAGCCCTTTGGGCTTGTTTTAATATGTTTTGATCATTTATCAATTGGGGGATGGCTCTTATTTTTATCTATGTATCTATTTATTTTTACTGAATTTGGCTCAGTTCACTAAACATTTGAGAAATAAAACTTTCATTAAAGTAATTTGCCTCAAAATTATTTCCCCAGTTACTATTGCTAATTGTATTCCCCCATTTGTGCTATTATTTTTCTTCTTCCATTCTAACCCTTTTCAGAAGGTGGCTACTGGCCCCCCTTCCCCAAATATTCTCTTTCTTCTATCACCCTGCTCCTTTCCTTGTCTCCTTCCCCTCCTACTATATTGCAAAGTAAGATAGATTTCTATAACCATATTGAGTGTTTTTCTTATTTTTAGTATGAGCAAATCTTGATGAGAGTAAAGTTCATTCACTCCTCTTTCAATTTCCCTCTTCCCTTTAGAATCCTCTAATGAATTGCAAGTATCATTCTCCAAAGTAGGAATATAAATAGATAAAGCTTATTAAGTCTGTTGTGATAGCACTTTCCTGGTTATTCATTTATGCTTATGCTTCTCCGGAGATCTACATCTGTCAAGGAGATTAATCAAGGCAACTTGATTATATATAAGGTCAAGTAAATGGCACAACAAATAGATCGCCAGTCCTGAAATCAGGAGGATCTGAGTTCAAATCTAGCCTCTGTCTAGCCTCAGACACTTAATGCTTACTAGCTATGTGACTCTGGTTAAGTCACTTAACGCTAGTTTGTAATGCCAGAGAAACGGAGGCAGGATAGAGATTAGAAAACAATTTAATATTTTATTTGAAAGGGAGATATTTACTGGGACCAAATGGACCCATGGTTTGGTACCAGGGCTGAATGAGACTACCGTTTCCAAGAATCCAGCAGTGAATGTCAAATACAAGATTCTTTTATAGGGTAACAAGAACAGTGACATAATAGGGGAGGTACCTGGGATGGGCATGACCTAACTGGGGAAGGCACCTAGGATGAGGATGACATAATGGAGGCAGACACCTAGGATGAAATAATGTAGGGAGGTACTGGAGAGGCTCCTAGTGTTCTAATGATATCAAAGATATAAGACCTTCATCCTTTTTTTTTTATCTGTAATGTATATATTTTTATTATTATACCTTTTTATTTACAAGATATATGCATGGGTAATTTTTCAGTATTGACAATTGCAAAAACTTTTGTTCCACTTTTTCTCCTCCTTCCTCTACCCCCTCCCCCAGATGGCAGGTAGACCAATAAATGTTAAATATGTTAAAGTATATGTTAAATAAAATATATATATATATATATATATATATATATATATATATATGACCTTTATTCTATCAGACATTAAGAGGGAATGATTATAACCTGAGGCAAAGCAACTGAGTAGGACAATTAGGGAAATTGGGTCAGGACATTAAAAGGGAACTGTGGCACAACAGTTGCTACACATATATACCTAAAAATACACTTTTGCAATAATAAAGGTTAAAGGTGATATGAGCCTATGTTAGTGTGGTGACCATGTAAGCCAAGAGCATAAATGAGAGATTTTATAAAGATGGAAATTGCAAGATTTGATAAATGCTTAAATATGTGAGATGAGGAGTGAAGAGTCAAAGAAGATTGTTCTTGAAAGCTTTTAATGGAGACCTCTATAATTGAGTAAATTTAAAAGAGGGAAGTGTCTAGGGGACAAAAAGGTAATGAAATTTGTTTTTAATTTATTGTGTTTGGGTTGTTCATAGGGTATCTATTTTCAAATTTTTAATAGTT
Source organism: Sarcophilus harrisii (assembly GCF_902635505.1). Classification (NCBI taxonomy): domain Eukaryota; kingdom Metazoa; phylum Chordata; class Mammalia; order Dasyuromorphia; family Dasyuridae; genus Sarcophilus; species Sarcophilus harrisii. Next base: position 11,054,269 of record NC_045427.1, on the reverse strand, counting down.
ATTGATGTGAGGCTCGAGATGAAACAGGGGTAGGAACAGATATATTAAACTTTTAAGCATATTTCTCTAAAGCTGAAAACTTCATAAATCTGAATAATGTTGAGGGGTGGGAGAGAAAATCCCAGAAGAGAAGGTTGAAGTACTTCCAAAGTTAGTAGGTGCAATAGGCATGGAGTCTTATCTAATGCAAATGAAAAATAATAATGAAAGAGACTATGGAAGAAGTGATTAAAAGTAGAATGTCACAAAAACCAAGAGGGAAAGAGGAGCCAGGAAGAGCATAGTCAATGATATTAAATAAAGAAGAGACTCAAGAAGAGTGAAGCCTGAGAAAAGACAAACTAAATATCATTAGTAATACTGTAGAGAACAATTCAAGTTGATTGAAGAAGCTATTAAATAGAATTCACCAGAGAGAAAAAACAGAGGGAATAGAGAAAGAGACAAGCAGCATTCTTCTCCTCAATCTTTTTCGGACTATGCAGACCAGATTTTGCAAACATGCTTCATTGTTATAGTTGTTTGGTTGTTTCAGTTATGTCCAACTCTTTTTGACTCCATTTGGTTTTTTGGGGGGGTTTTTGGGAAAAGATACTGAAATGACTTACCATTTACTTCTTTGGCTTACTTTATAGATAAGAAACCTAATCAATATGCATCATATTTCTTTTAATTCTGGGAATTCCCTCAATTACTATGACTTCAATCATGTCTCTACTATGACCTCTTCTCCCATTTGTGAATTCCTTTGAAAACTTCCATTTTGAGAAAGAACCCAAGCCAAATCTCCTGCATTTCTCCACTTTCTCTTTTTTTGACCATTCAGTCCCTGAATAAGTATATTTTCCCACCTCACCCCAATTCCTTTTCCATTATTTATGTACTATCTTCTTCTGTTAGATTATAAAATCCTTGAAAGTAAGAATTGCCTTTGTTTTTACTTATATTTCTAACTCCAGGATTTAGCACAGTACCTGGTATACTGTCAGTGCTTTAGAGATTTTCCTAGAGCATCTTTTGTATAGATGTTTGTCTTCTCATATGTAAAATGGGAATTGTGATAAAATCTACTTTTCAGGGTGATTTTGAGGATTAATTCAAATACTTGTAAAGTGCTTAGCACAGTGCCTGACATATAATAGATGCCAGCAGCTATGGTATTAAAAATAATAATCATTGTCTTAGCTGTTTGACTTTTTTTCAAGGAATTTTGCTGAGAATAAGAGAACTATTCCCAGCAAAATGTTTTCAAGGATTAAGGAGAACTGAATGTAATTATATGCTAAAGGGGAGGAAGTAGTGGATTGGGAAATACTGAGGAATAGAGAACAAGAATGGGAAAAGATGCTAATTTTCTGGTGATAATGAGAGAGGATGGGGCATGTGTAGATACAGAAGGGGAAGCCTTGGTGAGGAAAATGTTCTATCTCTTCCTTAATGTTTAGGTGGAAATAGTAAGTAGATTTGTATGATGTAAAGAAGTTGGGAGATGAATGAAACCGAGGTAAATGACCTGATTTTTCTTAGTAAACTAAGAGACAAGTTCATTAATGGCTAAGTGTCCTGAGCAAAATAGTTTAATCATTTAGTAAAGTACAAATTTGAAAAGTGCTGACTGACCAAAATATCCCACTTATCCTGACACCCCATAAATGAAAAATATCACAGATTAAATATATATAACAAAGTTTGAGAGTTTTTTTTTTTTTTTTTTACTTTTATGGTAATAGAAATGAGTTAAAACATCACATATGGGAATTGATATCAAATTCGAAGTCTTCCATTGAGGAATTTATGAGCTAATTGAAGAGATGAGATATAAACCAATGAAACTCAACCAATAAAAGTGACAATAACTAATGAAGATATAGGATGATAGTAACAAGTAGTAAGTAAGATAAGACATCAAGGAAATCAAACATTACTCCTAAGGAGCTTATACCAAGGGCTCTAGTATTCACAGAATGAAATTTGTGGAGTATACTAAATCAGAAGAGAGTAGCTTGTACTGAAATGTGTCTCGAGAGAATGACAAGTTACTATTTGTTCTTTTTTTTATCTCTGTACCATTTTTTCCCCCTCGTATGACTGCTGCAGTTTTACTACCATTTATTCCAACTGAGGAAAAAGCCTTCAATATCCCAACAAATGTTTAAGCAGTAGTCAATAATCATTTATCAATAAGACCATACAGAGACAACATGCTAAAATGCGACATATCACATAGACTTACTAAAGTATGCAAATAAAATGACATTTTAAATTAAATTACATATAGGCATGGTGATAAGCAAGTTCACTTAATGGATTCAATTTCAAAAGCTTTTAGGTCGTGAGGTTTAAGATGAAATACTTATTAAGTATTTAATCCTGAGTTTGTCTATGCCCTTTGGCAATCTCATAGGAAGTACCAACACAATACTTGGCTGTTTTGTAGAGCTTGGGTCAGCATATTTCTACCAGGATGATGCTGAAAGAATGACATATAGTATTAGGAAACAACTCTTCTGTATTTATTTCATTTATTTTTACACTCTATTGTTCTATGTTTGGTGATAGACCAGATCCAGTGACTGAATTAATCAAAGGTAGGGAAAAAAATGTATTCTAACAAGTCCTTAACCAGTTGGGCAAGGGTAAAGTAATTTTAAGATAATGGAGAAAATCACAAAATAAAATCCAAGAAATATTTTGAAATTGATTGAAAAAATTAGAAATACTTTGCTAGTTGTATATTCAGCATCCAGTCTCACATGTATTTCTTCCTTAGAACTGAGTAAAAGAATCAATAGGGAAACACAATGGCTCTATACTTATCTTCAACCCCAGGCTTCCTTGATCTAATGTTAGCTTCAGACCTGGCACTTTATGTCCTTTTTGTCTTGAGATTCTGGGTTTTAACTTATGAGAGTCTCTTTATCTACCTAGGCCCAGACTCATCATACTATCATCTGGCCATTTTTATACTCTCCCACTATATTTATAGCACCTCCTACTCTGCTTTTCTTATATGAGAAAGATAATACCATCACAAGTACCTTGCTGGAAAAGAACATACCAACCAATTATCTCATTGTTCTACTCATTATCCCTCTAGTTATCACTCCCCTATAGGTGTTGTATTTACCTATTAAAATGCAAACTCCTTGCAAGAATTATCCTGATTTGTGTATTTGTGTTCTTAGTACTGAATACAGGGACTATTACATAATAAATGATAAGTAAAGTCATTCATTCATTCATTTTATCTATTCAGGAGATGAAACTAGTCAATCAAGCAAGAAATAAAACCCTAAGAGATGATTGTAGGAGAAGTAGAGAACAGGTTGTAAATGAGGTTTGAGCTGATTCCACTATATTCTTTCTTGAGAATCTCTATGCATGAATGAACCAAAATAAGCAAGGAGGAATATTGTGACTTCAGTTTTCTCCCTTCTTTCCTTTCTTGTTTCTCAACCTTAGGTTAAGTAAACTTCCTAAGAGCCAGGAAATTTCATTACATATGTTCTACATAATAAATATAAACTTTGGATTCTCAGTGCTTCTGAACCAAATTCTAAAACACTGACTTGAAAAACCCAAAATAATCTTGAACTTTATTCAATGTTGAAGAAATTCAGTGAATGGGTGATTGTTTATGATAACAATCCTGGCCTTTTTTAAAAATGTAGAAAAGAAACTAAAAATTAAATTATAACCATAATAATAATAATAGCAACCCCTAGAATAAGAATTGCTCTCACCATTATCACCACAAAACATAATTTCTGGTTTTTAAGGAAAATAGAATCTCAGACTAATTTAAATACATGTGATGGAGAGAGCCATATGCATCCAGAGAGAGGACTGTTGGATCACAACTTAGCATTTCACCTTTGTTGTTGTTGTTGTTTGCTTGACTTTTGCTTTCTCATTTTCTTCCTTTTTTGATCTGATTTTTTCTTGTACAGTATGATAATATATGGAAGAATTGCACATGTTTAACACATTTTGGATTACTTGCCATCTAAGGGAGATGATGGGGAAAGGGAGGGTAAAGATTTTGGAAGACCGGGTTTTACAAGAGTGAATGTTGAAAACTATTCATATATTTAAAAACAAAAAGCTTTATAAAAAGAAAAATAGAATCTTATGCTACCACAGGATTTGAGTGAACAAAGATATTTAATTTTTATTTTCTTTACTTTTCTGTTTTTGGGGACAGTAGAATTTTTTTTTTCCTATGTAGGAAAAAAAAAAAAAACAAATGGCTTGAAGAGAGAACATAATAAGCCTGAATGAAATGAAATTGCTAAGGGGATTCTGCTCAGACCAAAATAAGAGAAGTTATTTTTTTTTCCCACCATCATCAGGAATGAATAATCTTATTCAAAGCATGATTTGCCATCTTCACTGGGTGATTCATATATATTTTACTTTCCCACATTGTTTTAGAGTATAAATTTTGGATCTATTCAATCTTCACAAAGGTTATCCATTAATTGATTACAAAATAGATACATAAACAAACAAACAAAAAACAAACAAAACAAAACAAAAACAAAACAAAACAAAACAAAAAAACAGGTCCATGGGGAACTAGATGGTGGAGTGGATAAAGTACCAGACCTGTAGTAAGTAGGACCTCAATTTAAATCTGGTTTAGACATTTAACAGTTAACTAGCTGTGGGACCCTTGACAAATCACTTAACCCAATTGCCTCAAAATACAAACACACACACACACACACACACACACACACACACACACAAAACAAACAGGTGCTAGTATGCTCTTCTTATTACATGACCTGTCTTAACTTTTTTCAATATGCAAGATTGTATCCCTCCCTTAATGGATTAAATACAAGTAACTCATTGAGACTATGTTACAATGAATGTACACCATCATATGCCTATTACCACTTGATTCATTCTCAATCTTGACGATTTGGAGATCACTATGTATCATAATAAACGTTTGTAGAAATCAATTTAATTTATAACACTTTTGCAAGAATGTTGATGTTAAGAAAATATTTCATTTGTTTTCTTTCATAGAGAAACAGATTGAGATTGCTGAAAGTATTATAAACTATTAATCAAACTTTTACATTCAGATCTCAACTAAGATCATTGTTTATTGGCCAAGACCAATATAGAGCTCAATATGTGCTCAAAAAAACTACAATCTCTTCCAATGACATCAATTAAATGTATCTTCTTTACTTACTAATAATTTCCCTACCTATATTGATTGCCAATCTTTGAAAAATGATCATGTATGTAATTCATTAGGGTTTCTAGTATTTCAGAGTTCAATGTACTTAGGATGTATCTTCTGCATGCTGGAACTTTAGGAAATATGTATTTGCCTTTTAGAGGCAATTTCTCTTTCATTTCAAATTAGTGTAATATTCCAAGAATTGGTGAATGTTTAACTGATTTTATGACACATTTCTTGATTATCCTTGGAAAATCATTAAATTGTGTTAGATTCATCAATGGAATTATCACAATACTTAGCAAAGAGTAGGCAATTAATAGATTATTTTCACTGATTCATCTGGTAATTTGTATGAACTTACGGTTTTGGAAGTTTTTTTTGGTAGGAAAAGAAATTTTATGGTTTTGTTTTTGTTTTTTTCATGTTCCTCTTTCTACTTAATTTATTTATTTAAAAATCTATTTATTTAAAATGAATAAAAAGAGAAGAAATAAAAAGAAATAGAAACAGAAAAAGAAAATGTTTCTATGTACAAAGTCAAACATAAGAGAAGATTAAAAAAAAAGAAAGACATTTCTATTTTAAGAAAGCTGATATAATAAATACTATACCTTGCCATTTTTTCTGATTTCCTTGAAGATTTTATTTTGTTCACTGTTATGTACACTTTGCCTCAAAGACACACACACACAAACACAAACACATATACACATATACAAACATGTGCATCCATATACATCTCTATAAGACTATAATATGCTTCTTTGTCCTTTATTTCTCTGAAGGCGAACATCATCATCCTTCATAAAATGAACTTTTTCCATATTTTTTCTAAATCCACCAATTTATCATTTTCTACACCACAGCAATATTTCAACAATATTTTATGTAGTTATTTAAATAATGTTGATTAATATGGCTGACAAATAGTGTAATTTCCCTCTTTTTCCTCGTTCAATAATATATAGTTTACTTTTATCATCATCTGAGATACTTTTTTATCTAATAAATTCTACTCCTGGTTATTATCATTATCTTTGTCTGTATCACTTTTCTATCTCTGCTGACTCTTTTGTGTTAGTTCTACCCATTACTTTGACTTGTTATTGTATATCCTCCCCTCCCACCCCAAGAATCCCTTCTTTCTCCTTTCCCATTACCTTTTCCTTCACTCTTTATCCATTCCCATTAATCTATATACCTTATATATATATGCGTGTTAACTCACAATCCTATTACACCCTCCCTCATCCTAGTCCTTTCCTATTATTTCTTTATAAATTTAGAAAATGTATATATGCTTTTAGATGTATTTGTATTATATCTTTAACCTATTCTCAATGTGAGTAGGATTCTGGAACTACCACCCTTGCTCCACCACCTAATACTTCTGTATCAGTTCTTCCTCTTGACCTCATTCATATAATGTAATTACTCTTTTTACTTTTTCCTACACAGTATTGCTTTGTGGAATCACATCATACTCAGCTCTTCTCCAATCTTTCTTTCAAACTATCAAAATACTAAAGAAAACCATAGCCATACACTTTACATTTCTATGTATAAAACATACAATTTGCCCTTAACGAGTCCTTTGAAACCCTTCTTTGATGTTTGCCTTACATTTCTCCTGGGTCTTATATGTAAAATTTTCTATTAAGTTCAAATCTTTTTGTAATACATTTCTGAAACTCTGGCAATTCATTGAGTACCCTTTATTTCCTGGCTTATTCTTAACTTTGCTGGGTATGATATTTTCAATCTTAATGCTAGTTCTTTTGTTCTTCAATATATAATGTTTCTGGAAATGCAGTCTTTTAATGTAGCCACAGTTAGTTCTTGCAGGGTTTTAATTGTGTTCTGCCATATTTGAATGTTTTTTTTTTTTTTCTTGTTGCTTGTAATATTTTTTCTTTGACCTGGGGGATTTGGAATTTGACTCTGATGTTCCTGTAGGTTTTCCTCCTTGGATTTCTTTTAGTTGGTAATTGATGATTATTTTTTTTTTAATTTCCACTTGCCCCTTTGGTCTATCATTAAAGGACAATTTTCTTTAATGATTTCTTGTATTGTTGTATCAAGCTTCTTTCTCTTTTTGATCTTCTTCAGGTAGTCCTATTATTCTTATTTTTTCTCTTTGTGACCTTTTCTCTAGATCAGTTGTCTTTCTTATTAGATATCTCATTCTCTTTTATCATACTATTCTTTATGCTTTGTTTTATTACTTCTTGATCTCTTATAATGTAGCAGACTTCTCCTTATCTAATTCTGGTTTTCAAGGAGTTCTTTTCTTCTTTGAGATTCTCTCTCCCTCTTCCCCAAGACAGAAAACAATCTGATAAAGTTTATACATGTGCAATCACTTTTAGTATATTTCCATATTTGTCATGTTGTACCAAAAAATTCAGACCAAAAGGGGAAAAAAAAAAAAGACAAGAAAAACAAACAAACAAAGAAAGATGAAAATACTATGCTTGGTTCACATTCAGTATCTACAATTCTCCCTCTGGATGCAGATGGCACTTTCTATCCCAAGTCTATTGGAATTACATATAATCACCACATTGTCGAGAAGAGTCAAGTCCATCACAATTGATCATCATGTAATCTTTTGTTTATTTATTTCTTTATTTTTACTGTGTTTAATGTTCTCTTGGTTCTGCTCCACTCCATTCAGTGTCAGTTCATGGAAGTCTTTCCAGGCTTTTCTAAAATCATTCTATTCATCATTTCTTATTGAATAACAATATTCCATTATATTCATCTAACATGATTTATTCAACCATTCTCCAAGTGATGGGCATCCACTCAATTTCCAGTTCTTTGTACTGTGCTGTATCACAGCAAAAAAAAAAAAAAACTGATAAAAATATTTTTGCATATATGGGTCCTTTTCCCTTTCTTTTGAATTCTTTCAGATACAGAGCAAGTAGTGAGACTACTGGATCAAAGAGTATATACAGTTTTATAGTCTTTTGCACATAGATCTAAATAGCTCTCCAGAATTGCTTGATCATGAAACATCTATTTTTAATAAATACAATTATACCATAATGTTTTAGCAGCTCTCAGTAAATTTTTAAATTGTGAATAATATTTTAATAGTGATTTATCAGAAAAAAAAAGACAGTGTATCCCTTTCCATTATCCTTATCAAGAAAACCCTTGATCTATACACAAAGTATATTTATAAACATTTTATATGATGAGCAACCAGGCATATGATTTCAGTAGTTAATTATGTCTTTATTTTTCCTATTCATGTTTTAATTATTGTTTTCAAATGGCAAGGATCTTTCCCATATCCTCATTGAAATTAAAAAAAAACTTATTTGAAATATTTACTATCAAGCAAAAAATTATTCTATGCATTAAGTCCAAAAATGTGTATCTTATTCTAGATTTGAAATAGATGTGTATATGAACAAAACGTTTATAAAGACAGAAATCCAAGCTTTCTATATGTATCTACTTGTAATCAGATATAAATTTGTATATGTACACATATACAAGAGACACACAGAGAGAAAGGAATACACCACATATATACACACACATGTAGTGATACATATATTTAAGGACCCATATATACATGTTCCAAATTATTAATGATTTTATAAATTCAATTTATAGAAACTTTAAGTTTTCTCATCTATCTAGTGCACTGTAAAATATGACAAAACTATTTCAAATATTAAATGAAATAGGAAAACATATATTATTTTTTCTTGCTGGAGCTATGCATTGAAAATACCATTATGCAAAAGTTTGGAAGAAATTATTTTTTAAAGTAGATTATATTTTTCTGTTTATATTATCAATAGAATAAAGAAATAATAGGAATTGATAATTGTACTATTTATGATTTTTTACCATTGTTTTTAGACATGTTTTTTAAAAGTAATTTTGAAAATAGTTAGCTTAGATATTTTATAATTCACTTTTTAAAAAAAAATCATTGACATTCCTATCTCTGTCTTGGTAGGTATCATTTTTCTTTTCAACTTTATTTTCTCAATTGATATATTTAGTCCCTTCCAAAGTATTTTAGGAAGATACATACTGAAATTGTGATTCTTCTTTTATTAGTCATCAGAATTAGTCTGTGAAATCTGTTTCATTTCATGTCTTTTTGTTGTACTCCTTTTCCAATCTACATATGTTCTCTCTGATAGATTTATCATATCTAAGTGTCATCCAAAGGATTATATGCACTCCATTTTTATTCCATCTTCCAAAAAGAAACATAAACCCAATATTTTATGTGAGATTTTTTTAATCTTTCAAAATTTGCCTTAATAATGTTATGAAATTGACCTTGTACTGCAAAATGATCTTAGCTGCTATGTTTCTATTAAAATATTTGCATAAAAGTCCTAGAGCTTTTAGCTTTCTTTCTGTGATGTCTTTTACCTTTAATTAACTTCCATATTGATTTTTTTCCTTAAGAAATACTTAAAATCAGTATACTTGATTTTTTATATTACCATTTTATTTTTAGAGTGAACAATTTAAAAGTTAGGATGGAGAATGTTAATTGCCTACATGTTATTCTCAGCTTTATCCTTTCATCTAATTCAATCTTGATTTTGACCTTCTCATTATCCAGTTAGTGAGACTAAGAGAGTTGATTTGGAATTTAATTCCATTTCAATAAGTTTTATTAAAAGACCCTGTAAAACTCAGCAGTGTTGGGGAGTAAGCCCAGGATGAGCTGCCACTACCCACTGCTTCCCCTGTTGCAGGCTAGTCCAGGAATAGTGTTACTTTTAGAGTGAGAAAAGAATCTCTTATTCAGTGATTCTCATGAGAAGAGGGTGTGCTCAAAGATGAGCTATACCAAATATAGAAGTAGGATTAGCTTTTATACTGTTATTTCAGTTCCTTATCCCCTCCCTTCAAATTTTGGATTGGTCAGATTTAGAGATAGTTACAATTGGTCAGATTTATAGTAAGAGTTGTAACTGGTTGAATTTATACTCTTTATTTGCCCATTCTATATGTCAATAGGCTTGTGCCTGACTTGATGCTAGCTTGTTCGAGCTGGTTTGGAATGGTTTGGACTTGGCCCCTTTGTCAAAATTTTGTTGTTTAGTCAATTCCTTGACTCACACAGTGATTGGTTGGAGGAATCTTAACAAGCATTTTCACTCCTCCCTTCATCCTTCTTTGACAATATCTATGGAAACCTAATTTCTTGTACTCCTCCCCTGTAGGTTAAACAAGCAAACATGTCCATCATGAAATTTGTGCAGAGAATTTGGATCTGAGGAATTGAAGCTCCTGAATTTCAGGAAAAGAAGAAAACAAGTATTTGTTAAATGTCTACTATTGGTCAGGTACTATACTAACAATGTTATAATTATTAAGCCAGCTAATCCACACAACAATCCTTGAATGCAGGTGCTATTATTATCCTCATTTTGTAATTTAAGAAACTTAAGTTTCTTAAGAAAGCTAAAGGGGGGGCGGAGCCAAGATGGCGGAGAAGACACACGCGTCTTTCTAAGCTCTTCTCTTACCCTCTTTATCAATATTATATCGAGCCTCAAAAATAGTCTTGACTGCTACAATTCGTAAAGATAAGAAGTAGAACAACTCACCGGCTCGAAGAAAATCTGCAGTCTCGCCAAAAAGGTTGGTTCCAGATAGGGGAGATCGCCTGCAGACTGGGAGAGAAATTAGGTTCTGAGGAGAGTCTCAAACCGAGGGTGAAGGCACAGATCTCAGCACAAGCACGCATCCCCAACCCGCAGTAAGGGGCTTTTCCTTGGGGCAGTTGTGATCCTGCACGGCAGGAGGACGCAGCCCGGGTTAGCCTCCAATCTGCGCAGGGGGGAGCTCTGCTTGGGGCCATAGAGCTTTTCCAGGGCCGATTTGCATCAGGCAGAGACTCTGGGCAGAGTTTGTGGCTGTCTGCATTCTGCGGTCAGCTGCTAATACTCACAGTCCCACAAGAGGCTCCGGCCTGGGCGGTGACACTTTCACCACTTAGTCTCTAGCCGAGGGCAATCGATAATCCACTCAGCCCTACTAAGCAGTTTGATAAGCTCGGCCAGTGCTGAATCCACTTCCTGTTGGGGAAGGAAAACTCTCACCCAGAGCACTCCCATACCTCGAGCTGGAAATCGGTTTACATCTTTCCCTGCTCTGCAGAGGAAGCTGGTAACCCCTTGCCTAGGAGACCTACCCTAAAGGCTTTAAAACATGAATAAAAAATGAAAAGAACAATCGACAGCTTCTATGCAGAAAAAGCAGGTCAGCAAACCTGAAGAGACCTCAAACAGCAAAAATGCATCAGACTGTCCTCCTTTACATAATGCTCTCATAGAAGAGACCATTAAAAGTCTCAAAAGAGGGTTAGAAGATAAATGGGGAAAGGAAAGAGAAGCCTTACAAGAGAGCAACAACTTCCTGAAATACGAATTGAAAAGTTAAAAAATTCCCAGGAAGTGCAGGGAAACAAAATTGGTGGAATTGGAAAAAATAAAAAATCTCAGGAAAGTAAGAATTGTGAATTGGAAAAATAAAGAATTCACTAGAAAGTAGGATTTGTGAATTGGAAAAGACAAAGAACCTGCAAGAAAGTAGGATCTGTGAATTGAAAAGAAAATAATTCACTAAAAAAAAATTAGTGAAATGGAAAAAATTCCACAGACCAAAACAATACATTCAAAACTCAATTGGACATATACAGAAAGAGTAAAAAAGCTAATGAAGAAAATAATTCTTTAAAATTAGAACTGAACAAATTGAAACTAATGATGCATTGAGACAGCAAGAATCAGTCAAGCAAAACCAAAAAATGACAAACTGGAAAAACCATGAATTATCTACTTGTAAAATGACAGACTTGGAAAATAGATCTAGGAGAGATAATCTGAGGATTATTGGACTTTCCGAAAACTATGATGAAAAAAGAGCCTAGATACTATTTTTACAAGAAATCATCAAAGAGAACTGCCCAGATGTAATAGAATCAGAAGGTAAAATAGGCATTGAAAGAATTCATCGAACACCTTCTGAAAGAAAACCTAAAATAAAAACCCCAAGGAATATTGTGGCAAAATTTCAGAACTATCAGATTAAGGAAAAAATTTTACAAGCAGCAAAAAACCATTTAAATACCGAGGTGCCACAATAAGGATCACCCAAGATCTGGCTGCCTCTACATTAAAGGAAAGAAGGGCCTGGAATATGATATTCCGAAAGGCACAAGAACTTGGGATGCAGCCAAGAATAAACTACCAGCTAAGTTGAGCATTTTCTTCAGGAAGAAGATGGACATTTAATGAAACAAATGAATTCCATTTGTTTCTGAAGAAAACCAGAACTAAACAAAAAATTTGATCTCCAAGAATAGAACTCAAGAGATGCAGAAAAAGGTAAAAATAACTCTTGAGAATTGTATTTCTGTTGTGGATATACAAAAATACATGTAAAATTTGATAGTACTGATATAACATAAAAAGGGAAGTAGATATGGAAAAGGGATGATGGCAGAATAAGGTGGGAAGGAGGGATAAAAGAGGAAACCACATCCCACAAAGAGGCTAAGGAAACTTATCATATCTGAGGGAATTTAGAGAGGGAGGAACATTGTGTGAATCTTACCTCATCAGAGTTGGCTCAAAGAAAAATAATTGACATTTGTTTTAGAGAAAATTCTCTCTCGCTCATTAAAACGGGGAGAGGAAAAGGAAAAGAAAAGAGTAATAAGGAAGGAAGGGGAAAGACTCAAAGGGGGAGGGAGGGATTATAAAGAGGATAAGTATCGTGATAAAGAGGGGTACATAAGTTTAAAAGGGGAAAGAGGGTTGGGGAGGCAAGAATAAGTAAAGCACAATCTGGGTTATTAGGATGGCAGGAAATACAGATTTAGTCATTCTAACCGTAAATGTGAATGGGATGAACTCCCCATAAAGAGGAGGCAGATAGCAGACTGGATCAAAAGTCAGAACCCTACAATATGTTGTTTACAAGAAACACATTTAAAGCAGGGGATGCATATAGAGTAAAAGTAAAGGCTGGAGCAAAATCTATTATGCTTCAGGTGAAGTCAAGAAAGTAGGGTAGCCATCCTTATCTCAGATCAAGCAAAAGTAAAATTGATCTAATTAAAAGAGATAAGGAAGGTAACTACATCCTGCTAAAGGGTAGCATAAACAACGAAACAATATCAATATTAAACATATATGCACCAAGTGGTATGGCAGCCAACTTCCTAAAGGTGATGTTAAGAGAGTTGCAAGAAGAAATAGACAACAAAACTGTAATAGTAGGAGATCTCAACCTTGCACTCTCAGAATTAGACAAATCAAACCACAAAACAAGTATGAAAGAAATTAAAGAAGTAAATATAATATTAGAAAATTAGGTATGTTGGATCTTGGAGAAAATTGAATGGAGATAGAAGAGAATATACTTTCTTCTCAGCAGTTCATGGAACCTATTCAAAATTGACCATATATTAGGACATAAAGACCTCAAAATTAAATGCAAGAAAGCAGAAATAGTAAATGCTTCTTTTCAGATCATGATGCAATAAAAACTACATTCAACAAAAGTTAGGGGAAATAGACCAAAAGTAATTGGAAACTAAACAATCTCATCTTAAAGAATGACTGGGAGAAGCAGCAAATTATAGATTCAATTAATAATTACACTCAAAAGAATGACAATGATGAGACGCCATACCAAAATTTGTGGGATGCAGCCAAAGCTGGGAATTTTATATCCTTAAAGCCTTACTTGAATAAAAAAGAGAAAGAAAAGATTAATGAATTGGTCTTACAACTAAAAAAACTAAAAAAAGACCAAATTAAAAACCCCCAATCAAATACTAAATTGAAATTCTAAAATTAAAAGGAGAAATTAAAATATTGAAAGTAAAAAACTATTGAACTAATTAATAAAACTAAGAGTTGGTTCTATGAAAAAGCCAATAAAATAGATAAGCCTTTGGTAAATCTGATTAGAAAAAGGAGGGAGGAAAATGAAATTAGTAGTCTTAAAATGAAAAGGGAGAACTTTCCACCAATGAAGAGGAAATTAGAAATAATAAGGAGTTATTTTGCTCAACTTTATGCCAATACATTTGATAACCTAAGTGAAATGGATGACTACCTCCAGAAATACAGACTTCCCAGACTAACAGAGGAGGAAGTAAATTGTTTGAATAGTCCCATTTCAGAAAAAGAAATAGAACAGCAATTAAACAACTCCCTAAGAAAAATCCCCAGGACAGATGGATTTACATGTGAATTTTACCAAACATTTAAAGAACAATTGCCCCAATGCTATATAAATTATTTGATAAAATAGGGAATGAAGGAGTCCTACCAAATTCCTTCTATGACACGAACACGGTACTGATACCTAAACCAGGTAGGTTGAAAACAGAGAAAGAAAATTATAGACCAATCTCCCTAATGAATATTGATGCTAAAATTTTAAATAAGATATTAGCAAAAGACTACAGAAAATCATCTCCAAGATAATACACTATGATCAAGTAGGATTTATACCAGGAATGCAGGGCATGGTTCAATATTAGGAAAACTATCAATATAATTGGCCATGTCAAAACCAAATTAACAAAACCATATGATCATCTCAATAGATGCAGAAAAGCATTTGATAAAATCCAACATCCATTCCTATTAAAAACACTTGAGAGTATAGGAATAAATGGACTTTTCCTAAAATAATCAGCACATCTATTTAAAACCATCAGTAAGCATCATATGTAATGGAGACAAACTGCAACCATTCCAATAAGATCTGGAGTGAAACAAGGTTGCCACTATCACCGTTACTTATTTAAATTGTATTAGAAACGCTAGCTATAGCAATAAGAGCTGAGAAAGAGATTAAAGGAATAAGAATAGGCAATGAGGAACCAAATTATCACTCTTGCCGATGACATGATGGTATATAGAGAACCCCAGAGATTCTGCTAAAAAGTTATTAGAAATAATCCACAACTTTAGCAAAGTTGCTGGTTATAAAATAAATCCACATAAGTCATCAGCATTCTTATATATCACTAACAAAATCCAACAGTCAGAGTTACAAAGAAATTCATTAAAGTAACTACTGATAATATAAAATATTTAGGAATCTATCTGCCAAGGGAAAATCAGAAACTTTATGAGCAAAATTACAGACCACTTTTCACACAAATTAAGTCTGATCTAACCAATTGAAAATATTAAATGCTCTTGGATAGGGCGAGCAAATATAATAAAGATGACAATATTACCTAAACTAATCTATTTATTTAGCGCTATACCAATCAGACTCCCAAAAACTATTTTAATGACCTAGAAAAATAACAACAAAGTTCATATGGAAAACAAAGGTCAAGAATTTCAAGGAATTAATAAAAAAAATCAAATGATGGTGAGCTTAGCTGTACCAGATCTAAAACTATACTATAGAGCAGCAGTTACCAAAACTATTTGGTATTGGCTAAGGAATAGATTAGTTGATCAGTGGAATAGATTAGGTTCAAGGGATAAAATAGTCAACAAATATAGCAACCTAGTCTTTGACAAACCCAAAGATCCCAGCTTTTGGGATAAGAACTTACTGTTTGATAAAAATTGCTGGGAAAATTGGAAACTAATATGGCAGAAACTAGGCATTGATCCATACTTAACGCCGTACACCAAGATAAGGTCAAAATGGGTTCATGACCTAGGCATAAAGAATGAAATTATTAATAAATTAGAGGAACATAGGATAGTTTACCTCTCAGACCTGTGGAAGGGGAAGGTTTTTATGACCAAAGCAGAACTAGAGATCATTACTGATCACAAAATAGAAAATTTCGATTATACCAAACTGAAAAGCTTTTGTACAAACAAAACTAATGCAGACAAGATTAGAAGGAAGAATAAACTGGGAAAATATTTTACAGTCAAAGGTTCTGATAAAGGCCTCATTTCCAAAATATATAGAATTAACTCAAATTTATAAAAATCAACCATTCTCCAATTGAAAATGGTCAAAGGATATGAAAGACAATTCTCAGATGAAGAAATTGAAACTATTTCTAGTCATATGAAAAGATGCTCCAAGTCATTATTAATCAGAGAAATGCAAATTAAGACAACTCTAAGATACCACTCACACACCTGTCAGATTGGCTAAGATGACAGGAAAAAATAATAGTGATTGTTGAGAGGATGTGGGAAAACTGGGACATTGATTCATTGTTGGTGGAGTTGTGAAGAATCCAACCATTTTGGAGAGTAGTTTGAACTATGCTCAAAAGTTATCAAACTGTGCATACCCTTTGATCCAGCAGTGTTACTACTGGATTATATCCCAAAGAGATTATAAAGAAGGGAAAGGGACCTGTATGTGCATCGAATGTTTGTGGCAGCCCTTTTGTAGTGGCTAGAAACTGAAACTGAATGGATGTCCATCAGTTGAGAATGCTGAATAAATTGTCGTATATGAAAATTATGGAATATTACTGTTCTGTAAGAAATGACCAACAGGATGATTTCCAGAAAGGCCTGGAGAGACTTACATGAACTGATGCTAAGTGAAATGAGCAGGACCAGGAGATCATTATATACTTCAACAAAATACTAGATGATGACCAGTCCTGATGGATCAGGCCATCCTCAGCAACGAGATCAACCAAATCATTTCTAATGGAGCAGTAATGAACTGAACTAGCTATACCCAGAAAAAGAACTCTGGGAGATGACTAAAACCATTACATTGAATTCCCAGTCCCTATATTTATGCACACCTGCATCTTTGATTTCCTTCAAAGCTAATTGTACAATAATTCAGAGTCTGATTCTTTTGTACAGCAAAATAATGTTTTGGTCATGTATACTTATTGTGTATCTAAGTTATATTTTAATAGATTTAACATCTACTGGTCATCCTGCCATTTAGGGAGGTGTGGGGGGTAAGAGGTGAAAAATTGGAACAAGAGGTTTGGCAATTGTTAATGCTGTAAAGTTACCCATGTATATATCCTGTAAATTAAAGACTATTAAATAAAAAAAAAAAAAAGAAAGCTAAAGAAAGGTACTTGCTCAGAGTCACAGAAATAGTAAATGTCTGAGAGTAGATTTTAATTTAGGTAGGTCTTCCCAGTACTAGATCCAATACTCTATCCACTTTGCAGTCTAGATATCTATTTTTGGAGAAAAAAATGAGATTAGGATACCTAGCCCTCATGATTATCCACATTGTTATCCACTAAAGCTGAAGAGATCACTGATACAGGATGTTGAGAAAGAAGAGAAGTTCCAGGACAAAGCACTGAGTGAGGTCTTCACCTGCTCAAAGGACACAGAAAAGAACAAATCTCCTCTGACCGTAATATAACACCATGACCACTTTAGGCGTTTACCATCAATGGATCAACTGTTTTATTATCATCACTTTGTGAGAAAAATATGGCATAGTATATTTTTAAAAAATTTTAATAAGCTTTTATTTTCTATTTGAATGGAAAGAGCACCAACATTAGAAAAGAATAGAATTATTAGAACTACTAAAGAATCTAAAGCTATTAATCTTCTCTTTCCTCCATACTAGCTGTGTATTCTTGTAGCAGTCACTTCCTCTTCTGGGATTCAGTGTCCGAATATTAAAAAATGACAGAACTGGCTAAGATTTCCCACCATTTCTTCTTTGCTCTTAAGTTCTAAAGTCATTACTTTCCCACACATGCCATTTTGGCTCTGAACTTTATAAAGTAATTTCCAGAAAATCATAGAATGTCAGAGGTGAAAGGCACCAGAACAATAAACTAAGGCAATGCCTTACAAATAGTAGGTATTAATTAAATGTGCTTTGCTATAATCCTATGAATAAGAATTGATTGTAACGTTTAAACTGAGGTAGGACCTGAAAATTATTGCAAAAATCTACAGTCATTTTTTAAAAATGTATTGCTTTTTAGTAAACATTTATTAAAATCAATGATACAAACTGGTATTTATATCCTTAGTTTCCAGATGAAAAATCAATTGCATGGTAGAGATGAGGCCATTATTTAAAGCTAGGACCCCCCAATGAACAAATGTTCATGGGGTCATTGATTTAGAGATGGAAAGACATCAGAAGCAAAAACAAAAGTTCAATTTGCATTTTTTTCCAGAAAAATTAACTGAGGTACAGAGAGCCTAAGTGATTTGTCTGGACCACATGATTAAGAACAATATATGTAATCTTGAAGTCTCCTTCCCCTCCTTTCCCCCACCTCCCCTTTAGAGTCTCTTAACACTGATTGATAAACAGGACTGGGAAAAATAGATTACTGAATCAACATAACTTTCAATACCACCCTGTGCTTACTGTGTAAAGGATTGTATTTCTTCAAATTCAAAATGGAACACACACAGAGAGACTGACAATAAATTGCTGAGAACACCATAAACTGATGCACAAAATGCAACATCCTAAAATAAAATAATTAGATCTTTTTTAATATTTGTGATTCATTTGTTATAATTTAAAAGTTCCTACTTAATATTTGCAGTTTGTAGCACCCTAAGAAAGCTCATCTTTTTTTTTTTTTTGTTTTGTTTTGTTTTTGTTCTCTTTGTTATTGGCAAGCTTAATAATTGTCCATTAGCTATATTCCAGAAGCACTTGAAGGCTATTTCAAGGGCATGTTTTTCTGGCTTTCTTTGCCTCTTCCATGCTGTCTCTAAGACTTCTTTATGTCCTTATCATCCAGAGCTATAAAGCACCTGCCTGCGTTTTTTGTCAGGTTGGCATTCATTCAGACAAAGCCTTGTATTATATTTAGAAGTACAGAAAACTATTGATATTTCCTCACACTTATTGCAAAGGTTTGTGACTTGGAAGCAAATGCTATTTTGGGACCTCAGCTTTGAGGATTTTGTAGCATTGAAATATTTTGAGGCAATATTTTTGTTTGCTTTTAGGGTCGTATTCTATTTGTAATAGCCCCGTGAATAAGGGAGAAAAAACAAGTAAGTGGAAAATTGCCAAGGCAAACTCTTAGTCCATTAAGTTTCTGAAAATTTCTTTTTATGGAGGCTGAGTATTCAAACTCCCTTCTACTCTAAATAATTTTCATGAATGAATAAAAAGCATGTACTAAGCACTTACCAATGGACTACTAATCTCTGGAGATACAGATAAGAAAGGAAGAGGTCCCTGACCTCCAGGAAAGTATTTTCTAAAGTCTGATAATTAGTGGTCAGAAAGGGTGTTTTTGTCTGGGGAATAAATGTGATAATTAGCAATCAGAAATATTGATTGTTGTGTTCTTCCCATAAATAAGAATAGAACAAGTCATTGAATTATTCTTTCCAAGACAAAGGGAAGAGAACGTAGATGTATAAAGAGCCTACTATGTGTTAAATCCCTTACAGATATTACTTCATTTGATCCTTATAGTAGTCCCGAGGAAAAGTTTGCTATGATGTCCATTTTGCAGTTGAGGTGACTGAGGCTGTCAGAAGTTGAGAGATTTGCCAAATCACACAGCTAATAAATATTTGAGGTTTGATTTGAATTTAGATATTCCAGACCCTCAGGGACAACACTGATTACAAAAGAAAAAATCTATGTTATAAAGGGGAGGGAGTGATAGTGAAAAATTAACAAGACATGTGTCCTGGGGTAAGGAAGGTTGCAAAGAGAAGGCCAGGATAGATGGAAAGATGGCTTGTTAAGAATAAATCTGGCCACGTGGATACTGTGAATCATTCCCCTTCTCCACTGACTAGATCCTTGATCAGAGCAGCATGGGACAGAGGTACTATTGAAGTTGTAGGTTACAGACTTTCCCCATACTACTCCAACAATACAATGAGGTTTAGCCATCAAAAGGTGAGGTATGGAGTGTTCACAAAATATATTGGGATAATGGGCTGGTTTTGCAAGTTGTCTCAAAATAATTTGTAAGTTTAGAGAACCTTTAAATCAAGGGACAAAGATTTTTATTACACTGCTTAAAACAGATTAAATCCATAATGGTCTTTAGCAAGGAAAAGGGTTTTAACAATTAATTTAACAAATTTAACAAATTAACGAACACAATTTAACAATAAATTAGCAAAATTTAACAATTTAATAAGGATGAAGGCAACAGTAAACAGGAGTAATTGCCATTAAAGTGTGGTAAAAGGGAGATTATGGGTTAATCCTAAAAGAAGTTAGGATGCTATAAGGTGTTAGTAATTGTGATACTTAGCAAACAGACTAGCCCCCCCAAAGGAATTACTGGGGTGAGGAAGATAATGTCATTGATTAATGAGTTAACCAGGGGTTTAGCACCCTAAAAAGAGTAAGGGAGTTAGTGAAGTACAGTTAAGTCCATTTATTTATTTATTTATTTTCATGATAGCATTTTATTTTTTTCAAAATACATGTAAAAATAGTTTTCAATATTCACTTTTGCAAAACCTTGTGTTCCATATTTTTCTTCCTTCCTCCCCTAGACTACATGTATTTTAATATAGGTTAAACAAGTACAATTATTCTAAACATCTTTCCAAATTTCACATGCAGCAGAAAAAAAATCAGATTAAAAGGCAAGAAGAGAAAAAAAAAAAAAAAACAAGCAAGTAAACAACTACAACCACAACCACCACCACCACCACCACAAATTGTGAAAATACTATTGTTTGGTCCACATTCAGTTCTCTCTCTGGATGCAGATGATTCTCTCCATCACAAATCTATTGGAATTGGTCTTGATGAGGTTTGGCACAGGGCAGAGAGGTGTGGAAACCCCCTTTCTGGTAGCACAGGTCCTTTAAAAATGAATTTATGAACCCAAAAAGTTAAACTGGCAAATAGAAGTTTATTATTAAAGATCTAGCAAAGAAATTCTCTAGCAGAGAGGTTTCTAGCAGAGAAATCCTGACAGGTATTTGTTAGGGAAATAGGTGAGAAAGATAAAGAGGGAGTTACACTGAAAGAAAATGTCTTTCAGTGGGCAGAGAGTCCCTCCCAGGTAGCTATGTCAAGGGAGATCCCTTGGCTATCAAGGATTGAGTTCAGTTATATTTGAAACCTTGACCAGAAGCTGGAGGCAGCTCTTGGTTTGGAGCAGTTTGAGCTGGAATCAAAATAGAGAATCTTGGGATTGAATGAGTATCTCTGAGCTAATTTCCAACTCAATAGAGTTAGATAGAAATCTCCAGCTCCAGCTAAGTAGGAGTGGTCTTGGACTCAACTAGTCCCACACAGATAACAGAATAAAACCACTTTATCTTGATTCTCTGGGGCAGGTCTATTGGGGAAGAGCATAGTGTTCCCCCCAAAGTCAGAGAGAAAGAGAGTTTCAGGGCTCCCCTCATCAGTCTGAATCACTTCATTGTTGAAAAGAGCCAAATCCATCACAGTTGATCATCACATAATCTTGCTGTATAAATGTCCTACTCATTTCACTTAGCATCACTTCATGTAATTCTCTCAAGGCCTTTCTGAAATCAGCCTGCTTATTATTTCTTAGAGAATAATAATATCCCATAACATTCATATGCTATAACTTATTCAGCCATTCTCCAATTAATGGCATCCATTCAGTTTCTACTTTCTGGACACTACAAAAAGGGCTGCCCCAAACATTTTTACACATGTGGGACCTTTTTCTTTTTTATGATCTCTTTGGCATACAGGCCCAATACAGACACTGCTGGATCAAAGGATATACACAGTTTCATAGTCCTTTGGACATAGTTCCCAATTGCTTTCCAGAGTGGTTGGATCAATTCACAATTCCACCAACAAGGTATTAGTGTCCCAGTTTTCCCACATCCCCTTCACCATTTTTCATTATTATTTGCTGTTATCTTAGCCAATCTAAGAGGTGTGAGATGGTACCTCTGGGTTGTCTTAATTTTCTTTTCTCTAATCAATAGTTATTTAGAGCATTTTTATTTATTTATTTTTACTCATTTTCCAGTTCTTTATTATCACAAAATGAGCTGGTACAAACATTTTTGCACATGTGGCTTCTTTTCCCTCCTTTATGATTTCTTTGGGAAACTATCTTCTTTATTATTATTATTATTATCAAGTGTTTGTTAATTGTTTATTATTTAGCAGTCATAATATTGTGTGGCAGAAAAATATACTGTCTCCAAGGAACTTACATCAGAATAAGAATGATAAAGAATACAAACATATGTACATAAAAGATGAAGAATTTATCGATTTTGTTATCATTCAGTCATTTTAGTTATGTTCAATTCTTTGTGACATTATTTGTGGTTTTCTTGGTAAAAACCCCTAAGGTTAATTTCCATGTACTCCCTATGTAACTCTTTATGTTTTTAGTTATTTACTCTCAGGGCTGCTCTTTTACCTTTTTCACCCAATTTGCACTGTGGTTCCAAGAGGTGGTAGCATTTGGAGCAACCAAGCAACCAAGATTTGGAACAATCTTCCTGATTCTGGTGTGTACAGGGAAAGGAAAAGGGAATGTTTGGCTTGCATCTGGAAGGCATCCATAGATTCTAACAGACAATGGGAAAGTGAGTAGTACAGGCATGGGCAATGGTTTGGGCCATGGCACACGGGATGTGTGCGGGGGGATCTGTTTTTGTATGAGAACCAGCAAATAGGCTAACTGTATTTAAAAGACAGTTTATGGAATAGAATTCAGTAAAGTGATGTATAAGAAGAAAGAAGAGAGAGGAAAAAAAATCTAGGAAATATTAAATATTCCTGGAAGTTCTAGGGAAGCACTGAGTGAGAAGGGATATAACATGAGCAGTTCTACATTTGGAGGGGGAGATTCATTTGATAACTGCATGGATAATATATTTGACATGAGGCAGAGAGTCCAATTTGAAAGTTGCTTTTTCAAATCAGGAAAATAACGAAAAAAAGCAAGTTAGAGGGATTCATACTATACTGCAAAGTGGCACACTGTATCTTATTTAAGTCTTGGTAGACATTGATTTTTTTTTCCTTTCCAAAACCTAATTCTGGTTATTAATTACAGATACAGATGCATGGATAAAATGCTGGATGATTTCTTCATTTTTTCTGATACATGATTTATGGAGTAACTATGGTCCACGGTCTTCCCCATCTGGGAGGCTCTCACTTGGGCTGGGGTAGTGCTCCTGGGAAAGCACAGTGTCTTCCAGAGTGCAAAGATGCTGCCATGGAGACAAGGTAAGTTCCAGCTCAAATCCCTGCATTTCCCCTAGATTATTTGCCATTCTGAGACAGTCGCTTGACCAAAGGACTTTTGCTCTGTTACCATCTGTCATTTATGTTCTAGATATGGGACTGAGGGAAGGAAAGTTTAATATTGGGAGAGGCTTGCAACTGCTACTCTCTTAAGCTATCAATACCTGCTGCCTTTTTTTCTGCATATTGACATGCATTATTTGCAAATGCAAGTGAATAGATGCAATTGTCTGTTTCTAATGTAAGTAACATGCTTGTTTTACTGCTACATGGAGTATAAGTGAATTCATATCGACTGGCTCTAATTAGAAGATATATCCAGTGACATATCTAACATCGCCAGAAATGAGTTTATTATATCCAAGTCTTAAGTAGAACCTCAGGACAAAACAGAAAAGTGGAGATTTCCTATAAAGTTTTATTTATTTATGAGACTTTCCACAATTAAATTTTAAGTTACTTGAAAGTAGGGATTCCACAATATTTCTTGTTTTATCTTCAGCAGCTCAGATACTTGTACTTAAAAACTTTTTTTTATTTAAGTACAAATATTTTGTATTTAAAATGCTTATAGAATGTAGGAGAGAATGAATTACAGGCAAGAATCCACATTGCAGACAAAAAACTAGTGATATATAAATCAATTCCCCATGGAAGCCAGAAGTGAATAAGAATAATAAACACATAAGATGCAATAGAAACTAGAAAATTGATTTTAAAGAGAGGCCCAGCATATATGTTGATACAACAAACTTGTCTAAAACTGAAATTTGTTCTGTGACATTTTTAAAGTTAGGGGAAAAAAAAGAATTGAGCCGTTAAATATCGGCATCATTCCTGTATGTTCATTTGAATCTCTACTGATTTTCAATCTCCTTTCTCTCTATTCTCAGATTAAAATAGCAACTAATTAATATGTTCTTCCTGGAAACCAAAGTAAAACAAATTTGGGAAGTGGCACAATAAATATGTAGATAAGTGACTTGAAAAAAAAATCGATAAAATCCTTTGTGACAATAACATAACCATATTAAATTTATAGCAGCTGGTTAAACAATACACATCCTCCCCCAGAATGCTGCATTTTGCTCCAGGATCCATTTTTTTATAGACTATATTATTCTTTTATGCTGTGATTATAAAGAGGCTATTAAAATAATTTTGTCTGAACAGAGAACACCTCCAAGAAAGACTGTTTGCAAGAAGACTCAAACAAATAGTTTGCTTGTCTTCCTCTTAAAAAGCCTCCTCCCCACCCCTGTTAATGAGCTTTGATTTTCTGTTAATCATGGAGCCAGAAAGGATAGATAGGTAGATAGATAGATAGATAGAGATATAGATATAAATGTAGATATAGATAGATATAGATATAACTAAAAATGAATCAACATCATGAAACAAGCAAAATGGTCATCTGGACACTAATTGAACTTTCCCATCCACTTCCCCAAATCCATCTCTGCCTGACCTCTAGAACTGTTGTGAACAAAGTCAAACTGAGACCTGTAAATACTTAGTTTTAAAAGGCCAAGGTCTCCCATTATATGCAGGGCCATCTCTAGTCATCCTAATCTGATTATGGCCACCGGACTAGGATGGCACTAAAGGGGAAATTGAGGCAGATAACCTTGCCCAACCTTCTTTCACTTAAATACCATTCACTTGCATGTCATAACATCACCTCCCTGATTTCATGGTTCTCTTCAAGAACAAAGGACAAAAACAAAAGTCATGGAACCCATGCTGTATTGTTAAGAAATGCCCTTCATCTTACTCTTTTCCTTCTTATTTTTCTATATCCTGCTAGCATTCTTGAAGCCTTCTACCATAATCTCCCTTTTCTGTTCTTCAGTATCAGTTATCATTCCAGTTAAAGGCTATCCCTTAAAATCATTGTGATGTGATCTATGATGTAGGGTTCAACCAAATGATGTGGTCCGAGGACCAAAATTATGTAGGTGATGTAGACACCAGATGGTGGTAAGCACCAAAAGTCAGGATTTGGTTATGTGAAGAATTCATAATGGCCATTCTCTATGGCAAAAGGTATATTTATTTAGGGGGGGATGGGTTACAGACAAAATGGAGGGATACAATAGATACCAAGAATGGGAAATATGAAATAGAGTTGGGAGAGCATATGAAAGACAAGGTCCTGAAAGGGACATAGTGCCCCAAAAGAGTTAACTAGCTATGAGGAAAAATGGAGTTGGGAAGCATAGTAGACTTTGGAGAGAACCAAGATGGTATGGGGGAAGAGGGAGAGGACACCATGAACTACAGTGTCATGGCCAATGACCCAAAGGAAGACAGTAACCATGGGATGGCTCATAACTATTTTTCATAAGGAAAATGTTAACCTCATGGGTTTTCAAGTCAATATATCTGTAATTTGACCAAATCTAGAAACAAAAATAAATCTAACAAAGAAAAGTTAGAACAGTCCGAGATCGAAAGACTGGTCCACAAGGACTGCTACAAAATGTGGCCTCTCATTAGTTATAAACCTTTAAAAAAAACTTGAATATCCAGGCACAATATCTAGTAACCAATGGATGACTAGACTAAATACTGATTTGCTCAAGTATTTAGGATATAATGATTACAGATAACTAGACTGGAAACAGCAAGTTATGATATAATTGAATTAAAAATTTCTCATTGACCATTGCTCTGATTATAGAAATCAGTTACAGGAGGAAAAAAAAAATACAGTGACATATTAACTACAAACCCAAGAAATATTACCTCCAATAACAAATCCTAAACAAATATTTACCATAACCTTATCAGTTTGCTGCTTTTAGCCAAGAACCAGGTAGCTACAACTTGATAAAAAATGTCTGGAGCAGTTTAGAGGGAGGGGTAAGGAGAGGATTCCATGTGAGTGCCCTTAGCCCCACTCCACCTCCCAAGAGAGGGGTGGTGGAGAGGGAAGTCTAACTAAACTTCACTCCAGGCTAACTAAATGCTCCTATAGCTGAAGTAACAGCAGTGGGGGAGGAGTATAAATCTTTACAAAAGATCCCTACCCCACCCAACATTTAAAGTAGCAGAAGTCAGTGGGTGGGGGAATTCTATAAAACCCACATGTCCAACAGAGCTGGATTTAAAGCATAATTTACAATATTATAACATAGGTGACAAACAGTTTTAAATTCCCAATAATATAAAACTGCTTTTCCTATCTCATTTCAAATAATGAAACAGCATAGTTTCTTTCTCTCCCTCTGGCCCCATATGGCCATTATTCCCAATGGACTCCTGAGCTCCAACTTGGCCAAAGCTGAAGCTTTCAGAAAAGTCAGATCCTTTTTGCTGCCTACTTTACCTAATTAGAGGCACATGACCCCTTTCAGGCAAGTTAACAGAACTTCTTTAACAAGCTATTGTTCTTTTAAGATCTTATACTTAAAGCTAACCAATTCTAGCCTGCATAGGCAACAGTAAAATTTATTTCCCACAATTTTAAAAACTGCCCAAAAGAATATTCAGAACAAATCTGGCATGCAAAGGCAAACTAGTAAAATGTATTTCCCAAATTTAAAATCATCCTAAAATTCCTCATCAAATGTTTTCTCCGGCTGGAGTTCCGTATTGAAATAACCAATTCCCAAATATGATCATTGTTCTTAAATTTAACAGAGTTTTTAAATTAACAAAACAGACAAACAAATTACACAGAACAAAGAACACAACTAGACTGTCCAGCAGCCATTTAACATTTAACACAGACCAGGGGTATCTGGAAAGAAGAGCCCTGAGGGAAGTTGTCTGCTCCAGTCTTTTCTCCCATAATCCAAATGGAGTCTTTTTTTTTTTTTTTTAACCTTAAGCCACAAAACAGGCAATAACATACAAGACCTACAGAACACTGATCACACTTAGACTGCACAATTACAACATTCAGTACTAATATTAAAACTAAGCCAAATGGTGTCTTAAAAGGACACCCCAATAGTGACAACCAAGTCCAGTTCGACACTAATCAAGAATCAAGCTAATGGCATCTTGAAAAGACACCCTAGTAGTGACAACTGTGTCTGGTTCGACACTTAATCAAGGCCAAACCAAATGGTATCTTTAAAAGACACCCAGGTTTATACTCTGGAATGCCCAGAGTTGTGCCAACTGGCAAACAGAACCAGATGTGTCTTAGGAGACACTCAGGTAGTGCCAACTGCATGCAGTTCGACACTACTTCTTAGAATTTATTCTGAGAACCCAAGTGTTAGCAGAAGCAAATATATTCTAATATTCTGAGAATCCAGGTGCTAACACAGACAGAGAAAAACAAATCAGATTGGACTTACTCTCTCCTGACCAAATCGAAAGTACCCACTGTCAGGTGTGGCCCTAGATAGTGAACTGTTCTCTTCCTTTTCAAAGAAAAAGAAAACCCAGATCCCCAACTATTTCCAGGCCCAAAGTGGAGACTTGAAATGTCTCTAACCCCTAGTCTCATTCTCAGTTCCCGATATCTCCCTGGGAGAGTTCCAAAATGTAATGCTGGAGAAACTGAGCAAGACAGAGGTTGGAGACCAATTTAATAGTTTATTAAATGGAGAGATACACTGGGACCAAATGGATTTTGGTTCCAGGGCTGGACGAGACTATCATCTCAAAGAATTCAGCACTAAGTATCAGAGAGCAAGCTTTTTTATAGGATAATAAGAATAATGACAGAATGGGGGAGGTACCTGGATGGGGATAACTTAATGGGGGGAGGCACCTAGGATGACACAATGGAGGGAGGTACTGGAGAGGTTACTGATATTCTAATGACATCTAAAATGAATAAACCTTTATCCTGTCAAATGATTATAACCTAAAGATATAAAATCCTTATCTCATCAACCATTTAAGAGGGAATGATTATAATCTGGGGTTTTGGGGCAGAGCAACTGAGGTAGACCTTTATGTCATCAAACATTAAGAGGAAAAGGTTATAACCAGAAGCAGTGTAACTAAATAGGACAATGGGGAAACTAGGTCAGGACATCAAAAGGGAACTGTGGCACAACATTCCAATCTTATAGTATATTCTTCCTTCTATTCCAAGTATCTTGTATTCCAACAATTCTGGTTTTGCTCTTCCTTTAAAAGACATTCTTTCACCTAACTCCAGGCATTTACATAGATTATTCCTTGAATTCTCTTCCTTCTCATTTCTATTTCTTGGCTTCCCTGGCTTTAATGAAAATTTTATATTCTACATAAAGTTTTTTTCTGCTTCCCCTTAATATTGAGTAATTTGTCTCTGTTGATTATCTCCTAGTTTATACTGTATTTTGCTTGTTTGTACACAGCTATTTGCATGTTGCCTTTTCTATTACACAGTGAATTCTTTGAGAACCTGGACTACCTTTGCCTTTCATTGTGTTTTCAGTACTTAGCAAAGTGCTGGCATATAATAGGTGCTCAATAAATGCTTTTCATGTGACTGATTTGTTATGAAATATGGTGGGACACATATAAATTACTTTATACATTTAAAAACATTTTGAAAAAAAAAACTTTGACATATTGTCAAAATGTATAGCAGAGTGTCAGTAGAGAGAGAAAAGAAAAGAACATAGAGGAAAAGCGTGCTGGAAAATCAAAAGGGGGAAAGAAGGAGATGAAATGGGGATTCAAAGTAGTTTTAATATGTTTGTAAGTCAGGGGCCTGGATTCAATCCTTAGTAAAGGAAGATATGTGTTTAACATAATGTGACATCAATTTACTATTAACAAGCAACAAATTAAATGACTATAAAAGCAAAGGAAGATTTGGATGAATGATGCAAAATAAAATAAGAATAGCCATAAAAGCAAATATACATCATAACCATAAAAATAGGAATGGAAAGAATAACAATAAAATAAATTAAATTTATTATTGCAAAATTTTAATGGCCTTACTTAGCCCTTAAGAGAAGAAATCTGCTCATACACTTTTGCTGACATCAGGGATAGATGGTTTGAAGAACTTCACATTATATTAGATTTTCTGTTATGTTGTTTGGTTTCATTCTTTTTTCTTCGTTTTTATGTTAAAAATAAGAAATATGATTATTTTAAAAAGCTTCCTTAATCCTCCCCCAGAAAGCAGTGGGATCAAAGCAAACATTCTGCTTCATTGTATACTCTTGCTGTCTTGTCACTTTTGCACACAGGTCAGGGAACCATCTTCCAAAGACTACCAAAACATAGGAGAGCATTTCAGCTTGAAATAATCTGATTCTTCATCAACGAAGAATTGCATCTGATGCCAGAGAGGCCAAAAGATTGTTGTTATTAAAATAAGCAATATTTTAAGGCATAGCTTTCTGGAAAGTATGAGAGGGAGAGATACAGGGTGAAAACTAGAAAACATAAAAAGGCTTAAAATTTTATTTAAAGAGAGAGACGGAGATCCATCTCACATACATTCATAAAACCTTATTGAACTTAGGATTTGTTAAAAAAAAATTGAATACATATGGTAGGCAGGAAATTATCATCATTTTTTATTTTCCTAATAGGGAAACTAAGATGTCTTGAAGCTGTGATCTCAGTTCAATTCAATGTAATTCAATGTAATGCAAAGCAAAAAAATTCAATGTTAAAAAAAAATCATTAAGCATATATTATCTGTTAGGAACTGTGATAATTGTTGCTAGGAATATAAAAATAATGATGAAATTGTTTTTGACCTAAAGGAAAAATGGAGTGTTAGAACAACATGTACAAAGATCATATAATTAAAAGTAAATATAAAGTATGTCAAAGGGAAAGAATTCAGTTTACTTTTTTTTAAAATCTTTTTATTTTTTGTTGTTTAGTGATTAGTTGTGCCTGCCTCTTCATGACTTAATTTGGGGCTTCTTTAGCAAAAATTCTAGAGTGGTTTGCCATTTTTTTTTCTTCAGTTCATTTTCTAAATGACTTGACCAGGGTCACATAACTAGTGTCAGACTCTGTATTAGAACACAGGTACTTCTCATTCTGAGGCAGACATTCTATCCCTCATGTCACCTAGTTGCTCTTGCTTATAATCATAACCATTAAATGATAGAGGCAAAATTATAGCAGTTTTATTTTTTCCTAGTCTCAACTTGATACTGTCTTTGTAGGGAATAATTGGAAGAAGGAAGAAGGAAGGAAGCAATGGAAAATGGGGTGAAGGAAAGAAAAGAAAAAAGAGAGACAGAAAGAACTAGACAGAAAAGAAGAGGAAAAATTAAATCAAAGATAAAAAGAAGAATGGAACGATGGAAAGAATGAAAGAAAAAAAAACAAGCAAGGAAAGAAAGAAAGAAAAGGAAGGAAGGAAGGAAACAAAAATAAAGAAGGAAAAGGAAGGAAAAAAGAGAAAAAAGGAAGGAATGAAAAAAGAAAAAAGGAAGAGCCTTAACAATACATCAATTTTACATGTTATTCTACTACCAAACACTTGAAATGTTTTGTTTCTGGCAGATGAAAAATTATCTATAAAGTACATATTACATTACAGTGAACATTTTAGATGCTTATTGTCATTTTCTATCATCTCTCCACCAACAGAGATACAAGATCCTTCTCTAGCTTACTGATTAGATGGTACTTAACCTAAATCAACAAATTGACAGACTTATGGCAATTAGAGTAGTGTAACACGGTCCATCAACATATTTTAATTACTTAAAAAAACCCAACAAGCCAGCAATATTAATTAAATGTCTGGACATTGATTATTAATCCAAAGTTCCAAATGGCAAAGTCTCTTAAAAGAGAAAAGACAAAACCTTTTCCTGGTCATTACAGGTCATGTAATATTAATATTCCCACCACTGTCCATATTGGGATTAAAATAGAGACATTTTAGAGCCTTTCAGGTAAAATCCTCTTTTTAAAGGCTGGTGTATGTAGAGTGGGCCATCTCTGGATTCAGCTAAGATATAGAGAACACTGGGGAGACTTTCAAAGATGTTAGACTTATTTTAAAACCAGAAAAAAAAATGTAGAACATGCCGTCTTTCTTGTCCTTCCTCTTTTTTATTCTCCATTCTCCATATATGTTTTTTTTTCCCCAAATGGAATTTTAATTTCTTGAAAATTTTGTTTACCAAGAGTCCAGCACATAGTAAGGAATTAATGTCCATTATATTAACTCAAATTGTTGAATTTTACTCTTCTTCCTGATGTATTCTATCTTTATATTTATTTAATTTGCACTTTCCCTTCCCCCTACTACTATATGTATTCTTTACTGAAAGGTATTGTTTTGTCTTTGCCTTCCCACTTTTAAGCACATTTATTTGTATATAGTAGGCACTTAATGCATGTTTGCACTGTTGGTTTGGATTGAGAATTTCATTCATATATTTGTGGAGGGGATAATATGTAAATTGATTTATAAATCTTAAAATGATTGGTAAATGTTCACTAATATTATTTACTAAACATTTATTAAATAGGTACTTGTGAAATTAGCATTTTATGAGATTATATGAATAGCTTTTTTTAGATAGTCCTTTTTTTAAAAAGCATTTTATATTCATTATATCCACTGTGAATGAAGTACTATATAGATGAGCATCATTATCCAATACTCATTTCTGTTAATGAACATGAGATATGAATATTTATTCAATAATAATATCTAAGATAGTTAAGTGGGATCAAACTAAACGTTATTGGTACTTTAATTTAAAAATCTTTTGGGGGAAGATTTTTTCATAGTGTAGTTAAGAGCAATTTTCTACATAAAAAAATTATGTTTTAAATTCATGAATTTGACATTTGAAACCCAAGAAAAGAATAATTTTATTTTGAAAAAAAAGATATATTTTGGAGAAAGGTTATTTGTGGGGAAAACCAAACAATCAAAAAAAAAGTACTTTTAAAAAAATATTCTAAGTCTGATAAAATATAAGATTGCAGATTTAGAGTAAGAAGAAACATTCTTTAGAGGTCATGAAATCTAAATTTCTCATTTTGCAGATGAAGAAATAGAGGAGGGAGGGAGCAGGTTCCTTTTTTTTTTTTTTTTTGTCACATATGCCCATTATTCTTCAGTTACTCCTTCCAGTAACTCCCTCTCTTTCTTTTTAATCAAACATGATGTCCTTTCAACATCACTGCACTCCTGTCAAGGTGGTGCTCATGCACAGAAGGTGTTCCTTTCACCTTTTGGCCTTTTAGCATCCCTACTTGCTTATAAATATCAACCCAAATATCACCTTCTTCACAAAGTCATACTGAAAGCATAAGCATTAGTGTCTCCCAAAGAACTAACCTTGTATTTTACTTGTATAGATTTTGAACACATTTTTTTTTTTTAAAACAAAGCTGTTTATTTTCAAAACATACACATGGATAATTTGACAACATTGACCCTTGTGTTTCAGATTTTCTCCTCCTTCCTCCCATCCCCTCCCCTAGATGGCAAGCAATCCAATATATGTTAAAACATGTTAAAATATGTATGCTAAATCCAATATATATATATATATAAACATATTCATACAATTCTCCTGCTGTCAAAGAAAATCAGATTTAAAAAAAAGAAAGAAAATGAATAAGAAAGCAAAATGTAAGTGAACAACAACAAAAAGATTGAGAATATTGTATTGTGATCCACACTCACTTTCCATAGTCCTCTCTCTGAGTGTAGATGGCTCTCTTCAACACAATATCATTGGAACTGGCCTCAATCATCGTATTGTGGGAAAGAACCATTTTAATCAGAATTGATTGTCATATAATATTGATTTTGCCATCTCCTGGTCCTGCTCATTTCACTCAGCATCAGTTGGTATAAGTCTCTCCAGGCCTTTTTGAAATCATCCTGTTGTTCATTTCTTACAGAACAATAATATTCCATAATATTCATATACCACAATTTATTCAGCCATTCTCCAATTGATGGGCATCCACTCAGTTTCCAGTTTCTTGCCACTACAAAAAGGGCTGCCACAAACATTCTTGCACTTGTGTGTCCCTTTCCCTCCTTTAAGATCTCTTTGGGATATAGGTCCAATAGAAACATTGCTGGGTCAAAGTGTATGCACAGTTTGATAACTTTTTGAGCATACTTCTAAACTGCTCTCCAGAATGACTTGATCAGTTCACAACTCCACCAACAATGTATTAGTGTCCTAGTTTTCCCACACCCCTCCAACATTCATCCTTGTATTTTCCTGTCATCTTAGTCATTCTGAGAGGTGTGTAGTGGTATCTCAGATAAACATACTTCTTTGTGAAAACATTGCTTCTCCTGCTAGAATGCAATCTTGTTGGGAGTAGACATTTTTTTTTCTCTTTGAAATTTTAAGGTTTAGCAAAAAGGAAGGATGCAAAGTTTGTGGACTGATTTATTGCCCAAGGTCACACAAGTAAAATGTCATCAAAGTGGGATACAAAATAAAACTTTGACTCACAAATACAGGGCTCCTTTCACTATATTTCCCCTCATGCTTCATTTTGTAGTTTATCAGACAATCAATCAGTTAATTAGAATTTATTAAGCATAACATATGGACTGGGAGCTGCATCAGATTCTGGGTATACAAAATTCTTGTATACAAAACAAGTAAAAAGTGATGTCATATTTAGCATTTCACAGCGGATCTACTTGAGATATCCTGATTTCAGTGTTTCCAAACCTGGATTCATTCTCTCCCACATCCTCATTCTCTGCATCTTTAAAACTGTCCAACTTCTTCACAGGTCTTGCCATCTTTTCAGTCATCCAATTTTGGAAGCTTGGCATTATTCCTGACTCTTTCCTCAACTCATCCCACAGATCATCAAGGATTAACCTGCAGGTGCCATCACATGCGTTTATTTATATGCACTATAGTTATATACATGTGTGTTTTACATGCACATGACTGTGCATATTCATTTGTTTATAATATACACATGATTATAAAGATATAGTTACATGTATGTATGCACGTATGTCTGTATAATACATATTTTTATTGTTGTTCAGTCATGTCTGACTCTTCATGATCATATGGACCATACTATGCAAAGGATTTTTTTTTTTTTATAAAATTATTAAAGTAGTTTCTATGGCCATGATTGAGCTCAGGTTTTCCTGAGTAGCCTAGGACTCCATTCACCAAGTCATTTAGCTGTCTCTATAAATATAAATAGTCATTTTAATACAAAAAACAAACATGTATATCCTTATACAGTGCATATGTATTCTATCTATATCTATCTATCAATATACCTATTCTATCTATCATTTCTATCTTGTTTATCTGTCTATATATCTATCTTATCTATTCTATCTATCTACCTATTCTTTCTGTTTCTCCATATATCTGTCTGTCTGTCTGTCTATCTATCCGTCAATTACATCTATCTGTCAATTCAGTAAATTAATCTATGGAGATAGAGAAACACGCAAATATTTCTAATGCATGTGTGAAAGCATAAAGAAATATACGCAGGTACAAATACAGGTAGAGGTGCATTTGAATAAAATTTCTTTCTGGGAAGGATTGTTCTATTCTTTATAGTTTATGCCAAGATCCTAGTGCACTGATGGCCCATAGAAATCGCTTGATAAATATTTCATGATTGATTTCATTTATATTTAGAGGTGGATTTAATAGCTCCCAGGAAGGGATGAGGAGTTTGTACAAAAGCCTTGGGCATTCTCAAAACAAAAGAGCAATAAGATGATGTATAAATTTATTTCTTTGTTAAAAATACCTGTGATTTCTATATATATATATATGTATATATATATATAGAGAGAGAACTTCTTTTTTATTTTTTTATTTTTTTCTGGTTATTGATGTATATTAACTTTTGAAAATACATTTTTAGTGAATCATATTGGGAGAGGAAAATCAGAACAAAAGGGAAAAAACACATAGTGAGGGGGAAAAAAAAACATGAAAAAAGAAGTGAACCAAGCACGTGCTGGTTTTTATTCAACTTCCATAATTCTCTTTCTGGATGCAAATGGCTTTTTCTATCAAAAGTCTATTGGATTTACTTTGGATTATTGAACTGCTGAGAAGAACCAAGTCTTTCATAGTTGATCACTGAACAATTTTGTTGTTACTGTGTAGAAAATATTGTTCTGCTTGTTTCACTCAGCACCTCAAGTAAATCTTTCCAGGCCTTTCTAAGATCAGCTTATTCATCACTTTTTTTTTTTTTTTTTACATATTCCATTACCTTCATATACTCCAACTAATTCAGCCATTCCACAATTAATGGGCATTCATTCATTTTCCAATTCTTTGCTAACACAAAAAGAGCTGTACAAACATTTTTGAATATGTGAGTCCTTTCCCTCTTCTTTATGATTTCCTTGGTATACAGATGCAGTAATAGTACTATTGGATCAAAGGGTATGCACAGTTTTATAGCCCTTTAGGCATAGTTTTAAATTGCTCTCCAGAATGATTAGACCACTCCACAACTGCATCAACAATGCATTAGTGTCCCAGCTTTCCCACATCACCTCCAACATTTATCATTATCTTTTCCTGTCATCTTAGTCAATCTGAGAGGGGTGAGGTGGTAGCTCAGAGTTGTTTTAATTTGCATTTCTCTAGTCAATAGTTATTTAGAGCATTTTTTTCATATGCCTATAGATGGTTTTAATTTCATCATCTGACCATTTATCAATTGAGGAATGGATTATATGTGGTATTGCTTTCAATCTGGTGTAACATAGTAGCCTTATGGTCCTGAGGAATATATTAACTGGTTATAGTGATAAAATTAAAGTAAAATGAAATAAAAAAAAATGTAGTGTCTCCTAAGGGTTAACCCTGTAGTATTAAACTTCCATGAATTTAATTGGTTAAAAAGGCAGGTATGAAATCTGTTGCTGAACTCATAACGGAAGATTTTAGAGCTTTGTAAGTTTTGCCAAAACTTCATCTCCAGTATTTTTAGAATCTAAACCTTCATGATCCTAGATGCCACTGTCCACCATAATGAGAAAGTAGAATAGAATTTCAATGCAATTGAAGCATGTAATCTCTCATAAAATGAACAAAAACATAATAAACTATTTCTGACATCAGCATAATTATAAATTTCTGATTGTATAAGAGCTTCATAGTCCTTTTAGGTCACTTTATTGTATCTTTTTGAAAATTATTGCAAAGGAATTTTGTTATTCAGCATTGACTATAAGAAGCACTTTCCTGTCACAAAAATTCCAGAGCATAACTTGAATTTCATTTGAAAATAGCCTTTTCTTTCTTTCTTCCCATTCCAACTTATGTCAGATCACAGAATCATATTATTTTCTTTTATATACATTTAGACTATATATTTGTACATGTATTTGAAAACCTACAAGCAATATTTTGGTGTTGCAGTAAGAATAATTTGATATAGTTACACAAATGTTCCCAGGTACATCACAATTTCTGAAGTCTTCAGAGAGATGTTGAAAGTGTTCTTTTATTACTTCTTCTGTTGTTTGTGTGAGTGCTTGTCCTATTTGAGTTCTTCATAAAATATTATTTTAGGCCAATATATTTTTTTGGCCATCAAAAAACATGGCCAGCCCATTGGAATGGTACCATTTGAAGCAGTATTCGAATGCTTGGCAGTTCAGTTTGAAAAAGTATCTGAACGTCTGCTACCTTCTCTTCTTCACAGTCTTCATAAGAAAAGTCAAATGGTGGTGATTTAATTTCCTGCCATGGTGCTGTATATTGTTTGGATTTCATAGACATACAACAATGGGTTAGCTAAATAATTTTGTGGATTTTCAGTTTGGTAGACAATTTAATACCTCTTGTCTTCTATATTTTCCTTTGGAGTCTCCCAAACAATGAATTAGCTGTAGCAATGCATGTATCAGCCTCATCTATGGGTATACAACTGAAACAACTAACAACAAATAATATATGTATGTGACTGCTTTATCATATGTATATATTACTGAAACAACTCAAACCCAGCAAAATATGATAATTTTACGTAACCAAAATTTTCTATTGTGACTTTTATGTATCTCTTGGCTGTTTATGAAAACTCTTATTTGCAAAAGTAACAAATATCCTGTCCCTTCTCCTTTAATGTGTTTATATGTGTATTACAAGATGTAGGTTGGAGCTCAATTCTCTTAGATGCCTTTCTGGTTTTCCTTTCAAGTGCCTGTTTCACAGTCTATTTGTTTTTCGGTCTGTTGTTTTTCAAGAGAATCTTTGCAGCA
This sequence comes from Sarcophilus harrisii, assembly GCF_902635505.1. NCBI lineage: Eukaryota > Metazoa > Chordata > Mammalia > Dasyuromorphia > Dasyuridae > Sarcophilus > Sarcophilus harrisii. The sequence continues at coordinate 11,016,743 of NC_045427.1, read as the reverse complement.
ATCGCTGTTATTCTCAGGTTAATGATCTATATCCCTAAGTTTAGTTGGCTCTATGTCTTATTTATCTAATGGTTTCATTGTTTGATTTTTATATTTTTAATCAGTATGGAATAACTTTGATATTTATTGCATTGTTATATAGCTTAAGACCTAGTACTGATGGACCCACATTTTCCTAATATTCCTAGACATCTCATTTATCATTAGAATATGATACTTTGGAGTTCTTTTATTGACTATGCCTCAGGAAGCTCATTATTGGTATAACTTCTTTCTTATAGAATATTTCATCTGATTTGGTGTTCCATCTCATTATTACTCTCTGAATGGAGTGTGAGGCTCTAGAAAAGAGAGAACTCAATTTCAGCATCTCTTTTCTTACCTGACTTCAATATTTTGGCACTTTTCCCACTGACTTCTCCAACAGAACACCTCTTTGGGTACAATCTTCTTTGTCCCTTACAATTTTCTTTTTGTGTTTTGTCTTTTCCTGTTAGCTGGTATGCTTTTTGAGGCATCAAACTCTTTTTTTTAAATTTATATTCCTACCACTATCACACTATCTGGAAAATAGTAGGTGCTAAATACATTTTTATTGATTGTTCTCTTGAAATTGTTTTCCCTTTTTTCCCCCTAGATAAGTTTTGTTTTCACTTGGTCTGATAGTATAAAGTAACCATTTACCACTTAATACATAAATTGATTGGGTGGCATTGATATTTTATCTTAAGATGAATAATGTATATATTTCTAATTATTTTTTCTTCCTTTATATTAAAAAAATATGTATGAGTAAATCTCATAAAATTCTGTTTATTTTGAAAGATGCATCCCAGATATTGTATACTTAGACATTTCATCTGTCTTTATATCTCTATCTCTCTCTATAGCTTGTTCTAGACTTTGTTCACTATATATAAAGAGAATCATAATTTTGGTTGATTCATGTTCAATTATATTTTATTTTAATTAAATTTAATCAAATTTCTGTTATTCTCAAAGTAAACCAGTGTATTTGCAAAGATTCATTTTTCTTCTGTCTATTTTTCCCCTCAATTTATTTTCTTGTCATTGCATTTCTAGAAATGTATCAAATACTGATAGTATATATCTTTGTTTTACCCTTTATTATATTAGAAAGCCCTCTAGCATTTCTCCATTTCATATTATGCTTTTTTTCTGAATGTCAGGTAGGCAATGTTGAGCTAATGAAGAAAAGAGCAACTCATTCCTATGTGTTTTATTACTTGATTTTTTTTTTTACATAAACAGATAGTAGATTTTTAAAAATCTTTTTTTCTCCCTCTATTTTATAATCTTATATACTTATTAATATGATGTTGAAAATTTAAAATTTTCCTAAATTTGAAGCCACCTTATTCATATTTTTAAAAAATATTGCATGTTATTATACATTTCTTAATAGAAGAGAGAAAACTGAAATTACACATATCTAGCACAGAAATAAGAATGTTTCCTCTTTCTTATTTATTTATTTCTAACATATGAACATTTTCCAAAATTTTATAGCATCAATGTTATTCTTGATTCTCACTTTTTTACCCTAAAAAGGTAATCATTTAGCTGTTTCTAAATTCGCAATGTCTCTCACACTTAATTATGGTTTTTTTTTTTCCCCCACACAGACATCACCTTACTTTAAACTCTCATCAACTCAAACCTAAAGTATTGAAGGAGGCAGGCAAGGGAGACATTTTTTTTTTTTTTTTTTTTTTTGCTGTTTGTGCTTTTTGTGTATAATATCCCTTTATTAATGTAGCTTTGTATATCATATATAACTTATCATCTAAGATCATTATCCAATCTCTCTATGACGATATATCAATTGGCTAAGGTTACATAGCTTGTAAGCAATGAGTTATGAATTCAACCCAAATCTTCTTTTTGCCAATATTCACACATTCTCCATTTCATTTCCCTGAATTTCTGTTTTATTTTTAACAAAATATTTTATTTTATTAGTCTACTGTGCAAAGTACATAAAATTAGATCCAGATGAGTTTCCTAACTGACTGGCACCTATTAAAAATTACCCATTTTTGGTACAAATTCAAAGCAATGCAGCATACTGAAAATCCCAATACCATTTGCAACTCCATGTTTATACTACATTGACTTAATTAATAATGTTTTCATGTGACCCTTGTGGATGAGTTAGAGAAATGTTCAGATATATAAATTTGGAACTGGATGAATAACTGGACACAAACAGCAATAGAATAAGCTATCAATGTGACAGTGAAGGGAGTTTTCTACTGAAAATGTTTATGGCTTAATCATGTGCGTTTGTGTGTGTGTGTATACATACATATACATATTCTATTATATATGTATGTATGTATATGCATGCATATACATAATATATATGAATGTGGATGTGTGTGTTTATGAAATTAGAGCTATCATGCTTATTAATTAAGTAAATGAAACAAAGCTATAATAAGATAATTTACTAAGTCCTTGGCCAACATAATCATGACTAAATAATTTTATTTTGACAATCTCTAAATCATGCCCCAAAAACAAAGTTAACAAGATGTAAAACATTCAATTTGGGAAAAAAATGTATAGTTCTATTCTTTGAGAAAATAAATTTTAAAAAACAACATAAGGTGTAAGAAGTTAGAATGAAACTAATTCAAAAAATAACCTAGGGCTTCTAATGTACTCCAAATGAGTCAGTAGTATAATCTGGCAGTCAAGATGTAATCAAGGGCTTCAGTAATAAAATCAGTCTCTGGACAGATGGAGGTAATAATCTGTCCTTGCACGTCAACATCTTGTTCATGGTTTTCTGTTGTAGTCACATCATGACATGAAGAAAATTGAAATATAACAAACATTCAAGATAAGAGTTCTAAAAACCATGACATTATTTTCAGGAATCTGGGATATTTTTCCTGAAAAAAAAAAATTTAAAGGGACACATATCTGATATCTATTCATGGTGATGGTGCAGTCATTTAAAGTTGAGGTACATGGTGCATAATAATGGAGAACAGAGACTTTCTTATTTAAGTGTTTTATAATTTCATCTACATATGGAATAATCTGTTTGGTTCTTTTCACCTTTATTTCTAAAATTGTATCCAGAGAGAGACCACAAGGATAAAGATAATGCTTAAACTCAAGGTAGGTGAAGATTATTAAATAGATGTTTAGCCTGGAGAACAGAGGAGATAGAAGAACCATGACAGCTGTATTCAAACACATGCAAAGTTCTCATCTGAAAGTAGATTTTATTTATTCTTTTTGATCCAAAGAAGGGACAAATTAGAGACATATTTTCAGAAATGTTCAGAATTTCCAGAAAGTCATGTTTATTAAAGTAATCAAAGTATCAAAATAATGTACTATACCCCCCACAAAAAAAAATCTTCCCACAATAAACAGCATGGATTGAGTTTCCTTTGAAGATAGTAAGATGTCCAAAACTAGAGCCTTTTCAAGCTAAGCTAAATGGCCATTTGTTGAATATGCTCTCATAATGTCTGTGATTGATGACCTTGAATGATAGGGAAACACACTTCATCCACTTCCTTTTAAAGAAATACATATGTGTTTACCCGTGGCTAATGCCTTCTGCCTCTCTCTCCTTTCCACCTTATATTTATGAAATTAAACTTTGGCATGTTATGTGTGGCACCAGAAACATAAACCAACAGCAATGGGTTTAAGCCCCAGAGATAAAAAGACATTTAACAATGATGTAATCAATAACTATTCATACCTACCAGTACAGATCTTCAATGGCAGGCTGAATAAATCCTAATTCATATAAAAAAATCACACCACTTAAAGCTTACATAAAATATAATGATTAGTTCCAGCCTGATAGAAACATGCTGGTTGAATGTGAATTATGCTATGATTTAATGGGATTTAACATTGGCCCTAATAAATATTAGCAGGGGTTTGAAGAAGAAAATAATACTTCAGAAATTTGATGGACTAGATGACTGTGGAGTTTCATTTTAACTTTACCAAAAGCTGTTATCTTTTATCTTAGAATTACATGGAATACCTATTGCTGTGCATCAACAAAACTCTGAACGATTTAGAAAGGTCCCCTCACATAATTTTGCATAAAGATTGAATTAAATCTATACCAACTTCAATATATGATAGATAATTACTTTTCTTGTTCTTTTTCTTCATCATCAATCACCATCAACATCATCACTTTATCAAAATAAAATCCCTCAGGATATTATGATAGGGCCATAGAATTGTTTACTAAATTCTAAAGCTAACTATGTCACTTTTTCTTTGGGAATATTATTTTAAAAAATTCCCAAAATTCAAATAAATAATAAAAATCATGTTAAAAATCATATTTGATAGTTGATCTTAGAGTGAAATATAAACACACATACATATAAAAGTATGGGCTCAATAATATAGCTCGAGCATGAATATGGTGCTATGAAAAATTGTTGGACTTTGAATCTGGAATGACTGATTAAGTGTCATCACCAATGTGTTCCACTCTGTAAATGGTTGGCAAATCTTTGATCCGTTCTTCCTTTATGAAGGTGAGATAATAATAGTTGTAACACCAGCTCTGCAGGATTGACATGGATATCATGAAAAAGAAAGTCTGGAAATGATTTTACAAACTTTAAATTGCTACATCAATGTTATTATTTTTATTATATTTATATTTTCATCTTAAACAATGGAGATAAGATAAAAATTGATGGTACATTTATTGCCCAGCTGACACCTTTACAGGTGTAGAACATTTTTTTTTTCCCTAATTGAATAAAGTAATAGGGAAGTAAGGACACAGTGCTGTTTAAAGTCAGGAAGAGCCCAGTTCAAATCCTACCTCCTGCATTATATCTATCTGATACTAAGTGATCTAATTAACCTCTGAAACTTCAGTTTCCTTATGTTTCGTGAGTGAAATGCCAGTACATAATGCCTCAGGAAATTCAGTTGATAAAAAAAAATGTATATATATATATAATGTTTCTTAAAATTTGAAGTTTTTAATATAGTAATCATAATGATTTTATCTTGTTCCCACATCATTTTTGTTTTTGTTTCTAAGTATAAACATTTTCAATTCTTTTCTTTCCAATATCTTAGAAATTATAAATATCCATTATGAAAAATGTCTTTAATTTAAAAAAAATTGTATTGTTATGTTTATTTAGTAGTGTTTATTCATAATGAAACAAAATGAACGACAGTTTAGTACAGTGAATATAACACTAGAATTCTTAGTTCATTCAAGTATACAATAGGGTCACCTTTGGTAAGCCATGTGCTTTTTTTTCCTAGGAATCATTTTCTACTTTAATAAGTTGGAAATAATATTTTAGCTGCCTACATTTTAGCATGTCACTGAGATAAAGAAGGCAACAGACTTGGGAGGGGGAGTTAAAAGGCCTATGGAATTTTAGTTATTATATTATCATGGTTAATTTACTCAAGAAATAATAGCCATATGGACTTTACTCTAAGGGACTGAACAGACAAAATGTAATTTGTTTAAAGGATATTGTTAATCAAAGGTAAGACAGAGGTTGACCATGTAATTTCTTAGTTGTGAAAGTGACTTCATTGAAAGCAGATGTGTTCTTCTTCCACAAATTATCCCTTGGTGTTTCTGTCTACAATAAAGTCTCTCAGGATGGTTTCAATGTCTGACCTGGTATGAGAATGTATTCTGTCCTTATAGCAATAATTTTTTTTTCTTATTGTCATTCTTAGTTGGGCTACTTTTATTATGTTATGCTCCAGTGAAAACTCATCTAGATGTTCAAGTTCATAAAATCTACTTGGGAACACAGTTCATAACATAGTTGTGTTTGTTTATACCTGTGAACATATCCTTTTTTGCCCTACTATATTATCAGCTCCTAGAGGGCAAAGACAAGGTTTCACTCATCCTTGCATTTCTCAGTGCTTAGCTTCTCTCTCTCTCTCTCTCTCAGACATCATGCATTGAAATAGGTCTTGAAGAAGTGTTACATTTCCCTTTCTTCTTTTTGGGCCCTTTGACATTGAGAAATAAATTTAGCATTTTGGTTTTGTTCTATTTTTTCCTTCCAATTTGTGGTGTCAATAATAATATCCTGGAGTCAAGAATTTGAGTCACAGTGATCATAGATCTGAGATAAACTAAAAAAAGCTGAGTGCTGAGATATACACAGAGGTTTGAGATGTGTGTGTGTGTGTGTGTGTGTGTGTGTGTGTGTGTATGGGTGTGGGGGTGTGTGTGTGTGACTTATGGGAGCTGAGTTAAACTAAGAATATAATCTCTCCTGGGAAGTATACCTTTGAGTTGCATAAGGGAGAAATTTGACCCACCCACCCCTAGGTATTGAGGGGGAATGTTTATATGTTTGTTTTTCATCTATTATAGACTATAGCAATTATAGTCTGGCCAAATTTCAGATGCTGGGAGAGGAGCCAACATGGCAGACTTATAGCAGGGACTAGACTTCTCTGAAAGTTCCCTCAAACCAACTTTACAATAACATCTCAGATCAAATTCTGGAAGAGCAAAAAAAAAAAAAAATCAGACATTCTTCCAGAGCAACATAACTTAGGAGGTTGGATAAAAGATATCTGTGATATAGAGATGGAGGCTATAACAGAGCCCATGTAGATGCAACAGTGCTGAGATTAGGTGATGATAAAAGAAATATATATATATATATATATATATATATATATATGTGTGTGTGTGTGTGTGTGTGTGTGTGTGTGTATTGAGTTCTCAAGATAGAGATTTTAACGAGACTGGACAATTAATCAGAATGAAATTGCATGAGATCCCTGTGCCAGCCCTGGACACGTGATCAGATGTTGTTAGCCAACTCCAAAACTTATATCCCTTTCTGAGTGACAATTCAAGAGGAAAACCCTAAAATTGAAACTTTGGCTAGTGTACCACTCCCTGCCTCACACCAGGAACAAAGGCAAACTTTAGCATAAATGGAAAAATAAAAAAATTAGCCTGGAAAAGTGAGCAAAGCCCTAAAACAAAAACAAGCAAACAAAAACCTCAACAAGAAAATCCACAAAACTGATCATAAAATATTAATTTGATAACAGGGAAGAATGAAGCACAATCTCAGAAGAAACAATTAAGTCAAAATGAGTACAATAAAAGCCTCAAAGGGGGAAAATGCAGATTGGATGCAAACGTAATAAGAATATTTAGAAAATCTAAGAAATGATTTTCAAAACCAAATAACAATGATAGGAGGGAAATTACATTAAAAGAAATGAGAAAAAAAGACAAAAGATACATTTTACTGTTGAAAATTATTCTTTAAAAATAAGGATTGACTAAATGAGAAAAAAATGTACAAGAGATCATTGAAAAATATTCCTTAAAAACTAGAAGTGGGATGTGCAAAAATACTTGTGGTAGCCCTTTTTATAGTGACAAGAAACTGAAAACTGAGTGGATGCCCATCAGTTGGAGAATGGCTGAATAAGTTATGATATATGAATGATATTGAGTATTATTGTTTTATAAAAAGTGATCAGCAGGATGATTTTAGAGAGGCCTGAAGAGACTTATATGAAATGGTGCTGATTGAAGTGAGATCATTGTACACAACAACAGTAATATTATATTATGATCAATTTTGATGGACATGACTCTTTCCCCAACAATGATATGATTGATTCCTGTTTCAATGATCATGTGATGAAGAGAGCCATCCACATACAACCAAAGAGAGGACTATGGGAACGAGTGTAGATGACAACATAACATTCTCCCTCTTTTTGTTATTGTTCACTTGCATTTTATTTTCTTACTCATTAGTGTTCTTCTTTTGATCTGATTTCTCTTCTGTAGCAAAAGAATTGTATAAATTTGTTTATACATATTGGATGTAATATATATTTTAACATGTTTAACATATATTGAATTGCTTGTCATCTAGGGGAGGGTGTGGGGGGAAGGATGAGAAAAGCTGAAATACAAGGTTATGCAAGGGTCAATGTCAAATTATCTGTGCATATGTTTTGAAAATTAAAAAAAAAAACAATTTTGTTAAAAAATTAGAAGTGGGGGGCAGCTAGGTGGTGCAATGGATAGAGCATCAGCCTGAAAGTCCTGAATTAGGACCTGAATTCAAATCTGGTGTCAGACACTTAACACTCCCTAGCTGTGTGAACCTGAGAAAGTCACTTAACCCCAATTGCCTCAGGAAAAAAAAAAATTAGAAGTGGGTAATTCTCTAAGCCAATCATCCTATAAAACATCAAGAAAAAAAATAAAACAAAAATGAAAAGATGCATAAAAATGAAGAAAATGGGAAATATTTATTGGGAAAAAATGACTGACCTACAAAGGAGAGACCACAAGGGAGAGGAGAAAATTTTAAAACTATTTCACTATTTGAAAGCTATGATTAAAAAAAAAGATCCTACATATCATATTTCCAACAAATTATCAAGTAAAACTCTCATAACATCTAGTGCCTCAGGATAAAATAAAAATGGAAAAAAGTCAACTCATCATCACCTAAAATAATACCAAATGAAACAAAATCAGATATATTATAGCTAAATTCTAGAGATCTCAGGTAAAAAAGTAAAATGCTTCAATCATTCAAAAAATATAGCATTAAAATATTGTGGAGCAAGAAGATGAGAGAAAGAGGACCATGCTAAAAGGAAAGACATTGAAAGGAAAGCAGGGTCAGAGGCAAAACAGCTAGAGAAAGAGACAGAGAGACAGAGACACACATAGAAAAAGACAGAAAGAAAGAGAAAGAAGAATAAGGTGGCGATAAAAGAACAAAACAATAATTCATTGATGATTATATGAAAACCTTATAGAATTAACTAAAAAAAAAAACTATTCAAATCAATTGACAACTTCAGCAAAGTTGCTGTAGATAAAATATATGCACATTTATCTTCAACATTTCTATATATTACCAACAAAACCTAGCAGAAAGTAAAATAAAAATTCCATTTAAAATAACTGCAGACAATAGAAAATACTTAGATGTTTACCTGCCACAAGAAGACCAAGGTTTTTATGACTATATGAAATATTCTTCACATAAAGACAAATGTAAACAATTGGAAAATAGTGATTGCTTATGGATTGACTGAGCCAATGTAATAAAAACTACAGGTTTTTTTAGGTTAATTTACTTGTTCGGTGATGTACCAATCAAAGTACAAAATGTTTTTATAGAGATAGAAAAATAATAAAGAATTCATCTGGAAAACAAAAGGTCAAGAATATGAAGGGAATCAAAAAAAATGGCAAAAAAGGAAACATAGTAGTATAGGATTTCAAAGAATCTGACAAAGCAGTAATCATGAAATCAACCTGAAACTGGCTAAGAAATAGAGTAATGGAATAGATTATGTGCATATACATACAACTACCGATTACAATAATCTCTTGTTTGATTAAAAAATAGATCTAACAATTTAGGGGAATACATTAAACTTTTGACAGAAAACTGCTGGAAAAATTATAAAGCAATTTGGCACAAATTTAATAAAGACAAACATCTCACATCACACACTAAATAAGATCAAAATAAATAAATGATTTAGACATAAAGAGTGATGTCATAAGTTTAAAAAAATGAGGATATGGAAAAAATTATATAAAGTTTTATGAATAATAGAATAATTTATGAATAAAGGATATTGAGAAGTGAAATAGAAAAGTTGACTACATGAAATGAAAAAAAATGATTTTGCACAAACAAAATTACTATAGAAAAAGTTTGAAAAAAAAGAGAAACTGGGAGTGATGGAAAACTTTTGTATCAAATTTATTGGCTAAAGGCTTACTTCCTCAAAATATGGAGAATTGATCAAAATTATTTTTAAAAATGAGAGGCATTCAGCCATTGATAAATGGTCAATTCAGCTATTGAAAAATAGTCAAAGGAAATGAACAGGCAGTTTTTAGAATAAGGAATCAAGCCTACCAATAGTCACATAAAAATGCCTTAAGTCACTATTAATTGGAGAAATATGTCTATATATATATATTTAATAATTTTATTTTTTCAATTACTTATAAAAGCAATTTTTAACATTCAAAAAATTAACTTGGAAAGTGTTTTCTTCCCATCCTTTTTCAGTAAGAAGGAAACTAATTTCATGTAAATTACACATGTGTAGTTGCACAGTGCAGTATTCCCCATGTTGTTTAAAAAAACAAAAACAGACCAAAAGTAAATTAAGTAAATCTATCTATCTTTCTATCTATCTATCATCTATGCTCATCTATGCTTATCTGCAGCCAGATTCAATGAGCTCTTTCTCTGGAGATAGATAACATTTTTCATTATAAATACCTTAAAATAGGGGCAACTAGGTAGCAGAGTGGTTAGAGCACCAGTCCTGAAGTCAGGATGATCTGAGTTCAAATCTAGGCTCTAATACTTAGCATCTCCTAGCTCTGTGACCCTGGGCAAGTCACTTAAACCAAATTGCCTTAGCAAAATAATTAAATAAGTAAATAAACAAACATATAAATAAATAAATTAATACCTCAGAGTCTTAGGTTGTTTCATTATTGAGAATAGTTAAGTCAAAGAAAGCTAATCATTGTAAAATATTGCTCTTTCTATGAACAATATTCTCCTGGTTCTGTTCCCTTCATTTTCCATAACTTTATATAAATCTTTCATTTTCTTTTCCTTCTGAAGGTATCCTGCTCATCAGTTCTTGTAGTACAATAGAATTCCATCATAAGCATATGTCATAACTTGTTTAGTCATTCCACAAATGATAGGGGTATGTTAGTAATTTCCAGTTCTATGACACCACAAAAAGAGCTAAATATTTTTTGTTCATATAGGTACCCTTTCCTTCATGTCCAGAATACTCTTCCTCGTCATCTCTGCCTCTCAGCTCCCCTTATATCTGTGAACCTTCTTTAATAAGATTTTTCCAGTCCTAATTAATTTTAGTAATTTTTCTGTAAGATCAACTTGATTTTTCTTGCATAAATTGTATTTGTACACATCCATCTTCTTGTCTCTGATTAGACTGTACACTCTTTGAGACCAAAGATTATTATTATTATTTTGCTTTATCGATATCTCGTGCTTAGCACATAAGAGCTGATATAGCTGGTTCACTCTGATTTGATATGTATGGATTTTGTCTATGGCGTTGTCCAATGTACAAAACCAAGAAGATGCTTTATAAAAGGTCTGATCACTAACTTTCTTACCTGAAAAAAAATGTTTTTATGCTATGAGTTTCAATGGATTTTTGCAAATGAAGCATTTGGTCAACTTCAAAGTCTTGTTGAAATGTGAGATGTCACTACAGATATGGTGTCTTTGCTAAGATTTACATGTTTGAATTAAGTTGTAATTTCCCAGAATCAGACTATCAAATTTATGAAATACTAGTCTTTCCCAGAAGGTATGTGAACATGTCCATTACTGGGATTAAATATCAGAGCATTAAGAAATCTCATAGTTAGAATTTCAGGGAGTATCCAATTGAGCCATCGGTAGGCACTCAAGAATATTTTCTCCAATATTTTTCATGGATATTCAGTTTTCTTTGCTGTTTTCATTAGCTATCTCAAAGAATTGAAAAAATGGGGCTGAGAGGAACCAAGTAGAAAAAAAGAATTGGAAAACCCCTTCCCTGTTCCTTCTTTTGTTACACTGTCCATTTGTTGCACCAACACTGCTGTTATAATTATAACCTCTGGAATACTGTTTTAAAGAGAAATCTAGATAGTATCATTAACAGAATGCTCACCTTGGAGTCAAGGACACAAGTATAAATTCTTCCCTCAGATACATACTGGTTATGTGATCCTGGATAATATTATTTAATGTTTCTTAGTTTCCTTTTTTAAATTCTGTGAAACAGAGAATAATATCTCACAGGTGTCTTGTGAGAATCATTTGAGATGTCTAAAATACTAAAATACATTTACACAATATCCAAATTCTATTATATTTTAATCCATTTAATTTGTCCCGATAACTTTTTAGGTACTTTTTAAATGTGTAATTAACCAGTTTTTATATGTCATTCAGTATCATCTTCTTGAAAAGTACATCTAAGCTCCAGCTTTACCTCTTTTCCATATCTGAAAACAAAATAAACAAATAATAACAGCAAAAACAAATGCAAGAAAATAGATTATCATATTGTTTCCTTCATAACAACAATTGGTGAAAATTTGGTGTGAAGGGTATAGGTGTGTCTATACTTTCCAGGAAAGCTAATGAATATAAAGGAACCTGAAATCAATGAGTTGGATAGAGAAAAAAAAAATTTTTGTTGGAGAGTTTGCAAAAGGATTATTGCAATATGTTGTATAAATGGACAGATGGGATGTATCACTATTCAGGCAGGGCTTTTTATGCTAATAAGTGTGTGTGTGTGTGTGTGTGTGTGTGTGTGTGTGTGTGTGTGAATTTTATGGTCCTTGCTGCTGACTTTTTCAAAATCTCTTCCCCACCTATTTTACCAATTTCAAACCTGCTAATACAATGGAAAGAGAGAAGTGGGATCAAAAATATGACAATTCCCACTTCAAGAAACTTGTTGCTTTTGTACTTACAGATGGCCCAAAGATGAGCTTGTAAATTCAGGATTCCTACAGAAGCTAGTTTTGGAGTGCAAGCTATTTATTCTCAGAGCACCTCCTTCTCTTTACTTCCTCACCCACAAACCTCCTTCCATGGTTTCTCCTGAGGCTGCCTTTAGTTGAGTTATGACTAATAAAGTCATTTAAGATGACAACTAATCACAGCTGTGCCATTAGGGTGAGAAGATTCAGAGGCACCAGACATCAGTATATCAGTGAGAAGTCATTTTTCATACATTCCCCAGCTCAGTGTACTTTCATCCTTCCCTTCTGTCCCAAATAGAGGACTTTGATCATAGAAAAAAAACACAGAAATTGTATGGAATCTTTTTTTGTTCTGGGCTTAAAAAAATAATTCCATCTGGGTTCCTAAGGACTCTGTGGATGAATTTACTTTAGAAAAGGACACACTTTGGAGAGTAGTCCAACCACATTGAGTCATCTTCCTCTCTATCTGGTCACATGCCTAGTATAACACCTTTACCTTAAGATTCCATAAGTATTCCTTGACGAGAATGATTCAATGATAACTGTATTTGTCAAAGAGTTTTAGTAATATCTTAGTTTTTTTTTTTTTAATTCCCTGCTCTACAAAGTTTTCCTTGGGTTCTCTTTAATGCTGGTACCTTTTCACTGAGATAAATAAATTCCACCTCCTTTGCATATATTGTATATATATATTTAGTAGTTGCATGCTATTCTACCCTTCAGTTGTGATATCTTTTAGGGAAGAGAATCTTTTTCTTTTTATCTTCAACACATAGTTTAGTATCTTTAATGTAATAAATGTTTAATGAATGTTTGTTGACAGACTTCAAGATGATGTGCTTTCCTTTGAAGCTTTTTGTTTTTTGGAAGAGGGATTTGGGAATATAGATATAGTATATAAATATTGATATATACATACATATACTTTCAGATATGGTTTTCCTTAACTTATTCTTGAGTATGAAGGAAGGACTAGTTATAGGATATTACTGGGCAGTGATTGTAGGATTTTTTAAAAAGGACTTTAAAAAGTCAGACTGATGGTCTGATAATATTATATATACATCTTTAGGAAAATGATATCAAAAGTTAAGGTGATGACTTTGTGCAACTCTGCCTTACTTAAATCCAATTCATACATAAGTCATGATATCACCCATGATGTTGCTGGTCCTCTTCAAAATGAAAAATGAACAAGAAAATCCACTGAGCCTGGATCAATTATAAAATTCTTTATTTATCATTTAAATCTCTTAACTGTGTCTTTCCTAAATCTCCAGTCTTACATTTTAGTTCATATATTCTATGATCTATGTACTTTGTAAACTGCTCTTTAATGGAATAATTAATATCCCTTACAGAAGATTTATTAAGATTTAATCAATGTTTTTAATACTGTTTTTTTCAATTATAGGTAAAGATATATTTAAACAGTCATTAAAAATTCAAAGTTCCACATTTTCTCAATGTTTTTACCCTCCTCCCTAAAATGCTAAGCAATTTGATACAGCTTATATATGTGCAATCATGGAAAATATATTTCCATTCTAGCTATGTGAAAGAACCAAAAGGACCAAAAGGGGGAAAAAATGAAAAAAATAAAGGAAAATAGTATGCTTCAATCTGCATTCAAAATCCATCAATTTTTTCTCTGAATGTAGAAAACATTTTCATCATAAGGTTTTTGGGATTATCTTGGATAATTGTATTCCTGAGAAGACCTAAGTCATTCACAGTTGATCGCTGCACAATGTTATCATTATTGTTTCAACGTTCTTTGGATTATACTTGCATCAGTTCTTATATGTATTTCCAGGTTTTTTCTTTCTTAAATTCCCATCATCAGTATTTCTTATATGTGCTATAATATAATGTAACAATAATTCCATTTCATTCCATTTATATACCAAAACTTGTTCAACTATTGCCCAATTGATGGGCATCCCCTCAATTGCATTTTTGTCACCACCATAAAATGAATTACTACGAATATAATTGTATATGTAGGCCCTTTTCCATTTTTGTTATCTTTTTTTTCAGATACAAGCCTAGTAGAAGTATTGATAGATTCAAGGAAATGTACAGTTTGCTTTTCAAGCATAGTTCCAAATTTTTCTGCACAATGGTCAGATTAGTTTATAGCTCAACCAATAGTGTATCAGTGTTCCAATATTTCTATATTCTCTTCAACGTTATAATTTGCCTTTTTTGTCATATTAAGCAATCTGTTAGAGTTGAAGAAGTACTTCAGAGTTGTTGTAATTTGAATTTCTCTAATAAATGATGATTTAGATCATTTTTCATATAACTAAAGCTGTGACGACCATGCTAGCTCCCCAGGCACCTCAGAATCAGCAGGAGTCAGGATAAGCAAAAGTCCTTAGTCTTTATTCTTGGTCTTTAGATGCAGGATTGAACAGGATGGAAGTAGAATCTTCTATGGCCTTCTTACTTGTCTACTGCAAAAAGTGACTCTGGACCATCTTACTCCACCTCCAGTCCCTCCTGCAATCCTCTGTATACACCAATCATTGAGTCAGCACAGGATAGTGGAAAGGACCATTTTCCAAGCATATGCCCATAGAGTATTGTCCAATCAATAATTAGCCCTAAGTGCTTGAACTGACCTCAGTGCAATGACTCAAGAGTTTCAGCCCTCTACATAAAGCTAATTTTGATTTCTTCAACTGAAAATTGTTCATATCTCTTGGTCATTTATCAATTGGGAAATGACTTGTATTTTTATACATTTGACTCAGTTCTCCATATATTTAATAAATTAAACCTTCATCAGAGACATTTGCTGTAAAACTTTTCCTACCTGTCTGCTTTTCTACTAATCTTGATTGATTAAATTAAAGTGTTTGTACAGAACCTTTTAAAAAATTTAATATAGTAAAAATTATCCAACTATCCAAAAATATCTGTTTCTCTGGTTTTATATACATATATATGTATATAATGTATATATGTATATAATATATATATAATAGCTTTTATTTTCAAAATAAATGCAAATATTGTTTTCAACATTCACCCTTACAAAACCTTGCATTCAAAATTTTTCTCACTTCCTTCCCCCTCTTCCTCCCATAGACATCAAGTAATCTAAAATATGATAAATATGGACAGCACTTCTATATATTTTTCAAATTTTATTATGCTGCACAAAAACATCAGATCAAAAAAATGGACAAATACAACAAAAATCAAGCAAACAACAAAAATAGAGAAATATTATGTTGTGATTCACAATCAATCCTGATAGTCCTCTTTTTGGATGGAAATGGCTCTCTCCATCACAAGTCTATGGGAATTTTCCTGAATCACCTCATTGTTGAAAAGAGTCATCAGAATTGATGATCACATAATGTTGTTGTTATGTGCAGTTTTTTTCTAGGTTCTACTCACTTCATTTAGCATCAGTTCATCTAAGTCTCTCCAAGCCTTTGTAAAATCACCCTGATTTTATATAGAACAATAATAGCTCAAATGCTATGGTTAATCACCAAATATTGCTGAATAATATATTCACAATTACGGGATGGAAAAATGTCCATTTAATATTAGCATCTAGAGTATGATCTCAAACCTAAAGGGCTCAAAGCAGAAAGTAAAGATAAGTATCTAAACAGAAAAAGGATAAAAACAAAACAAAACAAAACCAAAAAAAACCCTGCATGATTAATAATAATAGTACCAGTAGTAGTAATTTTTTGCTGTGGTTATTATTGATGAGAAGCGGGGGGAAGAAAAGAAGAAGGAGGAGGAAGGAAGGAGAAAAAGGACTAGGAGGAGAAGAACAAGAACAAGAAGAAAAACAAGAAGTAGAACAAGATATATATTGAAGCTTGCAAGCAGTGACACTAGGGAAATAAATTGTTTTGTAAAGAATTAAGCAATAGAAAGAAACAGACTAGCATATTGATTAGAGTTCTCTTGGATTCAAGAAGACAATGTTTAACGTCTTGACTTTGATTTTCATCAACAGTTTGATCTTTGGGTAAGCCTCACTTTCCTTGGTGAAAAAACATATGTATTGCGTCTCTCATTATGAGCTCTGAAATGCTAGTGACAACGTGTTTCTAAAGAGCCTTAAAAATTTAGTGTTTTATTAATTCCACCTAGTATTATAATGAGGAAAGTTGACAAATACTTGTTGAATTAGATAAAGGATTCTTTCATGGTAATACACTAATTTCTTTTATAGGCACATACATGATATTGTGTCTGATCATCTGATGAACGACCCTGACCTGGAATTTGTGAATTCCCACTGCAAATGTCTCCCTTGTTCACACCTATGTCCCCCTCTAGGCTTCAAATGACAGGAAAAAGGTATTAAAAATCTAAATTTGGTTTCAACAGAAAGCAGCTTTTCAGGCCCTAACCAAGACTTCTTCTAGCCTGACCAATATTATGTTTTTCTTGATTAGAACTTGATGCTACACAATTTCATTGGTCAAAAGTTTGAGATTTTCTTTGGCAAGATCCCCATGTACAATGTATCATCCATGAATGAGGACTGTCAAGCTCACCAGTCACACTTTTTATTGTTATTTTTGTTTTTGAATTGGAAGTAAGATAAACAAATTGTTGATCTTTGATAAAAAGAAGACTTCAGAACAATACAGTAAATTACCACAAATACAGAAAACAGACTAGGAACCACAAACATCTAATTTGGTTTCCCTGTCCAAGAGACTTAGTAATGTTAGAAAAGCTAATTACCACCTTGTTTATAAAGGAAACATTTGGGGGGACATTTGGTCTTATTTCCTTGTCATGTAAAATTAAACCTGGAAATTTGCTGCATGGCTTCCTCTGAATATGTTTCTCTGTGTCAAACATCTCTCATTCTATTACTTCCAATTTTATATTAAAATAAGTATTTCTCCAGTGGAGAAAATTAAGTTGGGTAGAAGGGTGGTGAAAATATCATTTTATTTGGAAAGCTAGCAGACAGATTTTTGTTTCTTCATTTGTCTTATAATTATCTGAAGGCTCTTTAATAGTAGACTTTGGATAACAACCACAACAGCAATATCAAATACATTATAAACAGGCAGCTTACGCCAGTGAGGACTTTAGATGTTATGGAGTCTAAATCAATTAATTTTAAAGAGGAACAAACTGAATCCCTAGGACATTATAGAAGAGTGCCAATTTGGAATTCTGATTCTAAAACATATTGACAATCACAGTCCATTCTCCTCTTTTTACCCTTTAGAATATAGACTCGGGGTACTTTGAACAAAATCACATAAATGATATGAAGAAAGGTAGATTTGACACAAAGTCATGATTTCTAATCCATGATCTTCACAGTGCACCATGTTTCCTTCCAACATTGAAATGAAGGAGAAGGATGGGGCAGAACCAAAATGGTGGAGAGCAGATACAACTTTCTTTGACATCCTCTGACATTCTCTCAAATCAACAGTAGATTAAGCCTCTAAACTGGTTTTGGAGCCAAAGAATTCCAATTGCAGACCTATCAGTAAATTTTCTTTCAGGCTTTAGTAGGAGAACGTATATGGGCAAGAACAGATTTATCAAGACAAACCTGGCTAACTTTAGCTAGCTATAGTTATTAGGAATAGTTTTTATTATTATTATTATTATTTTGAAATTTTAATACATCTGTACTTTTTTTCATTACCTTATAGTAATACATCTGCATCTTCTCATCCTGTGAAATCTTGTATTATATCTTATGCCATATATTCTTCTCAATATATTGGGTTCCTTCCTTTAGCCCTTGATTCTCTGTGTGCGTATGGAAGGGTATAATAACTAAAATCAATAAATCTTTTAGATCATTCATGAATTATCTCTTACTTTCACTATAGAGCTGACTCATTTACTTAATTGGTCATAGATCCCTCGTCTCATTCATGATAACAGCTCTGTTTCATAATGCATCATAGTTGTAATATTCACTTGCATCTCCTTTGACTCAAATCATCATCACCACCATCACCACTACATCACCATCATTTATCATCATGATCATTTTAGAAACAGAAATCCCACCACTCATAATCTTAGAGAATTGTTTACTGAAACTCATAGTACAATGAAATTGTGATGCAGGTTTTCACCAGTCCAAGCCTGCCCATCCTATATGAGTCAAATCCCTGTCTTCTAATAGATTCTTCATAGGAGGATCCATTTAAAATATTAAAAGCTTTTCTCAGTTGCTCTTGGCATTGCATGAATATCGGTAGAGCATATAGACAACTCATATTTCTCTGATTATATTTCCACATTATACAATGAAGTTAATTATAGCCCTTTGGTTTTCATGGTTCTTGAAAGGATTAGCTGAATCAAAAGGAGATTTGCAAATGTTAAAATACTATATAATTGTCAGTAATTTGTAAGAATTACTGACTAGCAATTAGTCAATTAATTATGAATATATAATAATAGGGAATGAACTAAATAGAACAAAATGATTGCAAAAATGGCATAAATGCACTTTTATAGCTTTTAAAAAATGTATGTAGCAAAAAACAATTATTTCCATAATATAATACAAGAAAAAAAGACTGAGAAATTGAATCTGCTATTATAACCAACTATCCATTTCAACAAAGTTATCATAAAATTTTATTTTTGTTTTTCCCTTCTCTCCCCACCCAAAAATGGGTACTATTAGAAACCTCATACGCACACACATGCATGTATAAATGTAGGTATATATACTGTGCAAATTGATTTTATATATACTTCTATTTATCAGATCCTCTTCCTATGCAGATAATTTTTTCCTATGTCCTTTATACTTAATAAAGGTTTTATAAAAATCAAGTTTATTTCCTTAGTCATTCTTAAAACAATATTGCTATTACTATATACAATGTTCTCTTTGGTCTGCTTATTTCACTCTTCATTATTTCTTGAAAATATTTCCACGTTTTTTCCTAAAGTCATTGATCTTATAATTTCTAATAACACAAAAAGATCTCATCACAATCATATACCACAATTTGTATGACTATTCCCACAACTTGTATGGCCATTTTCAACATCCCTGAAATTTCTACTTTTTGCCACTGCAAAGGGAACTGCCAGAAGCATTTTTAGAACATGTAGGTTCTTTTCCTTTTTTTTTTTTCCTTTTTCTTCAGAAATAGAACAAGTAATGCTATTGCTGAGTGAAAAGGTATAGTTTAATAACTTGAGTA